>NC_031782.1:14155674-14416858 GCF_001522545.3 Parus major | reverse complement strand
AAAAAAAAGAGATAGCAAGTAGATTATAACTGTCTGAATTTTGTAGCTGAAGCAACAGAAGCAGTCAACACAGATTATTCTTATTTGAAGTAACAGCTCCAATCTACTCGAAGCCAAGAGCTTTTAATCATGTCTGAAGAGCAGCATAATTTCTTGCCTCAGAAAGTATCCCTACTCTTGGTAACTATTTTCAGAATACTTATTCCAAGCTACAAGACAAATGTAACCCAGTAACTAAATTACAAACTCACCAGTAAGACAGCAGTTAAAGAACACATATCAACACAAGACCTGTTTGAAGAGCAGTGTAAAAATGAATTTCACACAGCCTACAGTCCCTTTATGTGCCCAATTCTGCACAGCCACGCTGCCTGCAGGCCACAGCCACCCCTCTGCAGCAGAAACCAAAGGGCTGAGTTCACAAAACACAGAGTGGAGCCCAGCAGCAGGGGATGCCCACACTCCTAAAGCACCTCTGTGTGCATTTGTGCTCATGGACACACAACATCTGCTCTCCAGAAGTCAGGACTGGCAGCTTCGTGGTCACCAGCTGCAGACAGCAAATGTTATAAATTTCCTGAAACTGAGATGTAATTCAGTACCTAGCAAACACTTTCTTGATTTGCTCATATGAACTGCTTCTAACTAATTGTAAATGCAACAAATGCAGTGCTATTAGCTTAAGCCAAAACTGAACCAAAAAAACATCATTAGCAACAAAAAAAATGTTACATGCAATACCTGAAAAACTTGCTGACATGTGATAGGACCTTTTAAATAAAGGGTTTATATATTCAGTCAACAAATAAGTGCAAGTTATAAAAGAGATTATTAGCTCACTACTTTTGAGAAAGCTAGCAAAAAACTCAAGTTCTGTTTTCACTATTGTCTGTGGAAACTGTCCTTCAACAGTCTAAGGTTGTCCAGTGGGGAAACAGTTCCTAGTATGATCAGTTCAGAATTTATTCATCGAGATTCTGACCACTCCAAAAATATTTAAGCTACATTTTGGATATAGCACTTATTGCTAACTGAGTTCCATTGAATGGTGCTTAGCAGAAGGACCATAAGTGTAAGAGTCTTACTGAAAGTGGGCACAGATTTAACACATTTTAAAGTGGATGGGATGAGATGAAATAAAAAAAATGGGCACTGGGCAAGCAAGCAGTTCTAGCTGGATGTAAGGAAAAACCTCTTCCTCACGTGGACAGACAAGCAGTAGAACTAACAGGTTGCACAGTCTGACCTGGAACAACCTGGTCTGACCTCAGAGCTTTCCTCAAGCTCAGCTGGAGGTAGGACTGGATGCATTCCCAGATTCCTTCCAAGTATTCCTCAACTATTCTACGATCCTTGATTGCCAGAACTGCTAATCAGTGCTAGTGTGGCAGTAGCTTGGTGCACTGCAAATGACCAGTTTATAAAGCTCAGGAGCTGGACAAAGACAAGGATAGCAAGTAAGTGCTACAATATAGCAAGGAATTTACAGGAGATCCTGAATCTCTGGAAAATGAGACTGTCAGAGAGTTAGGAACAAAGTTACATTTGTGCCTGTATACATAAAGAATGACATTTTTGGGGCTTGTCATTTTTTCATCCATGGACTCAAACATCAAGGTGTCCTATGTCAGAAGAGATGATACCAAACTCATTACTCTAAAGACAGATAGGATAAACACATTTTAACTCCTAGCATTCACACACCATCTGTAGTCAGGCATAAAAAACATTTCACATATATTTAACCTGCATAGAAATACACATAAATTAAAATTTCTCTTTTCTGGTCTTCACTTTTCTCCATCCCTGTGCTCCTTTCCAGATTCTCTGACTGTGTGCAGGATATTCTGAAGGAATGATTCAGCACCAGCTAAAACCCAGATTTCTCTATGGCATTTTGGATCCCATACACCAAGCAAACTCTTGGCAGTAAAACTCACCTGCATCCCTCTCCCTGCCTGTCTGCAGTTACAGCAGAGTCCTACCCATGCCAACACTGTGCCACAAGTTCTCTGCTCTCAGCCTGCTCTGTGTAAATTACACTTTGAATAAAAATTCATACTTTAACAATCTGCAACAGGCACAGTAACAGCTACAACTAATACAACATGAAGATGAACATATTTAGACAAACACATTCAACCTTTAAGTAAACTGCAATGAGATGTAGAAATCCACATTCCAAATCAACAGCATGTGAGAAATTCAGATGGAGACTCTTTCCCCATAACTATCATTCTTAAAAATAATGCCTTGAAAACACTTCCACTTTAAAAAGCACCAGTAGGGAGTGCTATGCTAACAGGCTGCTCATAACAGCAAAGTTCAAAGTCACATCACATTAAGTGACATCTCATCCCCTTTTCAGCTCTCACCAAGATGGAAGGTTCTTTGCACATTCCAGCTTCACATCTGCCAGGATAAACATACTTATTGCTCTCACTCCTTCAAAATAATATCCAGCTCAATTTTAAGCTATTAGATATCCCTTTGAACTGTCTGACAGTCAGCAAATACAAAAATTCCTTAGGGGTAGCTTTCAAAGTCACTGGGAGCAACTGAATAATAAAAACCTATACCTAATGAGCTTTATTTCAAAAGCAAAGTAAGAGACTAAACTGAGCAAAGTCACTGATCAAGAGGAATCCTGTCTTCTAGATAAAGTACATTTTTAATTTATCCTCATATAGAAAATAAAACCCTAGGATTCAAGGTAGGTGTTATGGATATATTAATCACCAAATTACATCTGACTTCACGTACCAGTGATACCCATTTGATCAATAATCAGGAGGCACAGATAAGATCATAACAACAAGTTACACCAGACAACTTAAAGAGGAGTGGAAGCAAACTATATTAAATTTAAAACTCCTCCCTAGCAGCCTTCAGAGGTCGCTTAAACTTCCTACCAGAACACAAAATGCCTGCTGCTGTCTATAACTCATTTCAAAACCACATAGAGCCATTCCATACTCTTTAAACATGGAGAAATGAGGCTTCTTGCATAGACCAAATTTTCTTATTGTACTGAGAGAACAGTTGAGGCAGAAGGTATGGTTAGTTTCCTACAGTTTTCAGAGCTAATAACTCTGCAAGCTTCAGTAATCCCAGCTGTACTTGGCAATATAAATTAAGATAGGATCCATATTTGATACACAGAGAATCTCTTAAAAGAACTTAACATATGCAGCTGATCAATTATTTACAGGGCATTTTCAGATGTGGACAATTTTGAAGTGTCAAGCTACATGGAAATTCAAAGGTTTTTAAGTATTCTTAGCTACATTATTTACTTTTTTTAAAAAAAAAATCAAACCTGCCATCTATACTAATATGAAAAAAATCAATAGATTTTAGTAAGAAATTATTTTTTGTGTGTGTGTTAATTAGTTTGGTTAATATTAATGCCCTATGTCTATATTTTTTGACTGGCTGCTAGATAAACTCAGCTTGTTGATTTTACAGGAGAATTACTTAATTTCGTAATTCATTTCTAGGACGTTATTCACAAATAGAAGAAAAGGAAAAACTAATTAGATTTTAGAAGACCTCTACCAGTTAAAATCATCCCATATGAGGATGAAGTTCCAAGATATTCTGAAAAACAAATACAATCAAAGCAACTGAAAAAGACAAGTATTTGTAGCAAGGAGGTTCTGATCTCAGCCTGAGCCTGCAGGTGGACTAAAATAAACCTAAACCCATAGTTGTATCTTTGAAAACCCAGCTAAAATTATTTCCCTAGAACATTACATAAAATATGAAATCCTTGTGCTATCTTGGGACAAAGTAAAGCTTATTGAAGCAGTATATAAGTTTCTGGTGTAATATTAAGGCATTGCTGCACAAGACGGGCACTGCTCAGGGCACAGCTTGAGGGCTCTGCCCAGCCCTGGCAAGGGCAAGGGAGGCACTGGGGGAATGGAGAGAGGCCAGAGAAGGAAACAGAGCTGGGGAAGGGTCTGGAGCTCAGTCTGATGGGGAGTGGCTGAGCGAGCTCAAGGCTCAGCCAGGAGGAAAGGAGGCTCCATCTCCAGCTCCCTGAGAGGAGAGTGCAGAGAGGATGTTCCTCTCTCAAGTAGCACAGGATAAGCAGAAACTGTCTCAGGGGTTGTCCGGCCCTGGAGCAGGCTGCCCAGGCCGCTGATGGAGTCACCACCCCTGGGGAGATTTAAAAGATGTGTGGATGTGGGGACACGGTTTAGTGGCACACTTGGCAGGGTTAGGTTTACAGTTGGACTCATTCTTAAGGGTCTTTTCCAACCTAAACAAATCTCTAAGTTTGTGATGAAGCAATTCACATTCTCACACCTTCTTTCATGCCCCAAGAAAGCTCAAGATAGACAAGGGAGAGACATGGAGGGGGCAGATGCCTATTTAAATACTAGCTGCTTTCTTTTCTGCTTGATAAATAAAGTAAGAACGCTGCCAACAACACCCATTCTTCTTAAATGTTCAAAAGCATGAAAAAGTCCAACTGTTCAGTTTTCATTCTAGCTGCCCCAAACTTTATTTGAATACATAAAACATCAACATAGAGTTTGAGCATATTGCATTTTCTTCATCAAGGTCTGTCAAAAGATTTAGTATTATGCATATTCATCAATCCCAAATTCCAGCACACTTCTTGGAGAGGTTCCTTGGCAGCACCTTCCTGAATAAGGACAGGTAGATTCATTGTCATCCAAGATTAAGTAGTTAAATGTTTTCTATTTTGGGTTTGGTTGGTATTTTTAACCCTTCTATTCACCTTATTCCCTTTGGAGGATACCTAATGACTTCTGAGGTACCAGGTAAATGAAATTCAAACTCTTAAGTCATTAATGCAATCATGTCATTAGAAAAGACATTTGGGTCTCCTTCAGCAAAAATCACAGACGGGTTTCATTCCTGACTGCCTCATATGTGCAGCCAAAATGGTAATAAAGATTTAACACCACTTTTGTCTCCCTTAGGAAACACTACTCTTGATTCCCTGGCATGCCTGCAGTCATATCCATCTGTTAGGATGGCTTCATGCCCACTTAAAAACTGTCATGCCAATTTAATAAGGACATAGGTGTCATCTGAATACAGATTTAGAACAAAGCCTTAAAAATAAGGCCAGTGAACAACATTCTTTCAATGAGGTGAGACTTCTGATGGCAGCCAGTGCTCAATTAAAGCATTGTGCTTCTTCACAAAGGACATCTGTTCACAACTGCACAATCTTCCTGTTAAAAGTCTTCCCTCTTTGTTATTTGCAATTTAACTCTTTGCTTTACCAGGAAGCCCCAAAGTAATGACTTTAAAATGGCATATTTTTTATTGATTGTTAAATCTAAAGTTCACAGCTTAGATAAGAGCCACAGGAAGGAAGGCACCATAGGTCACCTACAGATTCTGACAGCACTGCAAGATGCAAATTCTCTTTGTCTCCTGGACTCTAATAGGAACATGAAGGAAGGAGAAGCACAGGGATCCTGTGAGGCCAGCACACAACAGCTGCTGGCAGCTCAGTGTCAGCAGGTGAGGCAGGACACGGAACAGGTACAGCCCAACAGCCCCAGCACACCTCTGACCCCAGGAGTCTCCAGCTCCCAGCTCCCAGGTGAGTGTTCAAGTGTCTCCCCTCTGAGGGCTGAGTAATGCCAGGCATTCCAGGGCAGCCACAACTTCCAGCACATCCCTGCTCCAGCCAAACAGAGCTTCCAGCCCTCGATGCCTTTTGCAGCCTGCAGTCATTGCAGTCTGCCAGGCTGCAACACAGCCTTGTCAGCAAATCCTCTCTGGCAGATTTACATCTTTAAGGTCCCTTCCAACCCAGGCCATCCTATGATTCTGTGAATTTTGATGAATTCCAATTCTCATGTTTCCTCATTTCATTTTACTGACACCCAGTATGTGTCTTTGTCAACTGCTTTAATGTGTTTTTGATCTCTCTTTTCTGTTTGAAGTAGTTGTAAACCATGTTTTACACATACATTTAGAAGTTCTTCGTTAAAACTAGTTCGCTTAACTTGATTTCCCTCCACATAACAAGATATTTTTAAAGTGTAATTATAGAAATGCCATAATGGGTCAAGTCTAACAAAAAGTTACCAGTTGCAATATCAAGCATGTCTCCTACTTGCCCATAAACACAAGTAATGGCTTTAATCTGCATATGTTCACCACAAATGTATGCAGATAAATACTTACAGATAACTTTATGCCATACTCATCCATATCAAAACATTGCAGCAATAGAACTGGCAAAAGATGGATATTTGAAATATGTGACTTGAATGACGCTTTAGAGGTAATGTACCCCTGAAAAAAACCCCAATAAAAAAGCTAAATACAAAATCCAAGACTGAATCTATGGGATAGACTAGATTATACAGAATATAATAAGTTGATAATAATATAATTTCAATACAGAACCTTTTTTAAGGAATATTTGAAGAGTGACTAATATCAATTTTTTCCCAGCAACTAAAAACAGCAGAGTCACATGCATTAACAAGCTCTAAGTTCGAATATTTTTAAAATGTTGATAAGTTATATTAAACACAGGGAAGGAAAAAAAAAATCAAGAAAACCCCTACAAAACCCAAAAAATTTAGGCGTAGGAACTCTTGTCAGTAGGAAGGAGATTGAAAGATTATAATAGCAAAAATCAATATCTAGAACTCAATCCTGACTATAATAATTAAACTGAAAGATGCTTAATCAGAAATTACTCCTTCTGCTTTTTTTTTTGAAAAAAAAACTTTTTCTTGATAATTCTAAAAAAATACACTATATTAACACAAACTAGCAACAATATTTAATTTGTGCAGTATTTCACAGGTAAAACTCAATAATGCACATGAGTATTGGGAAATCAGTGTGATTATGGGTGTGTGCAAGTACTTCTCTTGTTTAAACAGTAATTGAATGGAATAGAAAGAGTTCTTCAGTGAGGAAAAAAAAATTGCTACAGTCTCAGCATTTCTTCTGGCATCTGGCAAATTAACCCCTGGTGCTAACATATGCCTCTTACTGCTGTTCTTCCAAAATCAGCAAGTGGTTTGCATATGCTGAACATGCAGCAGCCGTGTCTGGAGCCACAGTGAGCACAGAGCTGCATTTCCAGCCAAGACACAAACTCCATTCCCACCCTGCCAGTGACCATCTGTGTGCCCTACTTAGAGCTCCTGCTCTTTGGGGTGATCTCCGAGTTCTGCTGCAGCACAAACCCCTCACCAGGACTGGACCACGAGGGAATCCTGTGTCCAAAGCACCACTATCAAAACATATGCCTTTCATCACTTTATATTCATTGCACACCAATAAAAAAGTTCTCTCAAGGCCACTCATTTACAAGTTCAGCAATAATGTCAGTAAATATTCCAGGCCCAGCTTAGAATAAGCATCTAGCTCCAAATGCTATAATCTCAGCAACACTAACTACAATAATAACTCCACATGATTTATGAACAGCCTTATCTTAATTTGTCATTTTCTTAGAAACAGAAAGAGGGTGGGGGAAATTTTGGCAATAAGTTTCCTAAAATTAAACCAATTAAAAAGTAACTCCTGAAAAGTAGTTTTACATAGAAATTAAGCAATTCTAACAATATTTTTCAAAACAGGGAGAGAATAATCCTTTACATCCTACTAAACAGAGCAACAGATATGACAGGAGACAGTTTCTTACATCATAAAGGAGACCCTAAAATCCCATTAGAGGTGTTTATATGAGACAAGGCAACCATTTCTTTTATTTTGTTGTTTTAAAATAATAAAATATCAAGCAATCTAAAAGCAAAGTGTCAAAAATTAAGCAGATTTGTTTTCCTCTGACCAAAAAGGACTTAATATTTTCTAAAGACAAAACTGCATAAAAGTCTGCTCACACATCCTGTTAGAAGATTCCTAAATGCTATGGTGAGGGTGCACAAGCTGTGGAAAGCATCCATCATCCTCCACTCAGCCCTCAAATACCTGCAGCCCCATAACCTCCCCAAGCTGGGTTACAGTTACAGGAACAAGAAATCAATGCCTCCACAAAAAAATTACAATGTAATTTAAAGGCTTCAAAAGACACTTTAGTGCTGCAAGGTGTTTGAAGATCAATTACAGCAGAGGTGCACAGGACTATTTCCTATCTGATGAAAGCACTCCACGAGTCTTCAGTGGAAATTTGGAATGCTTGGGAATACCTAGCAATAAATTCAGTTTACCCTCAAGATTTCCAGCTTCAAGTTCATGTGTAACTTATTTAATAAAGGCAAATTTCACTGGCTTTCAATATTTATTATTTATTATTTTTTTAAACACTGTCCCATGTTTTCACAATTCTGCTTCTTTAGAAAATGCTGTGAATATCAATGAATCAAAGAGTATAAATGCCAGTATAGCCAATCCAATTGAATAATAAATATAATACCTCTGGGAATGGATGCAAATTAATTGAAGAACTGCAAGGAACTACCTGGAAAGAGACTAAAGTCTGGAGGAAAAATGGATAATCTGAAATACGTGCAAATTAATAGACTTTGCTGTAATTAGCAGTGTAGTTAAATATATTCCATATTCATGGCAGAAAAAATACTACCTGTCCTAGATAAATGTGAACTTTAGTTAATGATACTGTTGGCAATCTTACCTTAATTATCATGCTGCATCCTATTCTGAGATAGCCTACATGTGCTTTCATTCTTGTAAATGACCTTCCAGCTCATTGAGTGCAGTAATGAATCAGGCAGCATCTACACCCTACACACACTTGGTTCTCTACCCAATTAATTTTAAAATCAATTGTATTTAATGTAGAGCAAAAAACCACCTTTAGAATTTTCTATTTTAAGCCATGGTAATGTAAATGAAAAAGAATTTATTTGCTATTTACCCCTTGCAGTATTGCAACAGCACAGTACAGAAATGTTTTTGTACTACTATAATATTATATAATATATCTAATAATACTATAATAAGATTACATTATTTATTATATAATAATATAAATAGTTAATTGTGTATTGGTCTTTTTCACATTTTTCAGCACCTGCATTTAAACATGATGTGGACATTTCTTCCTATGGTAATTACAACATTCAGGTTGAAAACAAAACATAAATGCAAATAATAAAAAAATGTAATTTAGATGAAAAAAACACCCTGTAATTATTAAAAGGATGATTTTCTGCCATTAGTAATGCAGGGGCAGTTGTGTGAAAGGGAAGGTATAAAGATCATTACCAAACAGAGGAACTCCAATATTAAATACCCTAAAAGATACTTGGGTAACACCACTGGCATTGTTAGCTGGACACCATTGGCATTGTCAGGAGCATTGTTAGCTGGCCATTCTGTGTTACAGGAATAACAACTTCATGGAATGGTCTCAGGAAATGGAAAAGATATTTGCAAGAGTCTGTTTAGCCCTGACCACGTTGCACCAAGGATGGTGTAAAAGTATGTCTGCCACTCCAGTAAGAAAAAATAAAATAAAAAAGCAAAGTTGTCCGTTTCAGGCATTTGGAATTCTAAAATAATGACAATTGTAAATCCTACAGAACCAGCAAGAAGCTGTTTTATTCTGTCTCTTCATCAAACTACTGACACACAAAATGTTTAAATGAATATTTTCTAGTTAGCAAAAATATTCTCTTGTTAGTACTAACATAAGTCATGATATTGCTAAAACAAACAGGGTATATTTTAGTTTCATTTTAGTTTCATTTAAAAATGATGGCAACTTGATTTGTCTGTCTTGGCCAAGTACTTCTTCAGAAACTTCTCTTGTTTTAAACTAATAAGTGAAAAAAAAATTAATCCATTTCCCCAGACTCCTCTAAAAAGAACACAGCTAAGTATTATAATTATATACTAAGCATTACTATATTAAGTATCACAGTAAAAACATTTTAAGATAGATGTTACACATGTAATCCCCACAAGCACATAAACAAGCAGTTAATTTTTACATATTATGTAGTGGATACACTTTAACTGCCAATTACTAGGGTAAGTTTGGATCACAATACCCAGAAATACAGGATATAGGTGAAACAACAGGGCTGGCAAATTAATCAAGTGTGATATTCTGCCTTCATGATCTCAGCTGCCTGGTTCTGCTGTCAAGTGTCTGACGTTAGCAAAAAATAGAGCTTTTGGGCAATACATTTTTTTCACCTACAAATTTAAGACTAAATGAATCCTCTAACTACCTGTCGGGGAAAAATTAAAATGTATTAATTATCTGGTCAGCTCTATGCAAAACCCACCATTTATTGGTTTTATAAAAGGTCCCCAGAATTAGAAATCCTCCTAACAAAATTTCTTATTCATTATTACCAAAAAAATACAGAAACAGTGTCTTCTTTTTAGAATTCACAATGCATCCTGAGGTAGACATATCCCATGACAGACCAGCTATTTATTTCAAGACATAAGACAAGCTGCATTTACAAGCAACCAGCAATCTATTATTATTATTTATCTGCAAGTAGTAAGAGCTTTACAGAGTATTTTGCATTAACAGACCTCAGCTAAAGGAAAGGCCTGTTAAACACATGAAGCAAGCACCACACTAAGCAGACTAAAATGAAAGCTTCTTTGGAATCCAAACCCACTCTTTTCTCTTCTGGAACACACAGAGGGATGGAAGAAAGGAGCTGCAGGATGAACACTAGAGAATAGAACTGTGAAGCACACAGTTATTGTATGCTCAATTGTTTTCCTTCTGAATCTTTACTAGAGTTTATTCCCTATTATACAAGCCTGGGATCTGCTGTCCTGACCATCACTTCTGAACTGAGAACCAATAATAATTGTACTTCAGTGAGACAAGCTTCTCTGAAGAAAAACTATTGAACCAAAACAAAAGTTTACAGCTTACACTTAATTTCTCAGTATTAAAGACAGGGTAGCTGACTGAACTCTAGTAAGACCAGGAGTTCAGGAGAGTGCCTTATTTATACCCAAACAGAGGGTATATTTCTCCTTCTGCTCTCAATTCTGCCCACCACAACCACAGCTAAAACTAAGTCTGGCATTTCTGATTTTAGAAGCAGCAGCAGTAAAGGCACCTCATACTGCAATGATGTATCAGACTCTGCTTGTAAAACAGAAATACAGCCAAATACCAGAGCAAAGTGTGAATGCAGGACTAGAACTGTTTGAAAATTAATTAGAATCTGCTGTTAATAGTTTGAATCAGTGTCTGGAGATACCTAAGTTGCAGCTACTTGTGTTTCACCAATCCAAAGCAAATGTGAATTTACACATAGTTAAAACAAAAACACAGCTGTTGACCATGAAACTATTAAAATAAAGATAGGTGAAAATATTATTTAATTTAATCTAAACAGTAAAACCACCTACAGTATTTTCTTGACTTTTTTTCCTGGAAATCTACAATGGTCTTAAATACACAGCAGACACAGCTAGTTATTGTTAAAGCTTACAATATACAATTCAGTCTCAATGGAATACAGCACAGGTCTGAAAATAAAGTGTAATTTAGATCTGTCCTGGCTAGTTAGAACTGCATCACTCTCCTGGCAACTCAGAATGAAGTGAGCAAAGCAATCCTCTCTCAATTTACTCACAGCACTATTTGCAACCCACTGCTGTACCGACAAGTACCTGGAATTATTATCTCTAAATTGTCAGAACTCATGTGAGCAGTCTGTGTGCCTTTCAGGTTCTGAAGGTTATCTACACAGGCAAAAAGGTGGGGAGAGAGAAGCAACCATCCAGTCCACAAGAGAGGAGTCGAACACTTGACACTGAGATGAAACTAATCATGTAAAGCTTGGCTACACTGATAGGATTCCTTCAGCAAAAATTCACTTCTTGTGATAACATGATGGAAAACTGAGCACAATGGTGATAAAGGCATTTCAGTATCATTACCACTTCTGAGAGTTGAGAGAGACACTAAATTCTGATAGAGGTCGAGAAGCATCATAATTCCTGTAAGTGGAAATGCTGCATTGCAGCCAAGTATACCACAGCACAATCAGATTTTTTTTGTCCTCTTCCCAGGCAGAGGCCTTATATAACATCTGTGTTCACAAGGTTTCACTTCATGTTCCTATTCCATTATAGACCTTAAAATGGGTTGAAAGTATATACAGCTCACCCACCTAACCACCATAACGTAAGAAAACCACACAAAACTGTTCCTCTGAGCCCTACCTGTTCCTTGCTTTAGGCCAGCAATCACACTTTGTACAGCTCTTGCCATCCTGTGGAAAGAGATGAATCCTCTCCAGAGATCAGGCTTCTGGCATTCACACTCTTTCAGTATTTGTTTCACTCAATTTCAAACGTGAATTGCACAACACATGAGCCACTGAAAATTTTCACACATTTGTTCGAAGCCTTACAGGCATTTTGTATTTACCTTGCTTCTTAAAAAGGTTGCTGCGTACAATTTCCTTCATGGACTGCACTTTCTGCTTCTGTAGTTTCACTGGTGGGATGCAAGTGTAAAATTTGTATAGTAGTTGGCTGCATGAAAAGGAAAAATGTCATAAATACCATGCAGATTCATTCATCAGGTGTTAATAAGAACAGAGAAAAAGAGCAAAAGATCATATATTTCTAAACATTTATAATTTTTAAGAGTTACATTTATTTATATATCACGAATATTGACAAGAGACCAGTAACAAATGTATTCAGGGACCAACCACTGTCTTGATCAGTAGGAACTGGTATGTCTTTGTGGACTTAAATTGATCTACAAGAATTAATTGCAGACAACTAGGAAATGCTCAGGAGTGACTCACCTCAGTAATTTGGCATCAAAAACCATTTCAACATCATGAAGAACTGATGGTATGTACTTCAAAGCAGCAACCTGCATTGACAGACAGATCATATTAGTCCTGGATGTTTATACATGTGCATGAACAGCACAGAGCCCACCACTGAGACAGATACACACAAAACTGAAAATCTCAGACTTCTTTCCCCAGGCTGAAATATTCACATTTGAATAAATTTCACCAGAGTTGCATGTGCTGAGGCACTGCAGAGGAACTTTACCATAGTTCCAAGTGGATCTGATTCTCTTTGCCAAGCAGCGAAAGGGCCCATGCTTTGTAGCTCATCTCTTTGGAGACCACTAAAATTGTCATTAGGATGCAAATAAATAAACCAAGCACTGATCAAAGCAGGAGCTGTATCAATTCCATCCTAGAAATGTGCCATGCAGGAGTCAGGGTGACAGCCACCGCCCACCCCAATGCCACCCTTTCTAGAACAGATGAAAAGGGGTGTCATGTCCCTAACCAACCATCTGCAGCCAAGCTGTGGGATGGTTTATCTCCTCCTATCAGTTCCTGAGCTGTGTTTTGACAGCATAGTGGGATAATCAAACCTTACCCTGACAAGGCTGAGACGAGTTACTATTCTTACATGGACAAGAAAACTTGAGCAGGCAATTTCAGGCTCAAAATCACCACTAACACTTACGGCTAATATGCATAAAAACTGATTTGCAGTACTTCACTGCGCAGCTTTAGGGTGGGAATTCCTACTAACATCTTCCTAAAATCTAAATTAAAGTCATGTGAAGCCTTCTATTACTGATCTATGTGATAGTAGCCTATACAGGTTCAATATTTCTCTTACCTGCACACAGCAAGCTCCTTGTTAAAAAATTTCTTTCTTGAGAGTAGGGGGCTTAGAATGAAGACAATCAGAGCACAGCTTTCTTTGGCTCTTTTAGACCTTTTAAACACAATAAATCTATAGTTTTATTTGTATGAGCTTCCACTGCAGTAGAAAATTAAAACAAAACAAAAAACTAATTATGTCTTGATTGATTAGTCTGCAGCATGAGTGAATACAGTATTTCAAAGAAACTCAATGCTGGCATATGATACATTCAGATAAAGTCATTCTCCTGCAGATCTCATCCCACACTCATACACACACCTAGAAAGGTCAAAGGAGTGTTTTAAAAAGAGATGAAATCTTCTACTGATCTTGGGAAATCCCTGGGCTATTTAAAGCACCCATACAAGCCCCTGTGTTGGGCTGGAAACTGCCTCCAGCTTGAGTTCAGACTCGTGCTGCTGCTCCTCGCTTTTCAAGCAGCAGATACTTGTTGCACAGCAGCATCTGAATTTCATTTTACAGCAATTCACAGGTACTGTGAAAGATGTTTGATAAAAGAGAGAGCCACCAGCGGCCAGAAAATATTTCAAGTAGTACTCCACTGACAGCTGGACTATTGTGCTGTCTGGCTTTCTCATGCTCCCTGATCTACACTTGCATAGGAGGGAAGTGGGAAGGATAGAGCTGCAAGCTCTCTCTGCAGATCCACAGCTCCAGCTGAAGTACAATAATGAGTATATCCCCTGCACTATTTTAGACTCACAAGTTTCATTTGCAATAATTGCTTCAAATGATGCACTATGGATACAATTGAGCACTGTCCTTAATGAAGTCATTAAAATCTCCTAGTCAGCAGTACAAGATGTTCTGCATTCTTCAAACCCTAAGAGATTATTTTTTCAAGCAGGATACAGATAAACCCACAGCACTGCAGAAAATTATTTCTTACATATACAATGTACAGTTAAATTTATTTTAACCTTTAGTCCTGACCAAGCTTATTTTTAGCTGCCCTCTTTTTGCAGTATTACATTATACATATTCATGAAATTCGAGTAACCATGAGATGAAAAGTACAGTCGAAGAAATCACTGGTGCTCTGTTTCTTAATCTAATTTTACTTGCTATCAAGACAACTTTAAGAAGTTACTGTGCCATCCCCCTTTGTGCACCATAAGCAGAGCATCATTATCAGTACCTTTCTAGCCTCATTCCCTCATAAGAAAACTGTACAGAGATCCATAAAGTCCTTAGAATCTACTGCAGCAGTAGGGTGGGTCAAAATTGCTTGGGGAAGAATGAAAGGCAGCAGCTTCATATTCCATTATTTTTCATACTTTCCAGTGCCACAGACAATTTCTTTATGCTACGTTTCAATGACCTTGAGAACTTGTCATCTAAGGTTTCTGAAAACATGCACAGCATGGGGAGTTGTGCTTTCTCAAATCAGTGCCTAGGAGTGAGCAGGGGGGAGATGACATTTGCAGCAGACAAGACCATCTGTAGGTCAAACGTGGTGTGTCAGCTGGGGAACACAACAGTTGGAAAATGAGCAGAGGTTTGATTTGTAAATTAAGGTTGAGAGCACAAGCTGGTCAATGAAAGGGCACACTCACAGACTACAAGTCAACAGTAGGGTGATGTAAAAAACATATAATCTGAAATTTAAAAATCATTCATTCAATTTTATTCCCCAGAAATAGTGATTTAAACAGACATAAAACACATCCACTAATATGTTTGTTTCCCTGACTGCTCAGACAAAGGATAGAAGGTACTGATACCTCCTCTATTCCCCCTAACCCCTGAGCCTCCCTTCACCAAACTCTTTGCAGTTTCTGGAAACTCCTTTCTAGGTTTCCAGATTTCAAGGATTCTCTCCCTGAGAAGTACAGACTTAATGAAAAAATCTCTCTAAAATCTACAAGAGTCACCAGCAATGGTTACAAAAGAATAGCTGATAAATGCAACAAAGCTGTAACATCATCCCTGACAAAAGAAATTAAAGAAAGGTTTAAGTGTAGTGCCTAGAAAGCCCTACCGCTGTAAAGACAGTGTAACTTCTGAATGAATTATTTTAAATAATTACAGGAGCAATCTGTAAAAAATCCTCTTGAAAGGAGGAATCCTTACCCTACAGCTGCACATTGATTCTTGTACTGGTGGCATGAAACCACCCCAGCCTCCACTCCAAGGGCCAGCTTTACAAAGCACCACGCCTGGAGCTCTGCACTCAGATGCAGCCAGGCCACTCTGCAGCTCAGATGGGTGCTCTTACACATCAGCACAGCAGGGATATTGAAAATAGAATCTTAATTGTTGCTTAATTACAGTGCTGAAGTTGAGAAGCATTCTGTCTGCATCTTTAAACAAAAAAGATAACTTGCCCAACTCCTGAAGTTGTTTTGTTGTTTTTTTTTTAAAACAGGCTAATATGGATTAATATATACATTTCCAGTCTGCCAACAAAAAATTAACAATTCAGTCTTTAGCTGTTCAAAGCTTATATGAAAGTACTACAAAACAGAACCAGATATCTGCCCTTCCCAAAGCTCAGGCACTACAATAAGTCAAAGCCTCAATCCACTTCAGTCAGCTTCAGAACAAGGACTGGAAAGATATCTTTAACTTTTTGTAAACGTATACAGCATTTAACAGATCAGGAAGTAAGATATCACTCAGTAGATAAAGTTAAATTAAAACAATAAAGTGCTTCTGGCATAGATGAGGCTGTTCCACATAATACAATTTTATAAAAAATCCTTTCCTGAGTGAATTAATTTTCAATGCAAGTGTGAGTGTGAGTCTATCAGTAAAAATAGCTGGGAAATTACTAGAGGTGAAAATACTGAGTTCCAAATTAAAAAGAAATAAAATAAATTAAGAATAGCAGAGACCAAGAGACCTCAGTTTCAAAAGAATTCTTTATATCATCTACAGTAAAACCCACTAAGCATTTGGACAGCTAAGGATGAAATAAGAGTTAAAAATTCACATTCAAAAGCTCTGCAAACTAGTTCAAGTTTTAATATCCTGAGAAACTCAATTACTTCAACTTTCTCCAGGGCTCCTAAAAATTTCTTCTCTGATATCTTCAGACTATAATCTACTTGTACCCATTCAATTGATCCTATCAATCTATGTTCCACTTATCAATGATAATTCCAAGTGTAACAGATTTAAGCCAGTTTTAATATTCTGATTATTCCAGTATTTTTCCAACAGACTCTGAACTTCCCTCTCTGGGTACACAAACTGTAACATCTATGGGGTCCCTTGTGTCCATAGAATCACCGAATAACCACCTGTCCCTTACTCTGCAAAGTTAATTTGTACTACTACAACATCCATCACTGTCATCTCAACTACCCCAAGGGAAATCAGTGTTGGATTTAGGCAGAAGCAGATTTATGAATTTTTTCCTACTACTTTCTCCTCCCTCTCACTCGAAATTATCTCCATTTTCTGGCCTGAATCCACCTACCAGGGCAGGAGTCTCAAGTACCAGCACTGAAATCTCCTCCAAACAGGCACAGAAATACTGTCCCTTGAGAAAGCTGTGGCTGCTTATGGAGTTCATGATGAAGTGGGAGGAAGTGTTAATTTTATATTTTTTTCCTCCAATAAACTTATTTCCAGCAGCCAGAACTAAATTAAAATTGGGCAGTGCTCATTTCACGCCTCTCTTATCAGGATTTTATAACATGAATACAGTAGTTTTTATTTACTGTATGTAAAGCAATCTCTTTGTAGGCTGCTCTCAGAGACAAAGCTGTATGAGCCATTAGTATCTAGAACAAGAGCAAAGTTGTGATATAAACCAGTATTTCACATCTACCATTAAAGGTTCCTGCTAAAAAGAAAACTTTCAGTGTCTTATGCAGATTTAGAGACCCCCAAAGCCCACTAGTGCTTCAGAATTATGAATAAATAGGACCCATTTTGCACAACAGACAGCCCTCATTAGAAACCAAAAATTTTGATTTTCAACATGGTTTTGATCAAAGTATAACTGTTTACTGGTCTGTTTATGAAACACAAGGATGTGCTCTTTAAAATTAGCATTAGCATCCTTTAGTCCTTCTCAGGGATGCTCAGCTCTGTTTTCAAGGTTCTGTTTCTGAGGAACATCAACCAATATATGGTACATGTTTGCTAAACAGGTACAATGCTAGGAGCTGGCATTAAGCATGGAAATATGGAAATGGGGGTAACCACAGTCACACTCCTCAGTCCATGCAATGTCACAGTGCCACTGGCTCTACAACCTGCTCTGAAACACTCCCAGCAGCCTTTCAGGGGCACCACTGCCCCTTGCACACCCAAAAACTGTTAAGGAGGAAAAAGTTTTGTGTGAGCCTTTCTTGTCACTCTCAAGAGGAAACTGCCCTGCTCATCAGAGGAAAGACAGATGGACAACCCCACACCAGTGATGGGACATGCTCTCCCCAATGAGCATCAAATCCTCCAAGATCTCTTTCTTAATTAGTGCAAGTACCATAGGAGCAAACATTATTATATAAACTCTTTCAGTATTACTTTAAAGATGTTTTGGGTTTTTTTTTTCAGAAGTTTCTCCTGCTTCTGATGCAGCATTGAAATGTACAAACTATTCCCAGGAAGGCCTCTACAGAATTATCAAGTAACAGAGTATCTGCTTGATTTTTAAATGCATTTATAAAATTACTGTAACCATGGTATTATACAATTAACTTGGTATTTACTTTCTCAGCTTTCGCAGTTGCACATTAAACACTCCATGCAAAACGTCAGCTGATACAAATCTCAAGATCAGCCACCTGAGGTTTTATTCAACACAGGCTTTTTTCACAGGCTTCCACTTCTAATCTAAGTCATATCAAAAGGAATCAAAACACAGAACCAGATGAAAATTCAAGCCCAATGCATACAATCAGTTTTTAATAAAGAATGTATGAATCATCAATGTTGCAGCTAATAAATCTCCTACATTTCACTCTACAGGAAATCTTGATAGTTTTTCATATTAATACAGAACTGCAAATTATTTGATATTAATGATGCAAATAGCCCCTTGTTTTCTAGTTTTCTTTAAAACATTAGATTCTGAAGGGTTAGAATAACTGAGATTGACATGAATGGCAAACCCTTATCCTATTTTCAGTTTAAACAGTGGAACTCCCAAAGACTGAGACAATAAAATTTATTTTCCCAACTAAAGGTGGTGGAATCCCTGCTTAGCATTATCTGGAGAAACTCAAGAATTAAACATTCAGGTCCCACTGGAGGCTTCAGTCATTAGATTGCTTGAAACATTCCAACATCTGTGTCCTGGTTCTTTCCTTGACTACATTCACAGAATTTCTGTAAGCGTATCTTGTCCTGACCTTTTCAAACTAGGCTCCAAATTTATCAAACAACCTGCTCTTCCAATAGAGGGGAATTACAAAAGAGACATATTGAGAAATTTCCTGAGTGTCTTTTCCTTGATTTAAAAAGGACAAAAATAAAAAGCCCATGTACAAAATCAATATAGAAAACCAAATCCAACTGGTTTCCAAGCACACACCAACCTGCAACAAAATGGCAGTTTTATGCTGGCTTCTCATCAGGTTGTTGATGGATTCAAAGAGTCTTCTCATTGATTCTTCAAATTCTGTTTGTTCTTTGCCTTCATATAATCTGTTGAGAGATGCATTAGGTTATCCTTTCAAAATTAGAAAGTTACATCCTCCCAAATGCAACAGATTAAACATTAAATATATATTTCAGAAGTTGATGCAATATTATGTACATAGATATTTCCCTGGTGGGTTATAACTGCTATTCACTGTATTTTGTAAGAATTCTTCCATTTGAACACTACAATAACCACTTTCAATTGTTTTAAAAGCCTCTAAAGCATGACACCTCCCAGATTGGAGCTTGTATAAATCATTTTACTTTCAAAGTAACTTATATGCAAAAAGGAAAAAAAAAAATGATGGGTTTTTTCCCCCCACTACAACTGAGCTACTCAAGGATACATTTCACAAATTATGACAATTTCTCTCTTCTGCTGCTGCTGCCACTTTTTCCAAGAGCTATTTTTACTGGCCCCATTAACCATTCTGCTTTTTGAAAAAAGTCTCTATTTGACACTTAAAAGTTTAAAAGTGCATTTAAATTGAGCTCTCTCCATTATTTCTCCATTCCCTGTCCTAAAGTTTGAATCCCTCAGATTATCTCTCCTGTATTGTTCATACTGGCTCTTAGTACTAAACACTACCTACATAAACAGTAAAAACACTGATGACATGTGAAATTAGTTATGTGAAACAGCTGTCAAGAGTTAAAGAAAAACAAGCTAAGAAAAAAGCCAAGATGACAAGAGAATCCTGAAATGTGAGTAGAATACTGTGAGCTAAGTGCTGCCTCTTCTGCTCCATCAGGAGAGAAAAATCTCTTTTTAAAGTTAGGTATTGCAGTGTCATTTGCTTTTCTTTTCAATAATACTATTTGTCCCATGAATTTAGAGTTTCAGACCTGTAATTAAGTAAGAGTAGGTATATGTAGCTTATTACCTATTCAGGTGATTATGATTACTGCAATGCAACACATTGCAATTACCCACTTTATGACAGATTGTCCAATGAACACTTTTAGCTGCAAGATAACACAAGGGATTAAAATGAGGACCAAAGTTCTCCCTGAAAAATACCCTTCTGATTTCTGACCTTCATCCAGACAAGAAATTTTCCATAATCCTCTACACAATGCTTCCTTCTCCAAAACTCTAATATACTTTTCTGCCATTACACCTATGATAAAAATATAAAGTTGTATTCAGCTCTCCAAAGCACAATCTCCTCCCTTATATAGCTTTACACCTTGTTTACCTGTATCCATCTATAATAGTAAGTTCCTAGAGACAATAATATTTCTAAGGTACTTCAACAAAAACATCATCATCCAGCAAGTAAACAAATTTAAAAAACCTGTAAATTTATATGGATTTCTTTTTTTACTGGGCAGTGGAATATCAGAGGGAAAATGTGTTAGAGCTCCCACTGAGCATAAGACAGCTGGAACAGAACACCTTCCTCTTCAGCCACAAACACAACACCCAACCACTCCCTCTCCCTACAGGTCTGAGGCTGCCACTGCCTGACCTCTGCCCCTACAGTCCTTCAGCCACAAAGCGAAATCAGAACTAGCTGTAGGGGAAAACCAGCTCAGGATAAATAAATGGAGAGAGGTGAAGCAGAAAAGAATTGAGGGAATGGTCTGTGGTATATGGAGACAGTACAGTTACCAGTGTGCAATTTTTCTCCTTCCGCTTTTCATTTCCTTTGTTCTCCCCTCCTCCTTTTCCCCTAAACCTGAATACTGCTTGTAAATACTACACTTATGTTTGCCTGAGCTACACACATCCAGTCCATTGAGACTTCCCTATAAATTCCTTAAGAGGAGGTCCAAAACTCTAAATTTAGTGTGAGCATGGTTCCTGAAATGACACTGCTCTGTGCATGGTGTGAGGGGCTGCACACGATGTTCTCAAGGACAAGTCTCCAGCCTCCAGCCATCTGTTGAGACGTTTGGCCATCCACTGGTCTTAGGCCAAGCCACCTGACACAAAGAATAATCACCCTTTGAAACCTGCTGCTGTTACCAAATCCATCTCTGGAACTTACTCTGAGATTCAGAAAGCAGATTTTTGGATATTCATTCTACAAAAACTATCTCAGCAATGTCTGTATTTTAGAGCAGTTGTCAGTTTTTATGTTTTATTTGTAAAAATAAAAATCAGCTCTGTTCTAGAACTAACTTTTTCTATTTCTCGGGTCTCCTTCTATGTCTGATATTAGACAGCTAATTAAATTGCAATGTCTGAGTACTTACTGGGAAAATAATGTCCTTGATCTAACAATGAACTTGAAAACATATTCCAGTGCTTTCAGAGTTCTGAGGATAGGTTCACATTGCTCCCCTCGGCTGGAAGTATCCAAGTATATCTTCAGAACACTCATTAATTTCCTGAAGTTTAAAAATAATTTAAAAAATAATTGTCATTATTATTTTTTAATAACCTTCTTTAGCGTCTTTGGCAGCTCTAAATATATGTTCATGCTTAGTCAAGCACATCCAAGAAAACAGACTGTATGTATTTCTGGATTTATGTTGCACAAACTCTGTCAGTATAAACAAATGAGGAATAAATTCTTAGCTGCACAAGCAAGAGAGAAATCTGAAATCCCAAAAAAGCAGCATGACTTTACACAATCCTGGAAGCACCTTTACAGAAGTTTGTAACAAAGAAACACAAAATATTCCTTCTGCTTACCTCCACTGAGCAGTGATTAAACACCACTGCATGCTCTAATTAACAGCAAGTAAATATAATATTCCAGTACACAACAATATCTGCTTAAATAATTTACTTTATTTAAACACTACTTAATTCTGTATCTAAAAGCAACTTTTTGTTAAAGACACAGCCAGATACAAATGAGCAGAAGTTCATCTAAAACTAAGTTCCTTAATTTGTAGCTATAGAATTATCTCAAGTGATTAAAGCAATACCAATGATGCAATATTGATCTTAATACAGCCATGATAAGGATGGTTGGGTTTTTTTTTCCCTACATCTCTACAAAAATGGGGACCCTGCCCTACACAAGCAGCCAACAAACAAACCTCTATGTTACTAATACACATCCCCAGGCTAACTCACATGTCAGGACCAAAATATTGTGCTTTCAGCCTCTCAGCCTCCAGGGCATTAGATCCACTGTGTGTTTCCATTTTCTCCTTTTAGCTGCTCAGAGTTGGAACAATATTTATCCAACTTGTATGTAGGTATAGTGCATGTTAACCCCTCTCAGAGCTCTCTAAAAGCCAGCAGAAAGGATGACTCAACAGGAACTGAATAAATAGGTGACAGTTTGGCCAACCAACCATGTCATAACATGGTTATAATATGTCTGGGATACAGTATTTCCTTCCTAGTTAGGAGTTAGGCCACACACACTTGCGTACTTTATAAATGATACTGGAACCAGAGTAAATCTCTCATGATGTGCATTGAATGCCAAGAAAACACATGATGTGGGGAGCAATCATAAACATTATTATTTTGCCTCTATCACACTGATTAAATCATCAGATACTCCCAGACAGGTAAGTCTTAGAAATATTTTATGCAAATAAGGCTGTCCTGAGAGGTTCTGTACCCTTTCTCTTCTTTAATAAAGCATTAAATTACATGTGCTTGTTACTTATGGACTGAGAGAGGATTGAAGAAGAGCACATAGCTTATGATAGAGCTTTCTGAGCCCAGCTCACTTCAACTTTACTGAGGTGTGAGAAAGGGCTGATTTTGCACTGCTGCCTTTCAACCCTAGGAAATTCATGGTCTAGTGCATGATTTTTGTGACATTTCGTGTTGAGTTAGAACTGATGCAAATTCAGCACAGACAGTAGAAGATATCCCCAACTATTCCAAACCTTCAGCTCAGGTCTTCCATGTACTATTCATATTCCAAATTAAAGTTCTGCTTCATTCTGCCACTCCATTAAGCTGCCAGAATGAGACATCAGGTAGATTAAAAACCCACATCTATCCTCTTAGATTAAAACCCCACATCCATCCTTTTAGAGCACATCCCAAGGATCAGCACCAGCTGAAGATGTTAACTTCCTTCACAATTCAGTCATTTTATCCTACATCATCTGCAAAAGCCTATTCTAAACAAAGTAGGAATCTAAGATTAAATCTGGTGTATAACACATCTGCACAGTTTTTACTCTTTTCTATGAGTCCATGTCTTCCCATCTGGGTGTTATGTGGAAGCTCCAAAAGTTGAAAACAAATAAATAAATAAAAAATCCACTACAAGTCCACCCATTGGCATGACCATGTAATAAATACTACAACTCCATTTCATAGCAGGACATGCAACAAATACCAAAATTCACTGCACTGAACCCCTCCTGATGCAACATCAGACTAAAAAGCATATGAAAACTTGACAGTTCCCAAATAATTATTTTGCCTTTGAGTTTGCTTGATGTGAAAAAAAAAGTGGAAGTCTATGTAAATGGGTTAAGGAGAGCCTCAAGTCATCACTTGAGGCATTTCAGCTTAAGGCCAGGGATACAAATGGAGAGCAAAGCATCTTTTGACAAATGTGACAGGATACAGGTGAAGTGCTCAGACACAGCAAAATCCAGATGACAGAAAACAAATGCCAAAGCATCATTTAACCCCAAATCATTTGCTGTGGGTTCATTAATTCCACTTATTAATCAAATGTGTCTCAGAAGCAGAGAAGCAAACAGCAGCATCAAAACAACAGTCACCATAAATTACATCAGAAAAGTCACAAGCAGGATTTACTTTTCTTTATGAGATGGTGGAGGTTTAGGAAAAAAGAGAAAGAAGAGAAAACAAACTTACTTGTATGCCAAGGTTGCACTGAAGTGCTGTTGGATATATGCTTCCAAAACAGTGTTAAAGTGCTGAAACTTACGGTCTGCAATGAGCCCTATGATATAGATCTAAACAGACATACACACAATTAGCCAGAGTCACATTGGAAACTTAAATATTATCTTCCTAGAAGTATTTCTGGTAATTTACTATTTAAGTTTTAAAAGAAATTTGATTTTCAGTTACTGAGTAATATTCCTCTGTTCTATAAAGACTTTAAGACTAATTCTCTGAACTGAAAAACTTGATAGTGTGTTCAAAATTCTAAGGTTCTTTACTTTGACAGATAAACTCATTGGTGCTGATTCTTACCAGTGCATCAAAGACAAGGATGTCATACTCATTACTCTGGGAATGCTCCATCATGATGTTAAACAGGGCATCCAATGTATCCTGGAGAAACTGCAGAATATGAAAAGGCAAACTGATAACCAATTCAACATGAAAATCTCACAAGAAAATTTTCTGATAGTAAACTTGGTTTTCCACAAGTTAGAATTTTACTACCTTTACTGAAGCATCACTTAAATTGAGAAAACATTTCCAAGGGTTTAGGCTCTAGTTGGTTTAATTTTAAGAACCTACATCCTCAGACACATGAGCAATCAATAATACATGCTTAGCTCAAAGCTTATGGAAAAGATAAAAAAATTATATAAATGACAAAACTTGCTAAAACTACATTCCTTAGTGACACAGATTAGTGGTTGCTATCTTCACATATACATGTTGATTAAAAAGAATTTTCCTGCTGCTGTGGTCTGATTCAAATTCTGCTCTAAATCAAAGTACCTCAGTGACTTGGGACACAAATCTTTGGTTTAAGAAATCCACTCCTCTTCCTTTTTTTTTTTTTGGTAATTCTCATTCCTTGTCACCAGAGACATCTAATGTTTATGTTTAAAGACACAAAGGTAACAGTATCTGCCATTTTCCAAAATACTAACAGTTTTTATTCATATACTCCTTAAGTTAAGAAAGTGCTTTGTTGGGTACATAACACTTCTTGGATTTAATATCAACATGTAAATTAATATTAAAAACTGCAAAGAAAGCAGTAGGAATTGTTTGGAATATTTCAGATAGACAAAGGGAAATAGATGAATAGAGAGTGTGGAAAATATTTTATCATTACTATCTTCATCTCCTAGTAGTAATAATCTTAGAAATCCCCCAACCCAACAATAGCCAGTAGCAGAGATATCTGAAATTAAGAAGTAGCAGGAAAGCTGGCCAGCTCTGTGAAGAATACTGTCCAGTTGTTGGTTTTCTTGCTCCCTCTAATGAAGAGTTTTGCTCATGTCCTTTGCAGACTAACAAAGGCATTGTGTATGAAGAGCCCTGAAGAATAACTATTATTTGAATAGCAATTTAAAGATTTACCTTCACTACTTCCTCTCCATCCACAATCTTCAGCTTTTCCAGGTTTTCCTGAAGCAGCTCTGGCTTCATGCGCCACTTCAAGAGACCCAGCAAGCCCACTGATAGAAAATAAATGGGCAGACATTAAAATATAAAATCTGGCTTATCCATTTGTGCAAATGTTTTCTTTCTAAAACTCCCACCTCCTTAGAAGGTACATACCATTCTGAGTTAACTTTGTAGAACAAACAAGAGTTGAGATGTAAAATGCATCTCTTGAGCTGACTGAAAGCCCCCCAACAATACTTGAGCTCCTGACTAAGGTTGCTCCTTTGTTTTCCATGTGCAGACGTGTAGAAGGCAATGCCAAATAAGCACCAGCATCCTCCATTTTTTTACTGTCCCCCTGAAAAACAACACACTGTTCATTACATATTTCACACCACCAGATTTAAAATTAGACTTATTTTGTACTTTCTAGAGAAGTAAAAAAAAATTGAGGGGCAGGAAGGGATTTGAGGGGTGACACCCCCAGCAGAATAAAAGCAAGAGCAAATCTCTCTTGAAAATGTCAGTGGGTGTGGAACACTGAAGAATAGTGAAGACTGTACACAGGATATAGACATGATTATAATGTCTGCACACAACTTATAAGCAGAAAACAGGGCTGAGTAAGGAAAGAATAGAAGCACTGTTTTGATATCCTCATTATAACTTTATACCTGGACCTTGAATATAAAAGATCAGGGCATAGTAATATTACATTTTAAATTAGAGAGTATGCTGCAGTAACTAAATGACATAAAATATGTGCTTTTCACCTGAATGAACAGTAAAAAACAGAGAGCCAACAGAGATTTTTCCCTCCTCTCTTTCATCAACTTCCATGCCACAATCCCACAGATTTTCTGGGCCTTAGGATTCTCCAGACAGGCAAGGAGTTTTAGACAAAGACAATAAAAATCATGCTCCTCACTGTTTAGAGAAAACAGTGTTTCTTTAACAAAACTACTCCAGAAAATTTCCCTGATGAATTTGAGACGTCACTTAAAGCTACAGCACTGTGACAAGATATGACTCAATTGCAGACCTTTAGTCTACAAATGAACGAGGAGATGCAAAAACCATGATCTAGAAAGACATTTCAAAGTTTTGCAGTTTTATCTGGTTCAGTCACTGCAGATGTGCAGTTTCTACTTTGTATCAAAGAGGTACGGTTAAAAATTGACTGTAAGAGTGCTAGACAGACAAGAAGTAAAACCTTTATGCAGCAAAACACACAGCAGTACCAACATCTATAGTTGTATCAGGCTTGCCAAATAATTACTTCCCAGATTTCTGCAAGCAAAAGAAACTCTTGACTTTCTCTTTTTGGGACAAGACAGACAATGGGAAAAAGATGAAGTTTTGATCCAAAAGTCTCTCAAAAAGATCCAATGTCTAAAGACAGTTTAAACTTAGCAGTTTTCAAGTTACTTTTTTTAAGAGGCCAGGTGTATGACTGCTTTAAACACAGCTTACAATTACTGTTTTTAATACTAGAATAGGCAAGCATATGTCAGAAAATCTGTCTGTTACTCACAACCATAAACTAGGTCAACTCCATTTAACATTTCTCATCCATTCTATCACTTCAAAAAAAATTACTGAGCTGATGCAGAAATGAATTAGGTGGAATTTCATAACCAACATTAACCACACAGTCCACAATTTTCCTTCTAGTCTCAATATTTTAAATGATAGTTTCAATGAAGAGAAGATAAATAACTCTATGTTGCCATTAATCCCTTTTGGCTTGCCTAAGCAACTTGATTTAGTTGCATGCAACTCACTTGGTATTAATGATAGAGCAAACTTGTTTACTGAGAGTAATTAGTAATCAAAGAGTGCTGAAAAATGACCTAAGTTTTCTTTGTACTGGAAGTGATTTCAGATTCTTAGTTCCTGCTAGACACCACTCTCCAAGAAGGCAAACAAAATTTGAAACATCTGTTCCCTGCTTCCTTCACAAAGTCAAAGATGCTGTTTCCAGCTGGTGGCAACTAAAGCTATTCTTCACACCCAGAACCCAAATTGTTGAAACTTTCACTTTTGTACCTGAGGAACTACAGAGTTGTTTAAAATAAGCATTTTCCTAAGACTGCATTCCCAGATTATTCATGAGATAAAGATTTAAGTCAGTCAAACACCTCCCATATCCAGCAAGAGGAATGATACCCACCCAAGTACAGAGCTGCAGCACAACTTGCTCTATACTACAGAAGGCCAAAAACACAAATATCAGTAAAAAGATCATGTCTCACTGCTTAGATAACATCTTTATGTCATTAAAATGCAGAGCAATGTTAACTGACAATGGATCAGGTTGCACCTTTTCATTTTGTTCAGCAGTATCATCTTTGATAGAATAATAAAACCAATCTAGCACTAAGTAAATACACAATGCAGTCAAAGGCAACAGTGTGAAAAAAGACATTTTGTGAGAGAAAGAAAGAAAGTAATCTGAGCCCATACCTTTAGGACTAACAGATCGTGGATGCCATCATGGAGAGTTGTTCCATCCTCCTTCATTAGTCTTATGTAGGCCATTGCAAAATTCTTTTCTCCCTTATCTTTAGCTACAAAGCAAAAGATTTTGGGTTGACTACCCATCGATGAATTAAAATTCACTAAAGTAAAAATTCCCTACTTACACTCTTGAGTCGACCTGTGCCTGAACATGAAGCGCAGATGAATCCTCTGCATGTCCTCAATGGGAACTGATACCTTTTGTAAAATCAGAAAATAATGAGAGTTATGGGGGGTGGTTTCACTTATAATGAGCACCTATTTTAGAATAAATAAGCCCTACTTCTTCTGTTTCCATAGTGCCTTTCACAGGCCATTTCAAGTAGCAAAGTGGTGGCTGATATGCAATGATCTGGTAGACTTTGCTCAAAGTCTGGAACCAGCAAAGAAATGAAGCACAGAACCCAGTGAGTTAATGCACACTGGTTCTAGAAAATAATTACAGTTTAGTCCTATTGCTCACCCTTTTAACCACAGAGAATTAAACACCTCTGCATTAAGCAACTTCCACATTTCAGATACAGAAATTGGCAATCAATTTATTAAACAGGTGAAAAGGATAGGAAAATTCCAGCAAAATAAATTGATGGTATTTTAGTGATTAAATTTAGTGTAAAGCCTTGAGAAGAATCACAGGAATTTGCAAGTGCTTTATTCTTAAAACACCATACTTTAGGTCAAACATGCAACAAAGAAGGCAAACTGTGTAAGGGAAAGCACAATTTTTCATATTATCAATTTTATAGTTCTAAAAATTAAAGGACTTGCACACCTTTATGTGCATTCACAACATCCCTTCACAAATCTTACTGAACAATACCTTAATTATGTTTTTCAACAGGACCTACTTTTAGAGATCCTGTACAAAAGATTGAATTATTAAATAATTTAAAAAAGGAACAAGTATAATAAGTAATAAACAGAATGGGTCAATGTTTTCAAAACAACGAATAAGTTTCTGTTTCAAATCACACTTCCATTCCCTCTCTGTCCTTCACCATCACAGGTATCTCCCCTTAAGGTAATAATTGCAAGCTTGTTATACATGGCTATTTAGTCCTAAAAAAATCATGCAAGCCTATTACTGCTTTGTAAGAACTGTTTCTGGCAACTTCTGGGCATTTTCCAATCATAAACATTAAAGCTTGATTAGGTAATTATTAGTGTGTCTCTAAAGAGAAGTAACAGCATTTTCTTTTTGAAATCAGAAGAGGGGGGTTGGTATTTTCATTTGGCTTTTGGTTTGGCTTTGTTTGTTTTTTAATTGAAGCTCCTCATCTCCATTGTTTCACCAAAATAGAAAAAAATGCAGTATTTCATTTTTGATGAGCCCTCTTAGGACATAAGGTTATCTAAGATGATCTCATTTGTTTTGCTGAACTAAACCTACACATCATTTTCTAGGCCAAATTTCAAGCCTCAGTGATCATGTATCTCTAATAACTGATGTATGACTAAGACTTCATGCTTCGGCTGTAGTCAGGGACAAGATGTATTTTGGAGGAAGCTGATGCTGTATAACCTTTTTGTGTGAGGCATTAAGAAGTGAAAAAATAAAGTGGAAAGTATCCACGCCATACCTTCAATGTCTCCATCCATCGTGGCTGCTTGACCTGATAGTAAACAACTGATCTGTACTCGCTGACGGGTTTGTCCCCTGCTCCCAGGCAGACAGCATTCTTACAAAAGGAGGGATAAAGAGTACTTAGTGCTTCATTAATCTGGGTAATTTCTGGAGCAATTTTAGGTAAATTAGCTTGAGCAAACCCAAAAGGTCACCGGAGAGCCTCCCCTCAGAGTCCGGAGCTGGGAGCTCCTCCCTGGCCCTGGGACATGGCTTCCCCTCACGGGCTCGGCTTCCCCTCACGGGCTCCGCTTCCCGCCCTTGCTGCTGGTTTGAATTTGGACGTGGCGTCATTCAAAATTAAATAATCACGACAGCACCAACAGGGGGGAAGCACTAACGTGAAGACTCTGCATTTTCCAAGCCTCTGAACACAGAGAAAATTAACATTTACCATAATCTATGGGTACAGCCAGTGTAAGTGCATTTTACAGGGGTTACACACAGTGGGCTCTAAGAGATGTCTGAAGAACATAAAATCGATTTGATTTTTCCATGTGTTGAATTTAAATAATCAACATGTCATCTCGATTAGTAGAGGAAATACAAAAGGAAAAAAAGAAATCCATCTTCATTATTTTATTTCTCATTTATTTTTAAATACTTTCTTCCGGCAGACTCTCAGGAGCTCTAGGCCGCACACCAGGGGTGACTTCCAAACTAGATGTGATAGAGGCACCAATAATAAATTAAAATTTCTCATTCTTTAAAGACTATCTGAACTAGGACAGAGCCAAGTGAAAGATTTTATCAGCTTCAAAACTTGTGGTTTTCCTTAGTGATTCTAAGACTCGGCCTGCATCCATCTGGTCTGGCTGACTGTAGCTGAGCTGTACCTGCAGGGTAAAAACTACAGCTGGACAGGGAGGCACCAGGACACTGATACCTGCCACACATGAAACTGAAGTCCCTGAAGGAAGCAAACATTTAATTCTCTGTTGAAGGCACAGATTCAACTAATCCAATCCAGGTTATACTAACTGCTGCAAAGGTGCAATAATCCTGCTGAAAGTCCAGTCGATCTTAAAAGTCTGCTTCAAACACCAGGATGCCCTGTGACCAGAAAAATGTGATGCTGATACCTGAGGATGATTTGTATGGTCTGGTCAGAGGGATTAAACTGCAGAAAGAAATGTCTCATCTGCCTGAGCAGAGACTTTTCAAGGTTTATGCACCTGCTTGTTTGTCACCTCTGTGACATTCACTTGGAACAAAAGTTCTATTCCTTGTAACTGTAAATCAAGGGCTGCTTCTGCAGCTGTAACTGGTTTTATACCAAAACAGAACCAGCCACTTTCCTGTGTAGTGAACTCATACCTGTTATGAGAAACATTAATATAAATTCATGGGTTTGACAGTCTATTGGTTTGGGGTATCTTTATAGGCTAAAAGGAAAAATCTGTCACTTTTGTTATTACTTGCATTCAACAGCAATTCAATTAACTCCTTAAAATTGTTGCTTAAATATATCTAAGGCATATTACCTACAGAAAGCAGGTGTGATATTTCCTCTCAAAGACAACGAGACAAATTCACTTTCTCCTAAGATTTGCAGAAATTGCGTATCTGCAGGAGTGAGCATGCATAATATTGGAATGCAAGATTTAATGCATGCTACTTGGTTTATTTCTGTAAGGAATGCTTTTATTTATATGTGATTAGACAGAATACAGAATAGAGTTAGCTTCTGTGCATGCAAGGCATGGTCAGGTGCTGTCATAGGTACAGGCAGTATTTTGTAATCAGGGCTACAGTTTGTTGTGTGGACCTCAAATCTTATGTGGGATTAAAATATTCTTTACTCAAGCTTTCATCTTACATTTTAGGTCAAGCAGTTAGTTGCAGTTCATAAACAAGTCATGAACCACAGTGTTTTACTCCATCTTTATCTCAAGAATGTCTTTATGATTTCACCCTCACGATCCCAACACTATAAAGCTCAGAAAATGACAGGTCAAAAATCCCCCTGAATACCAAACTGATGATAAACCCTAAGGGAAAGACAAAGGATCTACAAAATGTGAATAGACAAGCAAAAAGATACTGTAAATATTTATGTTGCATACGTAATTGCTGTCACTAATTTCTTTCTTTGCCATGTACTTAGACCAAGTGACAGTGACACAGACTTCCTGGCACAAATCAAGCATTTGTTATGTAGCAGAAATGGTATTTCTAACATTTCAGTGTGCAAATTGCATTCCTCTGGGAATTTCCTCAAGCAAAACCCTAGAGTAAGAATGCAGTAATTGTCAGAATCAGCATTTGTTCCTTGGCACAGCTAAAATAGGTCATTCAATGTTATTCCAATATTCCTTATACATTTTTATGCAAGATTCTACAGGGCTTTAATAAGCAGATCACTTTAAAAATCATGAAACTTATTTGTCACAGGATGTCATAAGATGACACAAGTAAGGGAATTGACTTTTTGAATAGTGGTGTTTTATTAAATGTGTAATTTGAACCTTACATCAAAAATGCAGCTCATGTTTCTATGTCCCTCATGGAGGAAAAAAAAGAAAACTTACTGGCAACACTTTTCCTTCTTCATCACAGACACACATTATCACTTCCACATTTCTCTGAGTTGTTTTATTGTATTTATCAAAATCTCCATACAGCAATGTAATATATATGTCATTTCTTATATCTCCTAAAAGAGAAATTGAAAGGTTAAAAAGCAATTAAAATGCTCTAAGAGCATAGGATCGGCTGAACTGCACACTGTTTGCTTTGAAGCAGATAAAAAATTATTATTTTTCATCTCAACTTAAATTTTCAGGTCTTTATCTTTGCTAAGGCAAAACTGTGATGTGAGGAGAAGCAAATGGGAGCTCGGAGGGACTCGAAGCAATTCTCGTCCTGCCCCGACACCTGCTGGTGAGGTAGCAGATGATCCCATTCGGAATTTTCCCCAAATACTCAGCTCTCTTTCTGGAGGGAGCTTCACATTTTAATCCTCTCCTCCAAACGAATTCATATGACTTTTAAAAGGATCGAAATTTTCCTTGAGTTGGGGTGAGGGACGTTTTTGTTATTTGTTTTTTAAAAAGGAGTCTGCCAGACACCAAGTGATCTTGATTGGAAATATCTTGTCATACAAACAAATGAAATCAAGGTATTTCAAATTAATTTGTTTATTATTAACAAAGAACAACAATATGTTAAAATAAAAACGAGGTTAATTTAAAAATTCAAGTGACCTCCACCATCATCTTCTTGTAGGAGAAGAAAGTTATGTACAAGGAGATATTTTTATTTGTCTGGATTTTATTTTTCCTGTTTAAGAATTAGAAACTACTTTCCGAGGATTTCACTAATTCATATAAGCCTCTAATATGGGAACAAAACTTACCATGAGTGAATGCTAAAGATCCTCTGAGTTAGCCATTACAGAAATAAGTAAGGCAGCAGCTGATGCTTATTAACACAGGAATGAGAAAAAAACCCTTCCTATCACAGAACAAAGCACCTCCTACCTGGCATGATTATTTCAGGGAATCCCAGCTTTCTAGAAACAACCGTGGTTCTGTCTACAAGGTGTGGGTAATCCTTTCTGGTCTGAATCACATCTCCAACCAGCATTTTCACAGTTACCCACAGACCTATGAGAAAAAAAAAAGAAAAAAAAATTACATTTTTAGTAGGAAAAAAAAAAAAAAGTGTGTTCAGATGATTGCCTCTTCTACCCACCAAAACAGGGATAAGAATTTGCTTTCCCCACTTCCTGTAGATGAAAGTAAAAGCTCTGTAATGCAAAACTGTCACTACTAATTTAAATTGCCCCCAAGATTCTGTAACAAACTCATGGTTCCTCACTTCAGCTTCAAAGCTGACCCACCTCCATGGTGTTACTACAGCTGCAACATAAAATGAAGTCTCACAAAAACACCGTGTAACTTAAAACAAGAAAAATGTACTTTACCTTGACCACCACTATCTCCTTTGGATGCAGTAATTTTGCTTAGGAGACTGTGTAAAAAGTCATTCTCTGCCACTACCCTGCAAGAGAAACAGCCATGTCTGCTCAGGAACTAAGTGCTAAATATATCAGACACCATTTAGAACATTAGTGAGTAACAGCCTCAGTCTTTGCAGTATTGCCTGATTGAGATATATCTGGTATTTTTATTATCTCTCACTCAAGTTGCAGCCCACTCACATTCCATTGTGTGTACACTGAAGTGAAAAGATTCAGCCAAGCGCCAAGAGTGGTGTTTTGTGGCAGTGACAATGGTGAATGCACTCACCAATGTGCCACTCCAGCTCAGTCCACGTTCCCTGACAAACAGGCAGAGAAATTCACTTGGAGTTTGTATCAGTTTCTCTTGAATTTAGAAACAAATTCTCACATAGCAAGCAAGTTGGGTCAAATTGGAAGCAAGTGAAAAAATAAACCAGTGTGTCATAGCTGGCTCTTTCAGAATTAAATTCAGCCTCCATAGTACATAGCAGCAGTGCTATGTAGGACACAGAGAGTTATTTCCAGTATTTCCACTGGTATCTCTTCATTTGATCTGTGAGCATCACATTTTTAGGCAGCTGCCCTGGCATTTCTTCTGAAGATAGTATATGATAATTCTATTACTTTTTAAAGGAAACACAGTTTTTACTCAGATTTTTTTTCATATTCTAAACAGAACTAATCTCATAAAATAGTTGTTATCCTTGCTTGTAAATCTAACTTGTAACTATTTGACTTGGGTTTGTGAAATCAGACATGGTACCAGCTGTCTGAAGGAGCACATTCGTGGAATTATTCATTAATTTAATGTGCTGTGGTACCTCTGCAAGTCTAAAATGCCATTTAGTCATACCCAAAAAATTAGCACTATGACAACATAAAATTGTTAAAGAAAAACTTCCTTACTCTTTAACAATTTCACAGATTGTTACAACCACAGAGGTAGACAAATAAATATTTTCTTTTACATATTAAAAAAAGATATCTATGATGCTCTTACGGATGAAAGGGAATGAAATGCTGCTTTTCTTCATCACTTTCAGATTTTCCTTTTATGATATCTGTAATATCCATGACTAGAAGAACAAAAGAAAAATCATCAGAACATATAAGAGCATTTCAGAATAGTTTCTCTTATCAGTGAGCGCTCTTGTGCCTCAAGGTAAATGTGGATTTTTCACCAGCAGGGATGGGTTTGTGGGGTAGAACATTTTGTGCAAAGTCCACACTACAAACACATGCTGTGGGGAGAGAAGCAGAATTCAGTCTAGTTTTAGTACAAACTTGTGAATACAAGTATCAAGCTTTGGTGGTGCTTTTGGGACATAAACACTGACTTTATTTCATCTGCAAGGGAATCTGTTATTAAATTGGTTCTGTGCTTTCTCTTGCACAGCTTGGCACTGTATGAATAATTAGGAAATGAAATTCAAAAGTGCATTTGACTTGAACTAAAATGTCAATGCAGGTGCAGTCTTTACTGACTCCAAAGAGTACAGATTTGATAGAGCTCATGGGTATTCTGACAAGTTTTGGTAGAGATTTTACTAGTCCAGGGCTGGCAAAAATCACTGATATTCTGATTCAGCCTTAGCACAGGGGACAGCAGGTACCTGCCACGCCAAAGGGCCGCCGGAGCCCTTGTGTGTATTTCCTTGAGTTACTGTCTCTCAGGTCCATCCTTCCCACTCGCACTATTTGGCAAACTAAATAAATTTTGTCTCTGCTAAGGTCTTTATTTCCAAGATCCTAAGATACAAACAAAAAAGAACCATAGTATTACTTGGGGAAAAAGCAAGTTGTGAAATTGAAACAGGAACTCCAGTAATAAACTGAATCTTATTAATCAATGGGGGGGGGAAGAAAGGTAAACAAAAGACCCACAAACCAAACAAACCCCCCAAAACTCAACAAACAAAAAAACCTGAGCTCATCAAAAGAATGAAAAAACAGACAGTTTAAAGTTTGAAAAAAATATGAGGTTAGATAAATAAAAAATCACAATCTTGAGATACAGAATATAAAACCAAATAAATCAAGTTATCAAGAAATTCACGAGGCAGCAAAGTGATCTGAAGAAGCACTGTCACTGCCTTAAAGAATTTAGTGACTGGGCACCTTGCTCTGTTTCTAAGATTACCTCTGCTTCCTTCTTCATCTTGGTCACTCTTAAGAAGATCTGACAGTGACCACAGAGAAGAGAATTTAATTTACAAATACAAATGGAAGTAGCCTGGAAAACACTTACTGTGAACACCACTTTGAGATTGTTGAGCATATCAATTTCCTTTGGAAAGCCTCGACTCCCCCATCTCACCAAGTAGTTCTCACTGTTTGGAAGATAAATATTTAACTGTCAAGTGATTAAAAAATTCTCCCTTTACACAGCACAAAAGTTGCATAACAGGCAGTCTGTGGTGATGGTTCAAATCTAAGACCTGACTAAAAAGACAAGAAAAACACTATACAAGTATCAACAGTAAGTTTTGAAAGAGTAACTTGAAAATAACACAAATGTGCATCTTTTTTTCTTGAGGCAACTTTACCATCATCATTTGATGGGAATACTCCAAAGAATCTTAAGCTACCCAGAAATTGATAAATTTAATTATTTGTCTGCTCTTCCCCCTTCAGCACTTCAAACACCACAATATTGCCCATCTAGAACAATCTCTAAAATTTGAAACGGGCTCAGGCTTTCCCAAACTTCTGAAATGTTCAATACAGGAATTACCTATGAAAATATTTGAATCCTTTAGTAGCAGACAGCAACAAGACATCTGGCCACGCTTTACTTTGCTTTTTGGGTTCATTCCATTTATTCTTTGCATTATTATATTAGTACAGCGTACTGGCAATTATTTTACTTCATTTTGGCCGCTTCTATTTGCTTTTTTACTTTATTTTGCTTTCCATTATTCTTCTCCAGTCAGAGGAGGGAGCTTTACCTTATAATTGTTGACTTCTGTGGATCATACAGGGACATAAAGAGCTCTGCATCCTCTCCAATTCGGCAAACAAAATTCCTCACAAAGACATACAGGCTGTGTGTGGGGGATGAAGACATTCGGGAGTATGATGCATAATCTGGTTGGTCCTTTGACTGCTCAGGAGGAGGAAAACCAGGTAATTATAATCCATGAATTGAAATGGTGCTATTCTACAAGCAGTTTTATTTTCTGGTAAAGTTGGACTCAGTAATTATCATAATTCTTTCCACCTTGAGCAATTCTATGACTCCCATGTCTTAGGCCAGTTCTTCAGGCAATGATGTAAAGGGGGAAATATTCTCCCCACTCTTAAAGAAAAGAGCAAGTACCACAATGTCAGCACAGAGACAAGCCTACAAGCTTGAAAGAATTTATTTTTGAACACACTAGGCTGTAGCAGAAGGCCTATGATCCACATCACAGTGGGGTTGCAGTGTGCTAAAGCAATAGCAAAATGAAGTCAGCCTCTTTGAAGAGGAGACAAATAACATGCTGAGATCAGGATACAGCTGAGCAGGTCCACTGACTCAAAAACAGGCTCCTGAATTCTATCTACTTCCCGTGCTAACCACCAAGAAGCAGCTTCTTAACACTTCTAAACCCATTGTTTGTCTCTATCAAGTCAGTACAGTCTATCACAGACTCCCCAGTTTAATTTTCCTTATATTGTCAGTTAATTACAAGGTGTTTTCCAGTGATTTGTCATGGGTGTTATTGAAGTGTCATGACAAACCAGCTATTTTCTGTTTAGTGTTTTACTTGCTTTTTTACAGTTTACCATCTCATAAATGGAGAAAAGAACCAAAGAGGCTCACAAATCCTTGCAGAGGTTTAAAATTGCAAAAGGTCAAGGAAGTGTAGTCACCTGATTTGCATTTGAAAAGATTTAATTTATGCACTTGTCAGCTTTGCTTTGGCACACAAACTTCTGGTGTCCAGAAGATTATGCTGAATTCATCCTAGCTCCTCCTCAGTGAGCTTCAATTCTTCAGCTCCATCAGACTGACTAGCAAGCAGCAACACTTAGCAAACAACCAGGTTAGTCACAGATCTTGTGAAAACAAGTTGTGGGCAGTGCTGCTCTGCAGCCTGAACTCCAAGTGTGTAACTATTCCCTGTGCCATTCAGACTGTTGAGCAGCCCATGGATGGAGTGGAGACATATTTCCATACAGGAATTCAAGAATGGATCAAGAACAGCTTTAGACATGAGCTTGCAGCCCAGCCCACAGCCCAAATCCACTGCACAAATGCAATTCAGTTTTAGGCTTAGCCATATTTCTAACACAAGACTGTGGGTCTACTCTTAAGTCAGAGGAAAGTTTCCACCAAATTTTATGGTTCCATCCTTCAACCCTTAGGCAAGTTTTTATTTGGCTTTTAACAGAGGAAGCCTCGAGTTCAGCCAGTCATTCCTACCATTTCCTCTTTAATTCGCTCAGTGATTTTATTAGTTGCTTCTTCATGTGCATGAAACAGGCTGATAACACTGGTTTTATCTGGGTCCAGGATATTTCCATCTTCATCTCTAACTATCAGGTCTAGCTCAAGTACTCTGTGAAAATACAAAAGGCATAATGGTAGGGTTATTTCCTTCTATATAAAGAAAGATTAGAAATGTAACAAACAAAGGGGCATTTAAAGATTTAAAGTTATAAAATTTAAATACATGCAATAGTATTTCACAGAAGAAAAAATTTAACTATACCCCATGATTTTTTTTAAGTTGCTGTCCAATATTTAGGAATTTATAGAAGTGTCACCAAAGCATTGAAATGCCTCTCACATAAAACAAAACCACCCTGTTCAATGACTTCTAGCAGTCTTCATTGCTTTTAGCTTTTAACACTCAACATTTGTTATTCAGATATTTATGGTCTTCCTGTTACATTCTGCTTTTATGCTGCTCCCTCAACCTTTCTGTCCCAATATTTAACTCTGCTCTCTCCTTCCCTGCTCTCAGACAAATCATGCCTTTTTTCTGCTACTCATTTTCCCTCTCCCACAACAATCCCCTCAGCCTCCACAGCCATTTCCCTTTTATTCCTTCTCCACAGATTGGCAACTTTCTTTCACACCACACAGTTCAACCCCTCACTTTCAGGAGCTTACACACACTTTCCAGCTAAAATCCAAATAATTTTAAACATCCCCTTCACCCCTACTCCTCCAAAGGAAGCACTTTACTGTCTCATAGCACAGAAAGAATATAAAAGTGACAAAACAGAAGTCTGAAAGCAAATTAATTTTAATGTCTTAATCACAGCTGGGCTTCTTTGATTGGAGAACTTCAAAGTAAATTCTGGTTTTAAGTGAGCATTCAGCTCCACAAAGTGCAGTAGGATATGTGTATTCCATAGTGTGCTCTGTATGATTATAATTTATTACAAATTTGCATCCAAATCACAGTGAACAAGTTAAGAATTTCATAACACTTTGAGTCATTTCTTATGTGCAGCCACAGGTAATTGTAGACTTTCAGCTGCACAGAGGCCTTTCAGGTCACAACCACCACACTCACTTAAAATAGCTAAACACAGTTTATAAGCAGATTCTAATGCCTGTAAAAACAATACTGTGAAGATTTTTTTACCAAGCTCTCTCTCCCCTGTCTCCTTATCAAATAGGGAGACACCATTAACCACAACCCCAAAATTTTGCCAAAAAATATGTTGTGTTGCAGTGACTTTTTATTAGCAAGGACCAGACAAGACATTTTATCAAATAACTATTCTGTCCCTGGTAGTTTCACTTCTATTACCAGAAGCAGAGCACTGCCTGGAAATTCCCTAGTGAATTGGGTGTGGATGTGTTTGTTTGCAGACTCAGTGCAGTTTGCCAGTGCCACATTTGAGGGTCACTTACTGGACATAGGCCATGTTTGTGACACATGTATAAGTTTTGGACCCCAAATATGCTGTTGATACATGTACCTAAGGCTGGTTATTTGACCTCAAATCTTCCTAACTGACAAGCTCACATATTTATAATTAAGAAATAAATTAATATTTTGAAAAAATATTTTGCTATGGAAAGCCTCATCATGGTATCCACTATTATCACAGGGGTTACAGGAGAAGTCTGAAGAGGAAGATTCAATATGAATCACACTTTTGAATTCCAACCTGTAAACATGAAAACTTTATCAACATCTCCTTGGTGCTGTGCTTTAATCTAAATCATGCTTTCCAGAAGCAGTGTAGGCCACTTACTTGTTACCATAGTCAATTTTGGATGTGACTTTCTGTTTGAGTTCTTTGAGCTCATCTTTTGGCAGGGTCCCGGACAGAAGCTGTGACCGCCACTCCATCAAGTCACACATCATGGACTGCACCTGCTGGAACCGGGCTTTTTTATTTGTCTAAGAGATAAAAAAACCTCAGTAAGTTTCAGACTTCAAGTTGAAGTGAAACACTGGGCTTGACAGCTACAGGCTACATGTCATATTTAATGCTAAATGATAGCAGGAGCAAGAAGTAGGCAAAATAATGATGTCTCATCCCACAAATTTTTAAGGATAGAATATCCCACATGATCATAAAGAAATAACATCAAATTTTGTATCAGGATAGGGAATTGTGTTATTTTTTTTTCATTTAATTGTGTTGTTTTAAAATTCTTTAACAAATTCTCATCAAGAGAAAACTTACAATAACTATTAACTTCAGTAAGAGATACTGATGGGAACAATAACACTTGATTGTGGCATTAACACATTTAAGAGAAAAATGAGAGAATACACTGAAGTGACTAAAGCAGTTCTAAGTCATTCACTGAAAATAAAGATGGGTTTTCATTGCTGGCTTAATCAAAAAGACTAAAAAGTGATATGTTTCAGAAAACTACAGCACATTCAAGATCCCTTTGTCCCAGCAGAGATAAAGAAAAATCCAGTGGCTGGGATCCTGGAATAGTCAGCACAATTCTTGAAATTGCTAATTGTTAATAGCTACTTGCTCCCAGTAACTCTTGAACAACTTCTGTTCTTGCAATCCAAGAGCACCATGAATCTTTTTCAAAAACATCCAAGTTATCTTTTATACTCCTATCTGGAAATTTTTCAATGCTACAAATCACAATTATGAAGAACTTATCATGCACAGGATACTCAAGGTTGAAACAATAGGCGAGAAGTTACACCACTCCTCAGCAATGTCAGCTTTGCCTTTACAGAACCACAGATTCATAAACGTTGGAAGAGATCACCAAGATCACCAAGGCTGATGGCTAGACCAGATTTAAAGTCACTAAGAATTTAAAGCCACTGAAGAAAAATTTAGTAGTGAGAAAACAATTTCTTAAATCCACCCAGACCCTGCCCTGAATGTAGGAAGAGGCACTAATTTGGACAAGACCCCAATGTGCATAAATAGGACTAACAGGTAAGAAACAACATGTAAAATATCCTACCACATAGAGCTGCTTCCAGATGTTTCCCCATTCCCACAGAGTAGTGGTAACTTCTTGGACTAAGGGAATCTCAGCAGGTATAACATTTTCTGTATGTCTAGGAAAGATCACAAAGAGTGTCTGCATTTCATGGGTGCATATTATACTTACTGTGGGTGAGGTACATAAATGCCTTAAAACTCATTCTTTAGCAGACAAGCTCAATAATGTAATAAAACAGATAAATTCAATACCTTTTCTTTTCAGCAGCAGCTTCCTTGATGTGGATGAAGGATTTAGGAAATATTCCCTGATGAATGAGAAGAAAATTATAAATCCACACTTATTCTCCAAAAACATTTAGGTGACAACCATGACCGTGAGCATAAACTGTCATACCCAAACTAACTCCTGGTTAGTTTTTCATCCAGATGGATGCATTTTTATTTGACAGATAAATAATAGAAGTTTGTCATGTCTCTTCAAATGTAGAGTGCATACGCATCTTTCTTCCTAAGAAACACCATTTTCCACCCCAGAAAACAGTTCAGTTAAATACAATTTAATAAAATACTATTTAAATTCAGTAAAGAAACATTGGGTCAGTGCATCATCTCATATCTATTTTAACTGACCTCTCTAGAAAACAAATGAAAAAAAGTTCTAATGTGATTGTCCTTGCTCTACAAAAGCTGAAATGTCTCAAGTCATCCTAAAGGAATGTTTGACAATCATTCTGTCCTGACAATCCTCCCCTGAACTGGCAAATCTCACCCTGGTAATTAATTAGGTCCTTCCTGGATTCTTCTTTATTTGGTAATTCACATATGGTACTTCAAGTACCACAAAAATTCAATAACAAATGTGCTACTTTACAAAGCCTTTCTCTGAATAAGATTGTGGCTTTTATAACCATTTTCTTCTAAGCATTTCATCTTAATCAAAACACAATCATGTCTTATCACTTCCACTTTTTTTCATTAAGATTAAAGTTCAAAGAAGTCCATGAAGAAGCAAAGTAAAAGAAAAAAGGTCCCAGTAATGGTAAATTTAGTGATATCTTAGTACATGAAATTAATAATACTTCTTAAAGCATGTTATGCACAATGATCTTGAAGCCCTTTAGCAATAATAGGAATTAATTAAGAATTTGTTAAAGTGGTTAGTTCTGGTAAATATTTTCCCTTTCTAGTTTTAGGCTAAATTTTAATTGATAAAAATAGAAATGTTATGTAGAATAAATGCTAATAACATTTTCAGTCAAAAGAAATGTCAAAGTAATTAAAACACAGGTGCAGTGTTTTAATGCATTTACATTGCTGCTCCCTAGAAAATCTTATACCAAGAAGTTACAAACAAAAATGCTTTTCTTCTAGAAAAGTGCAGTTGAAACTAAGAATTTTCTTGCTGCTTAACTCAGGAGTCATCATACCCAGGGTAAAAAGTTTTCCTCTGTGGCTTTCCATTTTCAAATCTAAGAATAACATATTTTAAAAAATTAATATTATTTTTGTACATTAGAGATATTTAAGAACTTAAGCCTCATACAAGTTGTTTATATTGTTTGTAACCTAAAGAATCCTTGGGAAAAGTACAGAAACAAGCACATCTGGCAGCAAATTGATTCAAAATTCAATCCAAGTGGTGGCTTCAACAGTTGTTAACCTGAAGGCACAGTCATTTCTTCTTCATTGATCTGCTTTCCCCAGTCCTCACTTCTATTTACCAACTTTGTCTTGGATGAATGCTGATCATTTCATTCATCTTGAAATGAAAGAGTGGAAAGAGCTGACTTGAGAGATCAGAAGAGAGAGATCAGGGCTATGTAGGCAGAGATACCCAAAACCCCATTTCATGGGCTGAGCCCTTAAAAACAGACTCATAGGAACAATGGGATCTTACCTCTGCTCCTTTGTACCTCACTAGGTAACCCTTGTACCAATCTGAAAGGAAGAAAGATCATTGGTATGACAAAAAAATACATGCATTGCAAAGCACACAATGAAGTCATGGGGTTTATTTCACATTAAAAATACCTATCATGGTATTTGTCAAAATTAATAGTTACTTCAAACACACATAGCTTTAAGGGAGTAGCAGGGATTATATCCAGCATGACTTGTTTATTATCAAATATGATTGTTTTGTCTGCTTTTAAGCCTTACACAGTAAGTACAGATAATTGTACAGAATCGAATACCCCCTGCTCACATTTAAAGGTAGAATAAGATATTTGTTTTGCAAAGTAATGTGTGCACACCCTTAAATATCCATGTTAGCCACAATCCCCCGTGGTCTTGGGCAGCAAATGAGGCTCTTACTGTGTGCTGGGCCCAGTATTAATCCAGTAAAGCACATGGTAGTTACAGATCCAATTTCCTTCATGTGATAAGGTTAAGTCGTTTTTGTTCCATGAGAAAATATGGCTTTTGGACTCAGCCATAACAAGCAGCTTCTTGCTATAAATTTAAATTGGAATGTCAAGAAAACTCAGGGCTATTATTGGGCTCCTGCTCCAATTGTAACTCGAAAGCCCTTCTGAAAGACAGGGGTGCAGAACTGCAGCAGTGACAAGTTACAAATTAATTCAGGCTTTGTTCCATCTATTCCATGGTTAAGTCTCAAGAAACTACAAAAAACATAAAAAGCAGAGTTCAACCTTACTAAATAAGATCAGGGATCCACTGTGCATACAGCCCATCATGAAAAATGACCTGCACAGCAACAATGTTTAACTCTGTTGAATATGATATTTTTCATCCCATAGACAGAATTTATGACCAAAAGCATACATTTCCTAATTGTAATTTCATGAGCAGATATGATATCTTTGATATCACCCTTTCTCTCACAGGTAATGCAGCCATGGAAGCAAAGCATAAAATAACAAAAATAAATTCCAAATGCCAAACAGCAGAGTTAGAAAGGTGATGCTAAAAGTCAGAGGATGATAGCTGACCTCAAAGAAAGACTCAGGACAGAAATTTTTTTTTAGGTTTTTCTGCAGTGGGATTTTTTTCTTAAATGTTTTATCAACAATAAAATTCCATCTTACTGCTAAAACTGAATTATATGCACATAGTCTCAATTTACAACCAAGTCTGTAAAACAGGTTTCATCCTATTTGCTGTGACAGCACATACATGTTCTGTGCATAAATTTTGTGCATGCAAAACCAACCAAAACAGGACATAAAAGGAGCACAGGAAGAATCCTGTCACTGTTGGTTACTCACCAGCTGCAGCTGGCAGCAAATTTTGAAGATATCTCATAAAAGATGAACTTCACTCACACAATGAGAAGGATTCCACTTCTTCATTGACAAACATATTTCATAAAGCAAGGCATGACAGAGCAAATCAAGGGCAGGGGATTCAGAAAAGACTTCTACATAAAAAATAACCCCATAAGATCAGCACTCCACTCACTAGGCTGGGCTGACAACAACGGGACCCCAGGAACCCAAAGCCTGAAATGCAATTTCTGCAACTAACACACAATACAGGGATGAGAAGGTTCCTGGTTTGTGTGTGATTTGTTCTTAGCCAAAATGTTCAGAATGGAGGCCTAAATAATTACATTTTTTTAGGGGAGGACACGAATCACTGTGACTCTGTTGACTGCTGGGTGACATCAATGTTTTCACTGATGCTTAAAGATATTGAATTAATCTTACAAACAGAAGAGAAATAATTATGTTTTTGTGCTCCAGTACATTGTAAACATGGTTTTTCAGGTGCTCCTCCCCCAAATCCTTTGTTCTTTCCAGACAAAACAACCTAGAGCTCCGTGTGGTGGAATGGGCTGGGTTCAAACAGCTTTAAAGTCTTTACAGCCCTGTGCCCACAACACACCAGGTGTGCCAGCACCAAGCTGGCCCTGCCACTGTGCAATGCAGCAATTGGCCTCTCTCTTTAACATAACTGCAGTTAATAAAACACATCTATCAACAGAAGTAGGTTGAAGAAGATAATTTTACAATATATTTTTCAAAGTTTTAAGCAATTTCAATTTTTTTTTTTAAAACTCTTGACCTGGTCAAGAGCATCGCTGCAAATTGAAAATAAATCTCTCTTACAGTGACATTTGCAGATACCTCACTGCTGAGTTAGCAATAACAACTCCACTCTCCTTGCTTTGTACTAATGGGAGCCTCAGCAGCTCTGTCAGACAGAGAGAATCTGTGGGATTGGGAAGGTATTGACTGTCCATCAGTCATGACTTGGACTTTTTCTGCTTCATGTGCTCAGGAAGTTGTTGGCTTCCAGAGCTGTTTCTATCATGCTGACACTCAGATTTCTTTAAATGGGTTTCCTCATTGTACAACAGGATGATGAGGGTGCTCAATATCTCCTAGTAACAAAGATTTCGTTTAGAGGCTGAAAGTGGATTCCTTTAACTCTTAAATCAAATTTAATGTAACTTCCCTGAGGTATATCACAAGCCGGCACAAACTTCAAAAACTCAACATTCACCTTGATGACTTCCTCATTTGGTAAAGGCATCCCAAAAAACCACATGTACTGTAATAAGTCTAATTTTGGCTGTTCAGAAAAGATTAGGTTCTTCCTCAAAATACACCACCACCACCACCACCACAAAAAATAAGGGCATTAGAAAGCTGCTGATGTAATACAGGGAACTGCTGTGAGGTGAAAGGAGTGTTATTCACAATGAGATGGAAAATGTGACTTACCCTCACAGGACTCCAGGATATGGACCACATCACCAATCTGTAGAGATAGTTGTGGTGTCCCTGTGCCTTTGAAATTGTATATAGCTGGAAAATAAAAGGATAAAAACAATATTTTTCAATATAGCCTCACATCACAGTGAAACTAGAAAGCACACGTGGTTATTGAGGTTTGGATACTGGGATCAATACACTAGGCTAGACAAACAGAACTATAATTCTATCAAGAAGCTTCATTTGTCAGCATTAAATAATCTCTTTTCTCCTGAGAATGGAAAGGTGGTGAAAAGGGCCAGTGCTGAAAGCAAAAACCAAACAAATGAACCTCACAGAAAACTCAGCAGGCACAGGGACACGAGCTATTAATCAGCACTGCTCTGCACAGGATTTAGGAGCCCTGTTCAGATGCAGGTCTTAGATAAATACACAGTGACAGTGCTGGGGTACTGTTTGTCTACTGGTCCAAAGGATTTAAGCACACAGTTTACAGAAATTTATGGCTATACTGGTATGAAAGGTCACAGAGGTGCCTGTGAAAACTGAGTTTACTGAATTTTTTTCCTGAGTTTAAATTAAATGCTTTAATTTAACATGAAACTGTGTTTCACATGGAAACAGAACCAAGTTTCATCATTTTCTGTATTGTCTGTATGACTCTGAAAAGAACACAGGAGCAGAGGATTTTGAAAGTGTTCTAATCAGAAACTTATCTGCATGTGGTTAAGAAACACCCAGCATTTGAGAGAGAATACAAGAAAATGAGTTCTTCACCAGTTATGTTCCAGGGCTACAGGATGTGGGCTCCTATGCTAACCATGCCTCTGTCAAGTTTTTTTCTTCACAGGCTTGGTTACAAATTTCTACAAGAACATTACAGCAGAAATTATTATTGAAGCTACAATCACACAGGAGAGCTGACTAAAATACAAACAGCTGAAAGCCCAATTAAACTGTGCAGGTGGGAACAGCTGACCCAGGTGTCCAGGAAAGGTGTTGGTCAGCAGAGCTCTGCCTTTGCTCCTGGCAGTGTTCCCATCCAGCCACACACAGCAACCAAACCTGAAGGATTTTGGATGTCTTAGCTAGTCCAACATGTATAAAAACACATTTCATTTAAACATTTGACTTATTTTACTTGAAGTCTTAAAATAAATGGCCCTCCAGGAAAATGCCTGAAGTAGGAGTATAGAGCTAAAATAGATTAATCCCCTTCACTTTACAAGTATTCCATAAATTTACGTTTCTTGTTTCTTTTGCCATCTTTTTACTTCTTATATTTCTGGAACAGAAATTAGAAGGAATTTTCAATTGAAGAGGCTTACTGGACCAAGAATAAATTCTTTTTTGTTGGCATAAAGAGGTTTTCAGCAGCTTCTTCTCCTGAATGGAGAGAGCAAGGCTTGAATCATTCAACACGTGGGGACTATAAGATGTATAACTTTCACGTGAGGCTCTGCTGCTCCAATTCAGCCTTTTACTCAAAAGAACATAGAAAACACTTCCTCAGAACTGCCTTAGCCCAACACAAAATTGAGTTTACGTGCTATAGGACATGTGTAATTCTATTCTGACTGGTCTCTTTTCCAGAAGAGGAGGATGGCAAACAACCCTGCAGAGTTGTTATGGTATTGCAGGATACATTTCTCTGGAGTGTTTGGGAGGTGGGAGATGTGGGTGCATTCCCATCTCTTATATTAAATTCCAGAAAAGTCCATGGAGATCAAGATCACTGTTGACCAGTAAATACTTTAGATCTCAAAATATGCACTGCTCTACTTAGTTGTAGGTGTCTCAAAATATAGATGCAAATTACTGAGTCATATATTTACACTGTATTTCAGTTTTGCTCTCTTAAAACTTCATTAACAGCCCTGAATGTATTGAAAGGTGCAGTAGCAAACTGGCAAAGGAAGTGGCTGTATCTGCTTAGATATTTCTAGATGAGTAAGTGGAAACTTAACAAGAGATATTTTACTGTAGAACTTGGATTACTTGGTAGGATGAGTTCAAAAAAATCACTGTACAAATTTTTTTTATAGACCTGTCTGTGCATTTTATGATAAACCACCTCACAAAAAATGTACCAAATAACCCAACACCAACATCCAGAGATCATATCTACAGCACCAGACAGCTTGACCATCACATCTGCTTTTCTTTAATTGTTAACTGTGAATAAAAATTATAATATTATATCCAGTAATGTTTTCTGTCAGCTGTAAGTGATGTCATTTCCCTTACAAACTGGGACCTCCTGTACTTGTGAGTGTCACCTCAGAGTTCACCAGCCAGAAGCAACATTCCCTTTCCTCCACCCTCTTTTGAGATCCTCAGGGTTGTTGTGTGCACAAACACATTTAACTCATTGTTCTCCTCAAAAATAGTATATGAAAACCCCGTGTGGAATTCAAGTATTTTTGGTGGGATTCTCACAATGGGTTATTGACTTTAAAAAAAAACAAAAAACTCTCCAGTGGGTAGAAATAAGAACCCTTTCAAATCACTCTGAAGAATTTTCCTACTGCTCCTCTCCCTGGCATCCTACATCCCAGCCATAAATACAAAATGAGTCAGCATCCTTCAGGCACAGAAGTGACCTGCTTGAAGGCCCCAGCATCCACTCTAAATCCTAACAGCAATTACTGACCTCAGGAGCTGCTGAAGTCATGGCATTAAGATTAGAGGGAGAGATTTGGATGGCAAATATTCCCAGGCTGAGGTGTCCCCAGCAGCAGTGGATCTGCACACAGATGCTGCAGGATTCTCCCAGGATGGCACAGAGAATGCCCAGAAATTCCAGTTTTACACCAGTGCTCCTAAATAGGGACTTTACTGACAACACAGATGGAAGGTTTTCCCCTGAATGAGCAAAGAAGGAAAACCATTTATTTAGAGCTCCCCACAACCTCTGTGGTAATTTGATAGCACACACATAACTCAGCAAACAAACAAAGAGCCCAGTGCAAACCCCTGAGATTCTCAGCTCCCTCCAAAGAGGAGCTGAAGGCCAGCACACCACAACATCGATATTCCTCAGAGAGCAAATGGAAAGTGCCAGGTTAGACTGCTGACAGAGCCAGCCTTCCAAACTGAACCCTGCTCAAGCCCAGGTGGGCTCTGAATTGTACCTGAGGAAGTGGGAACAATTCCCATCGTGTCCATGAGGAGAGCCCAAAGAATCCTTCCCTGCCCAGCCAAACACAACAGTGACCCTCAGCAGCTTCTGTGTGGTTTTGCTGTCACCCACACACCCAGAGCTTGAGCAAAGACTTCCACCTGTGTCCATCTCAAAAGGAAAAAAAGGAGGGCTGGAGAAAATCCCTGTTTCCATTGAACTGCTACTCATCTATTGCAGCTGTTTGGTCTGATACATCCTCACTAGATAAATACATGAGTACATTCTTGTATAGATGGTTGTGGAGACAGAAAACAGTTAACCTTCCCTAATTGAAATTATATGTTCTCCTCACATTAGAAAATGGACAGCAGAAAAAAAAAAAATATCCCTCATACCACAGACCTTGTTAGGGAGTTCTCACTCACAAAACATTCTAGAAGAGTTGCAATGTTGCAGGTAACAGAACCCCTTCCTCAAGAAGCTAAATTTCCTCAGTGCTAATGCCCCATATTCTTGCTGTTCACATGATTAGCCTGTAAACCACTGCAAGGTGGGAATGGTAAGCAAGGAAAATCCCACAACCTTTAACACTGAAGTAATTTATTAGCCCAATAATCTTACGTGTCTTTGCTGCCTGTCTTCCTTCACATGCAGTCCCCCTCCTGTTCTTTATAAAAATACAAGCATTACATTGTTTCCTTTGGAGACTCACCTTTCTGTAACAATCCATGTTTCAAGTTGTTTCCCTTGGCTACTTTTCCACACTTGTTCAGAATTTGAAAAAAAATTTAAAAAATCAAAATTCCTAAGGTATTGCTGAACCAGCTCCTAATTTCACTTTACCACTATGGAAGGACAATTTGGTATCATTTTGATGCAATAAAACTCATGATGTGTTCTGCATATTCAAACAATTGCTAATTAATAGGCTCAGCAAACCACCCTGTTTTATTTTTTAAAAATGCAGCTCCACTTTCATGAGTAGTCAAGCACCCACAAAAGATCAGTTCTTGGTGTTCATTTTCTTCCCAAGAGAACAGAGTGAAATTATTCAGCAAGGAGACAGATAAATCCCAGGTGAAAATATTATACAGTCCTAACAGGATTTCTTGACTCCTGGTAAGAAACCTGAAAAAATGTGTTCCAATACTCCAAGTTAAGGATCTCCCCTAAAATTTCACAAAGCAAGTGTGGCTTAATGACCACAGCATGGCCACAGCTCTAGGACAGGTCAGAAACTTGTCCTAAACATCTCTGGGGGTTAGAAGCTGATTAAATTTATTGCAAATCATGCCCAGAGGGTAAATCTGCAGTTCTCAGGTAATGAGCTGCTACCTCAGAAAACAACTGAATACAGATTTCCTGACTTGCTTAACCTTGGGGCCAGATGGAGGTTTAGGCTGACCTGAGCTACTTATTTTCCTTCTTAAACACGATAAAGCCAGGATGGATTACAAGAACCAGGAAGCTCTAACACACCAAACTAGTCATATAAAAATATTGTCTCTGACTCTGTGCCTTCTCATATAAAATTGTAGCACAGCCATTTTTCTTAAAACTCTTTGTGAAGAACAGGGTATTTAGCTGTGATTTTTCCTTTTCATGAAGGACCATGGATAAAAATATTGTTTCCTCAGCTTCTGCTGTTTCCCAAGGAGCTGGAACAGTTGGGTTCAGAGGGTGCATTTCATGGAGGAAACCTGCCCTAAATAAAGCTCTCCTCTCTTACACCTCAATCTATTCAGATTTCAGAGATGCAAAATAATTTCAGAGGATTTCAGCAGATGAAATCAGACAAGCCAGTCTCAGCCTTGTGCACTTGGTATGAGTATGTGCTTCTCTACACCTTCAAAGAAGTCACCCACCCCTCCCCATAATTTTACTTTAAAAGGACAAACATTCATTTTCAGATTCAGCAGAACAGGAGTAAATCTGATGCTTGAGTTTAGAATGATAACATAATATTTCACCAGTTTGTAACTCTGCTCCAGTCTGAGCAGATAGCAGACTTTCCATCAGGAAACTGCAGCCCAAAGCCACCATCCTGTCCTGTCCATAGGAGCAACACAAATTTATATTGGGAATGCTGCAAGACTAAGAACAGCCTTTTCATGTGTAAAATCAGGATTGTACTTTCCTAGTACCAAACTATCAATCTATCTGCTACCTGGACTGCTCCATTTACTTAAGTAAAAACAAAAGTGGGCACAACAGGCTACAATTTACCATGACCAAGGGATGGTGTGGTCTTCCAGATCCACCCTGCAGTGTACTCTGCTCATCCCAAGTGTGATGGGCCCAATATTCTCAAACTGAAACTGCTCATCAGCAGAAACTGAAGGCAGCAGGCACACTTCTAATAAGACTTGAAAATTCAACGTGAGATTTGTAATCAGAGACTTAAACCCAAAGACTTGCTAGAACACAGAAGACATTTTGAGCCCTCTATGCTCAAAAAGCTTCCAGTATGTATTATTCCAAAACATCATCAACTTTCACAGAATTTGTGACTCAGAAGACTCAGTTTTCCCATTTTTCTCATTTCCCTCAGACACAGGACGCATGCTTACAACAGACTGTAAATTCAGAAACCTCTTCGTTTGTGATCATAGTTATCAATAATCCTTGTTCAGGCCTCACTATGCCAGGAGCTTAATTTACTTTAAATTTACCAATCACACTATTTTCCTGCCAATTTCTAAGAAATTTGTTTAATTTATGGGACAGGACTGCCAGTGATGGTGGTACATGTTTGTTTGGGTTTGTTTGATTGTTTTAATTATTCTGCAAGAGTCCTCCATTTTTCTCACAAATGTATGTAATGAAAGAATATATTTGGTTTCCAAGATAGAGTAAAATAAACTGTGAGCCAACAGTTTGGCTAAGAGAAGGAACTTCTGGGTATAAGCTAAAGGTTGTTGAATTTGTACTCCATGAAATCCAAGCAATTGTGCAAAAACAGAGACAGAATGCTCTTACTGAAGAAAACCTACCATAAGGGACATCTATGTCCACACTTATATCACTATTCCAATATTGTTAGGAAGTCAGTTTGTTGTTTTGCTTTGTGACACACTAAACCACAGACACCACTACAATTGTGATTTTTACATAGAAATATAATAAAGAGCCTTATAAGGAGTTTAATAGAAAAACTTTAACCTAGGAAATGGACTTGGGGCCACTGAATGGTAGCACTATCACCACACTGCAGGACACAGCATTGTCTTTTACACTAAACTCTGTGCTCACAGTGAGAGCAGCAGGGGAGAAAACAGAGGGAAAAGGAAACAGCAGCAGGTCTGCAGTGTCAGGTCTTCCCAGTGACCTACTCTAGAGTAAATTGCATTGTTTTGGACATGAAAACTGTTGCTGGGCTGTCATTCGTTGTTGAAAGACTACATTTCACAAGATGGTTTTTATTGTGTGAGGTTTGTTGTACCTTCCAATTACTATAGAGGCTACCACAAGTGCAAAAATTAGGTGCTTTCTACTCTTTGTAAAATGGAAACAGAAAATATTAACACCTTTTATTTTGTAATGTAAACTGCCACCAGAACAGGCTCCTTCCATTTTGCAATTCTGCTACTGCTGGACATGGACGTTGAACAACACGTTTTCTTCTTATTAATTTCTTGGTGTTACATTTTATTTCATGAAGCCAGTTGGGTTTTTAATGCATATCACAAAAAACTACAGCCTACTTAAAACATTTCTTTTAGAAGCATTTAGAAGGTTAGTAACTAAGTAGTAGCACACATCTTTCAAGTGCTTTAGCTTTGATTTCTAGTTGTTTAAGGCTTTTTTAAAACAGCAATTCAGTCCTTCATACAAGTTAGCATCATTCATTTTAAGATGACTTTCCTTCCAAAAAGTGCAACTCACCAACTCAAATACAATTTTTTTTCTGTGACACTGACCACAAGTGACAATCTCACAGAAGAAACTGTAGGATTCCCCTTTCCCTGTATCTGTTCCCCATAACTTCTGGCCATTGCACATTATACAAAACATTATTTATTCAGTCTGCTTCTAACACACCAAGGTGGGAAAAGCTGCATTACTGTGACAGCAGGAAAGCTGACTCTACTGTACTCCATGCCATTCTGTTTGAAAGATTAAAACTTTGTACAAATTTGATCCTTCCAATTAATCCAGGCTGGTGAAGCGGACGGTGTTAACTCATCACACCAGAGAAAACACCTGCCCACATCCTGCTCAGAAGACAAGGCTCAAATGGCAGCTCCCTCAGCTACTCACCCACGCCACTCTTCTCTGTCTTGTGCCATCTTGCCATCCCAGGAGAAGCCGTGAGGCTCCCAGGGATGCCCAGGCCCGAGGGATGCAGGATTTTCGGGCTGCCGGATTTTCGGGATGCAGGATTTTCGGGGTGCCGGATTTTCGGGGTGCCGGATTTTCGGGGTGCCGGATTTTCGGGGTGCCGGATTTTCGGGGTGCAGAGCTGGCAGTGACAAACAGGCCCCGGAAGCGCAGTCCTACCCCAGCCCTGGGACGAGCGGAGGCAGCTGCGAGGGCTCTGTGAGATTTGCTGCCTCTCGGAGCTTCCTTCCTCTTTTCTCAGCTCGAGATACGGTGTCCTGGGGGAGGGGAATCCCAAAGTGCGTGTTTCTCTTGCCCCATGTCAGCCGTGAGCACAGGAGCACGCCAGGACCGTGTGGCACCACCCTGGGGCTCAGCTCCGTGCGAAGGCCGGCTCAGCATCTCTGAGCGCGGCTTAGTTAGTGCTGCACACCAGATCAACAACAGCCTGGAAAGGCTCCACTTCAGAGGACACTACATCTCAAAAACTCTGCTTTTCTAACCTGGATTTGTGCTTGTCATGTCTCCTCTCCAGAGAGAAACGGAGCGAAGACAAAGCCACATTTCAAACCACACCCATTCTTTTAAATTTCTATCATTTTATGTTTGGAGGAAGAAGTAGGAAACTCCCTTCTCTAAATAAAGTGCTACTTTCTGGAAGGTTTACTGTTAATACAAAACTGCCAAAAGCAATTTTTAGTACATTTCCAGCCTGTGCTTCCACACAGGCTCTTGTGGGAGCCAGTTTGGGTGAGGATATCTTGGATGTGCAAAAGACCAAGCCAAGTTGTTTGAAATATGAATTAAGGAAAATGAATTGAAGGCATCATGTCACCTTAAAGCACCAAGTCTGCGCTTATAGTTTAGAGTTAAAAAAACCCAAACAAAATCCTTGCAAGATTTACTGTTTGTTTGATCTTCTGCTTAGTACAACAAATTCAGTTGATAATCCCATCCTCTGGATATTCCAGTGCAGTTTAGCAATCATTGTTTATCCAAAGTGTTTAACACTGCCATGCTGCATCCATCTCCTGGCTTTTTATAACCATCTCCTCTGATTTTGATAACACATGACATCTTGTTTCTTGATTTTAACTAGCAATCATGTGGAACACAGACTGCCAAGTCTCTCGTGGAATTCTGATATATATTTCTACAGGAAAATCACTTTAACCTTGACCACAGATTTGCTTGAACTGGTCTAATCTTAACCATACTAGCTTAGAAAAGGATTTAGCTCCTTACTCTTCCCCAAAATAACATTGAAAGTCATGTTATGTTTACTAAAGTGGGCTAAATTCCCAGCAGCTCCCATTATCTCCATTTACAGACAACAAGCTTAAGCTAAAAGTTCTTAATCTCTTCTGTCCCTGGAAAATCCACTTTATATTGTTATTCTGTCAAAAAGAGATTTTGAGCCTGAACAATTTAATCTTTTACTTTACTCTGGGTTTTGAGTAGTAACTTCCTAACCAGTGGTATCTTCCTCACTCCCAATTCCTGTTGCAGCAAATCCCCTCTTCCCATTCTCTACTTTGCCTAAAGGTTGCCTTGTTTTTATTTTCTTGCTCTACCTTGCTTGTCCTTACTTTGTTTCCCTCTAAAATAACAGCCCAGAGGAAAACTGTTCCTTTCTAGCACTCATTTACAAACCTGTTTCTCCATGGAGGTCTAACACACCTAGTTAATACTACTGTCTTTTGAAAGTAAATGATCTAAAATACAGAAATTTCACCTGCAAACTGGGATCCTGCTGGAGTTTGCAGCACTTTTCTGATGCCCTGATGTGATTCTGCAGAGCACAGCACAAACAAAGGGACTGGGCCACAGCTCAGGTCCCTTCTTGGACCCTTTGGACTTACCCCAAAAGCCAACTCAAGGGCCAAAAGTCCCACAGGAGTTGCTGTCTCCCACTGCCATCTCCTTCCCTCTCCAGCTCTCAGCATTGCACAGCTCCTGGAACTTCATCCTGGCAGACTTTCATCATGATGCTTTTGCAACTCCTCAGCTACTGGAACCCACTGCCAGCCCCTGCATCTTAGCTCCCACCTTGTCTGGCTATGTCTGAAAAATTCCTGCCTGAAACTCCTCATGAATGGTTGAGGAACCAAATCCTTCCTTAGCTGCAAGAGGAAAGTTCACTCAGAGCAAAGCACACACAGTAACCCTAAAATCCTGTTCTTACAGCAGAGAACAAACCCCAACACAGCTCTGAGGAATTCACTTGGGCAATAGTTTCACCCTTTGTCCATGGAGGTTTTTATTCCAAGTTGGTTTATTTGTGCAGTTAATTCCACACTGATATTCCACAGAAAATAGTGGGCAGATTCATCACCCTCACATATCTCACCATTTTTACCTTAAGCCTTTTTCAGAACAGGTTTTTTAAGGAAAATAGAAAATTCCTTCCTTCCCTGAAAGATGAAACAATCTGTGTTAGAAGCTTACAAGAAAAACTTACCTTTTGGGGGCTGGGGACAGGCAGAAGGGAGATAATTCTTGCTCCCTTCAATACTGCTATCAGCTCCAGAAAACAAGACCTTGTAAGATCCTGCGTAGCTAATTATCCACTTTTTAGCTAAGCTAATTTCCATTATAAAGAAGAATTTGAGCAAAAGACATAAATTGCATTTAACTGCTTCTAAATTCTGTTCTGTGCCAAGATTTGTGAGCACAGTTTCAGAAAAGCAACTGCTGAGAGAACCAGAACCAAATAAGAAAATACATCAAGAGCTCTCATGCACAGCACTCATGTGTGTTAGAGCAAACCCAAAACCTGAACCCCAGACACATTCCCCCACCTGCCCTCCTGCAACAGGATGTGTAAACACAAATACATTGCATAAGATGGTAAAGGCTGCACACTCCAAGTGGATTCCAGCAGCAGAGACTCTAAAGTAGATACTGGTGGTAATTAAATAATCAGTTTCATTGTTTATTGAAATCACATCCCACTTTTGTCACATAAATTAACAAGTTATTTCAACCTAGAAAAAAATTTAGAAATGCCACATACCCAGCAGCTCAACATAAAGCTAACTACAATATAAATCAACACACAATTAACATAATTAACTGTCTTAGTAGACAATCTATACCTCAGTACTGCCATTTGAAGTACATTATCCAGTGTCAACTTACCAAAGGTTTTCCTCTAAGTAGAACAATCATCAGTACTTCAGTTGTTTTATACATTTGTGTCTCACAGTAGTGTCAGCAAACAAATGTAACTTTCATCATTTGCATAAAAAAGGATTTTTTTCTAACATTTTGTAGCATAAAACCCAGGATTTCTTCAGCATAACATCATTTAAGTTCACATGTCAAAGTCAGGAAGAACAAGAACTATTTAATGGCTATAAAATTGCTGTCAGTAATAATACCTTAGGAAAAGTCAAAGAAAATATTCTCAGTTTATGAAGCCTCATTAGCTACAGACCGAAAAACTCAGCTACAATGTAAATTTCTTACATCAGTGATGTGACAATTTGGTTCTGTGCCACACAGATTTCTGGTTATTTTGTTCAACAGGAGTAGCAGCCCCTGGGCTGTGCCTAAACTGAATTTAGAATTCAGTTTAATATCAGAAATGCTCTGATAACAACATGGAGTTGCCTGGAAAAGGAGAAGACATGGTCATTGAAGGTGACATTCCCACTTTTTTAGCCACTTCTGCTGTAATCAGAATTTGGTTTTTGTTGAGGTAGTGACTGATGAGCTAAAGGCACAGAGTTAACAAAATCCTGGGCACCACTTCAGACCTGGCAGTCTGTAAACTGCAAACAACTGTAAACAAACCAGGGAGCTGCAAGATTGTTCCCCAATGTATCATTTTCCATGACAGATTTAAAAAAGTCTTAAAGAACTTTCACCTTAACTACTGAGTCACTTACTTAGAAACTGGCTAAGCCATTCACCAGAGGGAGCTTGAACTGCAGCATCATGACTCAAATGAAGTAATCCAACTTCCATACAAATACCCCAAGAATTAATGGAACTAGCTTAAAAGCTCTCCTCAGAATTATTCTGCATGAACTTCAGGAAGTTACAGAATTGTCTCCTAAAAACATGACACACAGCACTTGCATTGCACTTTCTTATCATTTATTGAGAGGTACTTTTTTTTTTAACAAAATGTTCTACAAAAGACATCACCTTCATTTAAAAAATTGATATATCTTTCTTCTCAAATACATTACAGGCTACATTTTATAAAGAAAGAAACCTTTAACATTAATTTAAAGAAAAAACTTTAATTAACAGTACAAATACAAGAATCCATAGAGTTTCAAACACTGACCAACAAAACACACAGAGTGATTCAACTGCACTTTTGCAAATAGGTCAGCCTGTAGGTTGGGAAGTTATACATTAGGAGGAAAACTATTAAGAATTCTGAATCTGGAAACTGGAAGACATTTAGGAGCACATCACTTACTTGAGTTCTCCATCAACCTGTCTTACCATATAATAAAACCTCTGTTAGCCAGAAGTTCTCCTCCACTACAGCGCCATGCTTCAAGGAAAGAAGAATTAATGTTTAGAGACCTTGCTGAGAGTGGGGAGCAGGCCACACCTCAGGTCAAGTGCAGGGAACACACCAGGTGTCCTCAGGGAAGCCACCAGCTCTGCCAGGCAATCACACCCTGCTCTAACAGCAGGCACATCAATACTCAAGTCAGCAACCTGTGCACTGATGTGAGCCACAGTTCACTCAGCAGCTCCTGCTGAAGCAGGACCCCAGACTGTCCAGGCTCCCTGCAGAAGTCATTTATTGCTGAGCACATTGAGTTTCAGAACTTGCCTTAGAAGATACATACAATGTGGAATGTTTTTTCTTCTGTGTTTTCTTCTCTGTTGAGATTTTAGTTTCTCTCTTATCTTCTTCTGTAGTTTCAAATCTGGATTCAGCTGTTAACCTATAGGCAAAGCAACCATTCTAAATACATATTTAGTTAATATAAACCAGGACTAAAATAAGAATTTTAGGCAAAATCAACAAGCCAGCTGGCAAACAAGATCATCCATACAGAAACAGAGCAAGCACAGTTTAAGAAGAAAATGAGACTAAACCAAAGCATTTTTATATCAGTCCTAATCACATTTCATCACTTAAAGCCTTCCCCCGACACCTCAGCTGCTGAAATGTTTGCTAAGAAAGGTTATTGAATATGTGGAGTGGCTGAGATCAGCCTTCAGAAACACCAGTGACTGTGTCATGCACAGAAAGGAGATCCAGTCCCCAAAAGCACAACTTCAGGTGGAAAGTCTGAACAATATCATATAAACAGGATGAAATCAAGCTTCTTGCTTCTACACCACCAAAAAAGCTACACTTAAAATAATATACTCCTTTCAACCTCATTTTACACTACTATTGCCTTCAGCTTAGTGCTTCAATATCTTAAGTTGGGGGAAGATTTATTTTCAGGCTTTAAATTATATAATTTGTCCACTGACAGGTTTTAATTCTGCTGTGAACGTAAATGGGGATAAAACTGTCTCATTGCTGTTAAAAAGATAATTCTGAAATCAAAACATCAGATTGTGCTCAGATGACTAAATCTTGTTTTTAACTTAATGAACATGCAAACATGCCATTAGAACAATTGATGAATTGTGATATTTTACCCAACCAAATCACCCACAGCCCACTGACTGTTACACATGATTATTTTCACAAAGAAAGAAATTATGGAAAATGGAGCTCCAAATTAAACATCACTTTACATAACAACACAAACTCTACACTCATTTATAAGCACATGCATTAAAGAAATTCCCTGGTGACCCTGTGGATTTTTAATGGTCTCAGAAGCCCCCAGTGAGCAACCCATACCATGGACAGCTGCTTTCAGTGATGTTTTGCCCAACACAAATAGCTGCTACTCAGTTGTGAGAGACTTATTTGCAACACAGAAAGGTGCAGCTGAACATGAGGTCTATGAAAGGAGCTGTAACAAAAAAAAATTGGGGAAATTCAGCTACAGATTCAAACTGCTGTCAAACTATGGTGCATTGCAGGCCATGTGCATGTTATTCCCTACAAGCACTGTCTCAACAGGCTGAAGAAAAACAGGCTCTGCTGTGTCTCCTCTAGATCAGGGTTTGCTCCTCTGTGTGCTGTGCATTCAGCTCACACCTGTAACTGATGGCTGAGCACCTTCTGTCCATGGTCACCTTCACTGTGAGTTGGACAAATCACTATGTGGTTACAGCCAGAAGGAATTATTCAAGGAAGACAAAAATAGTGCTCCCAGTAGCCATTATGTGGTTTGTACTCCCCCAGCAGCTGCAGCTGGGGATGGAGAGTTTCTGTCCATGAACCTGCTCCTATGGCAGATTCCCTTCATTTGTCCCTCCCACTCTTCTGCCTTAAACAACCCCTGTCCAAGGCCACCAAAAACACTGCTCTAGTGGCCAAAACTGCCAACTGAGTCCCTATAAATGCCTTAAGTTGCAATGCAAGATGTAACCAAAAGTATGTATCCTATTACTATCTGTGAAAACCAGGCAGGGAAGTTTTCTTTATCTCTTTCATGACCCATCCCTGTAACTGGGGGATATCTTCTGTTAATGGACCATTGAGTCTCACTGCAGGACTGACAAAATTCCATCATCCCACTGGGAGATGCTCCAGCCAGGGGGAGCAGCCAAGCATGTAAACATGTACATCCCTGGAGATCAGAACAGCACAGCAGCCTTTCTCCACTGAATTCCCAGAAGAGACAGACCACACCCATCTACACCACCTGACCTTCAGAGGAAACAATGTCCTCCTACAAGATCATGACTTCAACAGAACCACATCTGTCACTCCAGGACAACTGCAGCCACCTTTTCATGGGACTGCTACCAACACCCTGACCAACAGGGTGTTAGGTTGTATTCTGACTCTGTCAGTGGGCTGGTTTTTGTTGGTTTTCTTTTTTGTACAACTGCATTTTTTATTTTAATTATCCTAGTAAAGAACTGTTATTCTTTTTCCCATATCTTTGCCTGAAAGCCCCTTAATTTCAAGATTATAATAATTCAGGAAGGGGGGCTTTACATTTTTCCATTTCAAGGGAAGTTTCTGCCCTTCTTAGCAAACACCTATCTTTTCAAACCAAAACAATAAACAAGCAGAAAGAACTCAAACTACAAGAACAAATAAAAACCACAGTAATTTAAATTATGTCCCAAAGCAGCACAACTGGACTGATACAAAATATTGCCCTTTTATGATATTACATCATTCTCTCAGCATATAATGTAACAACTCTGGCAAATCACCCTGTGCCTCTTGGTGAGGAGGATATAGAAGCCAGGACTGAGGGAGTGAAGCTGAGCCTGGGAAGAAGAGCTGGGGCAGATTTCTTTCTTTCTTTCTCATTGTCCCCACTGTGGCAAGGGGTTAATCTTCCCCAAGTGTGGTTTGCCCATGACCAGCTGACCTCTGTCATGTTACCCACACTTTTTCTATCCAGTGCTCTCGTTTGCCCCACAGAAGGGAGGGAGGAGCAGCTGATGCAGCTGGCAGCAAACTGAGGCTCACCCCACAGCCCCCAGAGCACCCCTGAGAGCGCTGTCCTGGTCCTCAGGTGTCAACACAGGCAAGGGATCAGAAAGAACAGACAGTGGTGAAACACTTCAAGCAAATGCTGCTATAATTATGACATGATTCAAGCTTTGACTCTACAGACTCCAAAACTGAGATAGAACTGGGGCTCCTTCCACCTGTTTAAGGAAGATGAACTTGTTTCATCAGGTGGAGCTTTAGTTCCCAAGGCTGAGGGCAGTACCTAAAACCCCAAAGAGTATTATTAGTTATCCAGATCTCCTGCTGAGCCAAATGGCCACAGGCAATTGGACAAAGCCCAAGTGAAGTAGATTTGGTGGATGTAATCCAAGTAAATAATTTAAAGGAGCAAATAAGCTCTTAGACATCCAAGCTCTTCTTTAGATCAAAAAGGCAAACAACCTAAAATCTCAATGCAAAATAAATTGTGCAGCGAGGACTAGAGTCTGCTGTTTCAGTTTAAGAAGGGAAAAAAAAAGCATTTCAATAGAGAAATGTATATTTTTATTGACCAGTTAGTTGGCCAAACAAAAGGTATCACTGCACATAATCCTTGCATTGCCAGAATTCCAGTATGCATTGACAAGTGACAATCACCACTTGAATATTTAAATCTGTGGTCTCAATACTCTCATATCATAACCTAATTTCAGTTTACACAAGTTAAGCTTGTGCCACCACTTAATGAGCTACTCCAGTGCTGGCTGCAGCCCAAATCACCTCAGCAAGGAAGTCTCTTCACACAAGGGAGTTTGTCACCTCCACAAACACACAGAGATCACTTCTCACCACTTCCTCATCGCCTCCTGGGCTGAGATGACAAATTCCAAACACCACTTTCTAGAAATGAAGTTTGCAGCCCTTTCACAGCTATGGTGGCTCTGTTCTCCCACAATTTATGGGCCAATAGCAGAGCTTCACTATTTACTGCACAAAAACTATTCTAGGCACAGAAACAACCCCCAGAGACCACAACAGCCTTTTCAGCTGCAGCATCACATTTTAGTTAACACAAGGTGAAACACTGACAATTATCCACCCTTATTTTTCCCTCCCACAAACTCTCCCTTTTCAGACTCCCACTCCTGATCCATTTGCCAATATTTTCTGTGCCCAAAGTTCAGCCACATCCATCACAGAACAGTCTAGAGCTTCTTTCAGTGTTTAGAATTCCAGCTTCTCAAATACTCAGACTTTAACATGACTTCCTATTTTATAGCACATCACAGCAGAACAGGACTAAGTAAATCCTTAATGTTAGCTTAATATAATGACTTGGGGTTCTAGCAGTTCATTAATACAATCAAAAAACAAACAGAACTTTCTGCCTGGATTTGCCTTTTGGCAAATCTGGCTCATGCTATCACCAAAAAAAGCTTAATAGCGTATATGGAGTTTTGTGGCAGCTTGTGTTTGTGTTTTTTATTTTTCATGTTTTGTTCCTTAACTGAACCAACAGCAATGGGTACAAGATTAGAAACCTCCCTCTGAACTATGGTTTCATCTTCCTCTTCCACTTTTTCTACTCTCTCTGCTTTCCAGCATCAATGCCACAAATAATTTCCACTACTCACGCCCTCTTCAGTAGGTTTCCCCCTTCAGTTCCCATAAACTATTTCCAACAGTTTCCTGTAAGCATACATTGTATCTTCTTTTCCCAATGCAGAGGAAGTAAGTTAAACTTTTCATATCATGTTACATTCTGCCTGTTCCTTTATGTGTAGAGGACATTGTCAAAACCCAATAGCATCACTAAATTATCCCAATCTTTCCTCTCCACTTTCACCCACATCTGACCTTCCTGACCTTCCCTCCTCACTAACAATCCCATATTTTAACACAGCTGCTAAAACTGCTGTTTCTGCCATATTCTCTCCATAGTTTAAGAAGACTGCAATGCTTGGCTACTTTAAGTCTGTTAATTGCATCAATGCAACCACGAGTAATTGGTCTAAGAGCCAAAGCATCAATCCAATTACTCCTGAATGCCACTAACTTTGGCTATTTCTTCTAGCAGATATTAGAAAGTTGCAAGCCCAAAACATCTGGACTAGCCTAGACTTTTTTCTACCCCCAAACATTTGAATATGTGTTTACAAAGATTATGAACAGAATACAAGAAGCATTAGTTAAAAAAGCAGAAAATCAAAATCAGCATTGTTTTCACCAGGATAAAAAAGCTGAAGATAATGACTGTTCTCTGTTGCTTTATCATCTAGCAAAAAGTAACTTCAATTCTCAGTTCAGGGGAAAAATTCCATCTTAATTTGGCAGTTGTGTTTCCAGCTATCATGCATCCAGACCATGCATTTCATTTGTCTGACAATACAGATAGCTAATTAATTCTCTATTATCTTGCATAATGAAAGTTAACACAATTCAGGTGAAGAACTACTCAAATAATTTTTTAGGCTTTTAGCTAAATCTGGAAGTTGTGGGGGGCTGAACATAGTTATGAAACTGGAACATGATTCCAGTTGCCTTTATTACCTTGAGCTGTAACACAGCTGCATGGCAGTTTCGAGGTGACCAAGAACACAAAGTTTCTGATGCTGGTGCAAACCAAGTGAGCTGCCATGCTACCTGCACACTCTAAATGTCTTCAAGCAATGGGAAAGTTATTTCAGAGACTGTTTCAAGAGTCTTTTTTATTAGTCAGCATTTTAGTCCTCCTAAAAGGCAGTGAGAGGTTCAGCGTGGGCAGCCGGAGCTGAGGAATGACACTGCATGCAACACTGAGGAAATAGATAAAGAAGTGGAGAGCACAGTTCATGCAGCGAAAGAAAAGAGATGCAGGTCTGTGCTGATTGCCTTGAGCAGAGACAGAAGCTGACACTGACCTGGGGACAGCTGGAGCCAAGGAGTTGTTTCCACTTCTGCTATTTGAAGTCAAGGTGAGGTGATTCTCGTCTTGAATTTTAACTCTTTTTCTTTCTCTTTCAGGTTCAACAATGTTTCGTATTGCCTGGAGAGCTGTATGTAGTGGGGATGCTTGGAAGGGCTGTTTTTTTGGAGAAGCATCACTTTGCTCCAGGTTCTTGGCAGTCATCTTCTTCCCTTCCTTACTTGGCAATTGAGTGAGAGCAGCTTCTTTTACTGGAGTATTTTTGCTGTCTAAGTATTCACAAGTTGCATTCACTGGAATTCTCTCCCTCTTCTTTTTAATTTTAGGACCTTTAAGCAATTCTAAAGGAAAAAAAAGGAATATACTCTTTGTACAAAAGAGAAGCTGGAGATGACTTGTCCCCCAACATGTTCATAATAAAACTAAGAACATTTCACATGACTAAAGAGCTTGGAATCATTCTTAACAGATGATTTATATCCTTTAAAGAATGTTTCTTCATATAATCTGATCATCCTAACAGAAGCTAGCTTGAAAAAGAGACAACAACTTTCTCCTCATCCACTCTGTCTTTTCACCAAGGCTTTAAATTAAATGCTCTGAACTGCCGACTGCTGAGGTAAGCTTCCACAAATAACATTATAAAGTTAAATCCTTTGGGTATGGACAAAAACAACTTTCCTATCTGGTTCCCCACTCACGGAATCCCAAAATGGTTTGGGCAGGAAGGGACTTTAAAGGTCAGCCTGGTTACACCCCCTGCCATGGGCAGGGACACCTTCCACTGTCCCAGGCTGCTCCAAGCCCTGTCCTACCTGGCCTTGGACACTTCCAGGGATGGAGCAGCCACAGCATCTCTGGGCACTTGTGCCAGGTCCTCCCCACCCTTACAGGGAAGTTTCTTCCTAATATCCCATCCAAACTTGCTCTCAGTTTAAATAGAATCCTCTTCCCTCACAGCTCCTTTGCTTTGCACATACTCAGGTATCAGCTGTTTGTCAGGTAAGTCTCTCTAGTCAAAATATAATCTATATTAACTTGAGCTACTAACCTGTTTTCCTGTAAATGCTTTTCACCTTATTCCAAAGCTCCTATCAGCTACCTACTCCCAGAGAGCCAAGGCTTCTCAGCACCACAAAAACACTGCTGCTATTATGGGAAACACCTGAGATTTGGTCCCACCCACTTGAGTATGGTTATCTGCCTGTTTTCTATAAAGCCCCTGAACACTGCAATTTTTAACTGAAAAACTGCATTGTTTAGTCTCCTCCAGCCAGTGTTCACATATTCAAGTGAGGTCTTGAGCAAGGCAGGGCTTTTCTACCTCAGCTCAGCAGATTTTGGGTCAGGTTATTTCAGAAGGTCAGCTAGCCTTTAAGCATTAAATTCTGGAACTAAACCAATGTCTTCCTGTTTTAATGTCATTCCATTTCTAAAGGCTGAGAGAATCAGAAATCTGTATTTTCCCAGATAGAAAAGAAATATTTACCTTCAGGTTCATATTTCATTTTCAGCTCATCCAGCATAACCCGCAGGTTCATATTCTCACTCTGACAAGCTTGCAAATGCCTCTCATTTGTGAAGAGCTTCCTTTCAAATTCCAGGACCCTTTGGCTCTCATACAGAGCTTTCATTCTCTGCAGGGATAGTTCATTTTTCAGGGTTTCAGTTTCCTTGCTGGGGTAGGAGGAGAATTATAAAATCAGTCAGACTTGCATTGGTTTGGGTTTTTCTTTCAGTAAAGCAACAACTAAGCACTCAACTTCACCTTAAATTATTAATATATTAATAAAAAAAATCAAGCTTTTTTGTCCTATCAAACATTTTGAGTGTTATTATCTCACTTTTTATAAGAGAAATAAATACCCTAAAGACTAAGACTTTTCATACAGTTTCCTTACAGATCAACTTTTAATTGATTCAAGGTCTCAATAGCCCTGTATCTAGGAGTATTAACAATATGCCTGGAAGAAAGCAATAATCAAACAATATTTCTGCTGTTATCTTTTAAAACATAAATGAAACTACAAAAAAAAAAATTAAAAAACCCAACTCAGTCCTATAATGAAGTCAGAAAATGCAACAAGAACAAAACCCATCTGCACATGCAGTCAGTGCATACAAACAGTAACAAAAAAGGGAGGATAAAAATCAAGTACCTAGAAGATAACCCTACCACAAGCAGGGCCTCAGGCTGGAAGTACTTACTTTGAGTTATCAAGTTTAATTTGCAGTAAATCTGCATAGTAACCATTTTCAGAATCACTTCCTTTTGCGCCATTAGCAGGTCTGGACTCCTCCATATTCTCATATAAACTCTGATAAAGAACAAGTGTCAGGTTGTCAAGCAGTGTCCTTGCAGAAGCACATTAGCTTAGTTCTTAGGAAACATTTTCCATGCATTTTGATGGAGAAGCCTCATCATAGAGGGATTTAAATACAGAAGATAAACCTCAGCTGCTGAGAACTTTCTCATTTGTTACAAATGCCAAATAGCAATAAAACTGACAGATCTCTCCCATTCACTGAAAAAAGGGGAAAAAAGTGAGTTATCTCAACTCCACAAGGTGTGCAAGCAGAACTGCAGAACAGCTGTCTTGCTTTTTACTTGAAAACACAGGGTATTTAGTTAACCCACAGGGAATTTTTCTCAGCATTTACCTCTAGCCTTCAGCAGCTGGACCCCAGAGGAATACCAGCCATGCTAATCAATAGTCAAAATCTCCAAATCAATTACATATTTCAGACAAGGAAATTGATTTGTAGTAAAGATGTTATAAAAATGAAGCAACATGTGACACTGGGGGTTTTGTTTGGTGTTTTTTTTGTCAACCAGAAGTATTCAAATTTAATCCTGTCCCAGAGACCTCCCAGGCCTCTGTCAGTCACTGCCCACAGATATTTTGATGGTTACTGGAAACAATCATTTGATTTTCCAACACTACTTATTTATGACCTAGAGATAGAAGTAAGTACAGATCAAGCTTAAACATGACAAAACTAGTAAAACCATCAGACTTCCTCAATTACTGCTAAAATGGGTTAAGCCTGGCTTCACACCACTTGGGTTAAATACAGAATAGAGGAGTCTATCCTGGAAAGCATAATCCTAATGCACAAGCTAATACACCTCAGTTTGCATTCCAAAGCTCTGGTAAGAAAGGGCCAAACAAATACAGAAACATGCAAGAATTAAGAAAGGCTCCAGTTTTTCACTCTGGAAACAAACACATCAGTAGCATTACACTGGTGTATACAGAAGTCCTTGAGTGTTTCTCACTTTTCAAAATTCTGACAAGATGTTTTCAAGGTGCATAAGAGGACTGAAAGAGCTGCTTAACAAGGATGATTAAGCAATTCAGTTTTGCTAGAAAAGAGCATGCTTCAGCTGCAAAGTTATGACACATCAAGAAAATAAATACCAGGAAATTCAATAGAGCTGAGACACTAAAAGCTAAAGCCTAAACACACACAGTAAAAGCACCAAATGACTACACTTTCCCAGTGAAAAATTGGATGTCACAGCTCAGTGAACTTTGACCAAGTAACTGAATTTAAAAGCTAGAATATAAAAGATACGAAGGTGCTTCACACAGGACAAAAAAATTGTTTCTTCAACCCAGGTGTTGGATGTGGTATAATTTTCTGCTTCTCTGCACTTGAGGAGTCTAATATTCTCCAGCTGTAGAATACAATTCAGATCAAATAAAGATATGAGTCAGCTTTTGGATCCCTTTTAAAACCTGAGCATGGACTTCAAATAGTTTTCATAATTCTTCTTGTTCTCATGTTTTAGCTTCCAATTAAAATTTTCTACCTAATTAAAAATCACATACCTTAAATTTTTCTAGCTGCCTCACTTTCATAAGGAGATCTTCTATTTCACCATTCTTTTGCTCTAACATGGACTGTAAGCGTTCCAGCTGATCAAATTCTGCCTGGGAGCCTTTCAGCTGTAGCAGCGTAGCCATCTGCAGCTAGAAAAAAGGAAAAAACTATTTACAACAAGTACTGGGATTAGTGACTGAAAATCCAAGCCTTTTACACAAAACTGGGAACTTAAGCCTTGTGATTCTAAACCTGAATACAGAAGGGCACTGGATGCTTGAACTCGGTCTTCACAACATAATCCTAGCAATTATCACCACAGACACTCCAAGGCATGAGGACAGCTGAGATTTCACTGAGCAGTCCTGAGGTGTCCCACTCATCTCTGTGTTGGCTAAGGAGCACATAAACACACTGCCAAGGACACACACAACATTCCACTTCCACACTATCAGCACCAAGCGAGCCAGAACCCAGTCTGAGTACAGGCTGATTTATCAGAGCTAAAATGCATCTTGAGAACTCACTTAGGAAAACCCACAAGTTTAACCCCTTGTTTTTTTTCAGTTCTGTTTTTTAGGTATAACACCACCATGTTTGCCTTCTACAACATCACCCCGAGAATTTCACCTTTTTCTGCTTATCCAATGGAATACATCCTTTCAAGCAAAAGAACACCCTCTGCCATTACAAAGGAGAAGTTAAAAATCTTACATTTACAGTAATAGTTCTGTTGGTGTTAACATAATACTGAAGTACAAGGCTCTTAATACATTCAGTTACAGGTGATAAATTAGACATTTAAACAACAGGAAATACAATAAATGAAATACTTCACAAAGTGTTAGTGAAAACAAGCATTTGTATCAGTCTAGTCAGTAACAGGGAGAAATCACAGGGAAAGGATCAAGTGAAAAATTAGATTACAGAGAGAAAGCAAGAAGAGAATTTACCCTATAGAATCTCTTATGTCATGTCAAGGGTATTGATGATTCTGTGCACAAATTAGAGCTAATAAAAAGATTCAATCATCTCCTCAGAGCTTCTACAGGATATAAGGGAGACAGAATTGTAAACTTCACCTCACTGGCTCACTAAAACTATCCTTACCATTCCCAAGCACAAGACACCCATCCTTTTTCCCCATTCCCTTAAAGCCCTCCTGCTAACTGTCAGAATTGCAAATTGCAGCTGATCTACATAACAGAGAACAGGAACTTAAACTGGAAAGGATGCTCTGGACTAGGAAAAATGGACTAGAGGTGGTAAAGCTTTCCCAGGAGTATGTGTACATTCTGTACAGGAGTCAGATCCTCAAATTAATCAGCTAAACTCACACTGAGATTTAACTGGCAGCACCTCTGTGCAGCACAACACAGAGAGGATGCTAACAGGGACCTAAGACAGCAGTTTAAGCAGAAGAGCTGTCCTAACAATCTCCTACCCATCTCCAACACTACCAGAAAAAATTTACAAAAAAAAATTAAAATAACAGCATTAGTACAGGGATACCAATTTGCCTCCATTTTTGGTACTTTTAGTGTTAGGTCTGTTTCTGACACCATTCAGTCAATATGACTGACTTACCCCCATACCACATGGAGAAAATTTCCAAAGGAACTGATCCTACCCAATGACTTTCCTCACTCAAATCTTTGCTGTATTAGTAGGGCTTTTCTTATACTTTAAGACCATTGTTTGATCTATTTTCAACCTAAATCCACAAAATCAAGGTAATACAAACCTTTAGTGCAACTCATATTTCTCACCCTTGATGTTTAAGTACTCTCCTCAAACTGCATGACCAAACAGTAGATCAAAATGAAAGGATCTATTTTAGGATTGGAAAAATCATGATACCAACATGACAACAGTTGACAGCTCTGCAGCATCCCCTTGACATTATCTTGTAAATCTGCTTCTGCTAACTAGTCCCCCACAATAATCTCAACAAGATCCAATCCTACAGCAGTGGAGTTTAACTTAAAGAGTTCTGAAAGTTATGATTTATGTTTACACCAAAAATAGGGAAAAGCAAGAAGAAAAAATATGGACAAAGACAAGAAAGCAACACAGGTAGAAAAATCCAAACCCCTATAGTGTGATGGCAGTTAAAGCCTGTCCTTTTCTTTATGCTCATTCCTGACAACCACACTTAATGCACAGAGACTTGAACCATGTAGTAAAAGAATAAGACAAGAACAGAAGAAACAATTACCAAGACAAACTGAATGCTAGTTGGACAGACAGGAGTTGTGTTTTACTTTTATCCATTAAACAACTATGGCCAAAGAGAGCAAACATGGTGCCTTCACTGTAAGGTGTATGCTGCTGGACTACAAGAGTCAAACAGCACAACATCATCTCACTTGTTTTTTCTCCCATTTCCCTCCCCCTAGACTACTGCCCCATATTTTAAAGATAACAAATCCCCTGGCCTTGTGCATTAAAGCTGTGCCTTATCAGACCCAAGGACACCCTGGAGTATTACAGGAATCATCCTACCTTCATTCTTTGCAATTGTTCTCTACTGAATGCATGCTGTTTTTGTAGGGACTGATATTTTACTTTCACACTGATCAGCTGTCGTTCCATTTCTGCCCTACGGTCCTCCACCTACAGAACATTGTGAACAATTATTACTGTGAAATCACAACACTTGCTGTCACTTGGATGATGAGTTTGATAAGGACATGTTGCTTAGCAATTTGTGTTCAGTCTGTAAATACTGCTTTTCCAGCACCAGTACTTGAAAACACAGGCTACTGTCATTGCCCTGTGATAGAAGTGAGCAGACAGTGCCACTGAAGCCCAATCAGTGAAATGCAACAGATTTTTCATTTGTTCTTTTGATATCAAAATAAAGTAACATTTCATATGCTTCAGTGTTGCTGTAGTTTTGTCCACTGGTAACAAAACAAACAGTTCAAAAAAATCTGAACTGTTTTCCAACTTCACCCATCTCCTGGATGCTGCCATGAAACACAATGCTCCCTACGCATTTAACTCTTACTCAAAAGCTAATTTCGAAACACTCCAAAAAGCTCAAACATCCAGACATTTTCAGCAAGTTTGTAAGGCAGCTTTTATCAGCCTCTGTTAATATTTCACATACAGTCTTCTACATTAAAGATGGATTTATCAGATGAACACAAAATCGAGGGCTGCAGACAGAACCATCATGAACCCTCAGTCACAACTTTTGACTTGATAGTCAGAACTTGAATTGATTCCATTAAGTTTATTAACTCCTTATCTTCAGAGAGCCTGAAATGGTTTTCCACATGTCAGATCAACACTGAAGCCACATTTGAGGAATAGAGATACATGCTGGCCAGATCAGGTGCAGATACTCTCATATTTTCAACACAATATAAGAAAGAAAACTGGAAATACTTCTTAGGCATCTGTTGAATAGTTGTACCTCGGCAAAGAGAGAATTGCCTTTACTTGAAGGGTCCAAAGATTTTTGCACTGCATGATCCAGCTGAACCTGAAGCTCCTGATTAGCCTCACGAGCTTTCTAGATTAAAGCAAAGAGGATATTGGTCATTTAAGTATCTGATGTACTGCATACATGAATTTAATCAGATAGCTTTAACTCTTTTTAATTTCCTATACTTTAGCAGAGATTACATTGTACTGAAGTCCTTAACTGTACATACAGTCCTAGTCAATAAGAGACAAATTAATTTCCTTTCACTAAAACACTTAATATTCCACTTGTTCTTCAGGACAAGAGCACAACTAAAAAGCCTTTAAGGGTAAGCTTCGGTGTTTGTCAACTGGATTCATGATATTCAGACCACTTTCTCAGCTGTGTTCATCAGTAACAAATACTTTACTTCCCAGTACAAGATTCTCCATGATTTTCAGCAGGAATTTGAAATAAAAAGGAGAATTCTGGCAGTGACCTGTGAGAAGATCCCCAAGAGGCAGAACAGTGCCTTGTAAAGGCTCTCCCTTCACAGCTGCCACAAAACAAGGCCAACAGAGAGCTTTTACCACCAGGCAACACCAAACATGACCAACCAATATCCTTCTCTTTCCTCTCTCTCACAACTCCTACTCCACCAAAAACCTGGCAGCACAGATTGTGCAATTTAGGGCTTATCTACCGCTGTGAAGTAGAATTAAGAAAATACCTCTAATGCATTACAGTAAAAAACAACTTCTTTTTCCCTCTCTTCTTTTTCCCCCTGCAGCCGCTCCAGCTGGTTACGTAAGTTATTGTTCACAAGCTCTAATTGTTCTTTACTGCACTGCAGTTCATTCAGCTTTTCTTCATCATTGGCCTAAACAAACAAAAAACAAGTATGAAATAAAAAATATTTGAAACAATTGAAGACAAGCAGACCTAGGTAAACCAAAGCCATTTGTTAGAAGTAATGAGTTTTAAGATAAAATGTTATCTTGAAGAACAGAGGGTATTAAAGCCTAGCTATTAAGGCTGCTACTTTTTCCTGTGCATATTGTCTGAATAAAAGTTAATCCTAATGTGGCACTGTAGACAACACACCTAAAAATGAAATGAGCAAAAGGGCAGAATTTCATCTTGGCTACACTGCAAATTCAGTGCTACTCACACACCTTCTGACTCTGGAGTTCAGTGAGCTCTATCTGCAGGTTGAGCACTTCAGCAGACATGGTCTCATGGACACGCTCAGACATCATGTGCAGTTCTTCTGATTTGGCAGCAATTATTTCCTTCTGATGCTCCACTTTTTGTCTCAGCTGTTTCTCTGAGAGTCGAGTTTCATCCAGTTCTGCTTTCAGGTTCTCCAACTTAAAAACAGTTGACAACTAAGTAGTATAATTTCATGGTAAATTCTTGAAAAGCACAATATTTCTGACTGTTCCAATTACAGAAAATGTCTTGGAAAGACAAAAGTTGCTTTAAAAATAAGCACTGAAATTTAATGTAATTCATAAGTGACTACAGATATTTTTTTTAAAACCAAACAAGCTACTATACATTGTAACTATTTATTATTTCCTTTGGTAGTTAAGAGAGCAAAAATTAAGCAAATAGTACCTAAAATGGTATTAAGATTCTTTTAGCTATATATTAGTAACCAAACCTTGTTTTTAAGGTCACTGATTTCTTGTCCATAGGCTCTGTCAAGCTGTTCTTTCTGATTATCCAGTTGCACATTTTGCTGTTGTTTAAGGGAATCACACTCAAAATTCAAGCTTTCCAACATTCGATTCTTGAGCTCAATTTCTCTCTGAAGAGTGTACTTCTCTTGCTCAAATTTCTGAAAGAAATGACACACTAATGAATCTAGATGTAATTGTACACTGTTCCCTAAGCATTTATGAAAAATGCTCAGAACCAAGATGCTTGTAGCTCATTTAGTCTTTTGTTCAGAGTGCCAATTAGAGAGTTGTAATACTCATGTTTAAAAAAAATAAAAATAACTGCTCTAAAATGTTTTGATTTATAAATGTTGTGATTATAATTTGATTGTGAAATATTCTCTTCTTCATGGAAACTCTATTTCTTTGCACCCAACATGAAAGGTATGGGTATCTTTTCTGCAAGTGTCACAAATTTAGCCAGTTTATATGCCCTTTCTACCACTACAGAACCCAATTATGTTAAAAATTACTACAGTACATCAAGCAGAGCAGCTGAGTTCACCAGTTCTTTTAAGACAGCTAAATTGTCTGTTTCATAATAAATCCCATCAATTCTTCCAGACTAAAGAACAATTTTTTAAACAGTTTCCAGCTATGATTGCATGTTGGCTAAATACAAAGGGCAGCTTCATTTTACTCTTCCATTCAGCCAGCAATTAAGGAAAAGAAATAGAGAATCTTGAAGGCAAAAAACAAAAATAAAGAAGGCAAAATAAAGAAGCCAAATTAATCTAAATATGCGGATTATTTTTTTTTTTCCTTTTCAAAATAACCTAACACTTGAGACACAAAGCAGAATTAAATAAAAAACTAAACACCCTCAGGTATCAGAGTGATCTCTGTGGCCTAGACACAGCTTATCAAGGACAGGCTTAGCTCTCAAATACCCAGTGCAGGTTTCACACAAAGATAAAGACTGGGCACAGGATGAGTTTGGGAGTGCAGTGTTCAGCCAGAGCCAAAAACAACAAAATCCCAGCAAGAACCTGCCTGCACCTGGTACAGAAGAGCACACAGAGCTTTCTGAGAGGCTTTTGTGCCTGCTGGTGGAACCCACACTCATGTTCACAGTAACTGCCTTGGCTCTCAGGCTGCAAGAAGAGCCAGAGAGAGATTCAAAAGCTCTGAAGAACCTGTTGGGTAAGCATAGCTCCCACACAAAATGTTATTCTACTGTATGAAGGCCCACAGTTTCTACCCTCCACCCCTGGAACCTAAGTTACCAGCCAGGCTCAGAAGTTGGCTCCAGCTTCTCACACAGGATCACAACCTACGGGAGCAGCTTGAGTACCTGCTCTTTCTGCTGGTCAGCAGGAAAGGATGATCCTGCCCTGCCTTCCTTGGAACTTGTGCCTCCAGCTGCCTGTCACACAAAGCTTACTAATGGTGAACTGACCAGAATAAAAAATTCTGTCCATTCAGAACAGCAGGGTGCTGCAACCCTCCAAGCTGCTACAAAACAAACCTTTCAGCTCTATGCCAGGACAAGGGATGGATGCACAACCAGAAACAGACTAAATGAAGATAAATAATTTATGTGAAACATAGGCTGGCTTTCATTTGTGCTCATGTTTGAACACAAACATGAACATTAAAGCCGTTATAAAAAGTAGAAGAGATTTTGCCAACTTAAATTTTCTCAAACAATTACTAAAAAGAAAATTGGTCAACTAAATAATACCTCTATAATTCAGCACTATACTACTCCTTTTTCTGAGCTACAAAGTAATGTGCTAATAAGTTCAGAACCCCTGGGTATTTGGAAAATTTAAACTTCACTAGAGAAGAAATCAATTTTACAGTCTTGCTGCTAGCATTCTTCTCACAGCTTTTAAGTGATATAAAGCTGACTGGGAGAACATACAGGAATGAATTGCTAAGCAGAGGCAAAACACATGCTTGAAGCAAATTTACTTTAGCATTTAGCATTCATTTCACATTAAAGGCAATTAGTCCTACATGATACTGAACACTTGATGCATAATTATCTATGAAACCCTGTCCCAGTTAGATACAATTATGCTCAATGTCTTCAAGCTGAGAAAAAAGCCCTCTCTACAACTACTTAGAGGTTTATTAAAATTAATCTAGATGCTTAGAAGGCTTGTAAAACACCTGTGCCTTTCAGAAAATAGTTGAAATAAAACAAAGTTCTGGTTTTGAACTTTGAGAAGAAAAGGCAGTCATCACCTCAGTTTTCTCAGTCAATTCAGAGCGTGTTTGATCCAGCTGATTTTGAATCTCACTTTGGGACTCCAGTAAATGCAAACCATATTGTGCTGCCTTTCTTCGCTCGTTCTCTGCTTCCTTGAGTTGCTGTTTAAGACTTAAAATGGTCTCTGCCTCCATTTTTCTCCCTTCTTTTATTCAACACTGCAAACAAAAATAGTTAAAAAATATATTGCAGTAAAAATATTTTACAGATAAGAGTAGTTATCTGAAAGAAGTAACTGGATTTCCTTTCTTAACAAGATAGAACAATATATTTTTGCATTAATACAAGACACAAAATAAAGCTCACAACACAGACATGTGAACAGTAAAAAAACAGTTATTTCTTCATAAACTTAGTTATTGCCTTATTCTTGATTATGTCTAACATGCAGCAAAAGCCTTCCTGTGCACACTCCTGTGCCTGGTTTCTTTGTACATCACAACCAGAGTTAATTTAGGACAGAGCTCTCTTGCCAAGTACAAAACAATTAAATAACCTTAGAAAAACACTGCTATGCACTTGGCTGACACTATTTTCTCTTGGTTATAAACCAAGCCCCATCAAGTCCAGCATTTCTTATGTACACAAATAACACTTAAGAATGGCGTAGGCAGCAGCCTTAGCAGGACAGTGGACTCGTAATAACATTATGTGGGATAGAGAAACAGATAAAAGGATAGGAAGAGCCAAAAATAGAAGCCCTGTTAAAATATATGGAATTTAACACAGGGCTGTCTATTTATTTAAGTGCTTAATGAAATCTTTCAAAATTTAGTTGCTGCTGGCAACTTATTTGTAAATACTCATCTCCTTGTCACATATCAGGAAATTCATCCTTTTCTAACTGTAGAGTGTAACAGAAGACAAAAGGTGAATTTTGCAAAAATGTTAGTTGAAGTAAATCCAAGAAACCAAATATTTAAAAAAAAAATAAAAACCAAGTCAAATTAACAGCATAAGCTGGTATGACTGCTTGCTCCCAAATCTGCTAAACTAGCCTGCTGCAAAAAAATCCTATTAAGACAGAAAACGCTAAGTAACTCAGGCTTTTGAACAACATATGCCAAGAGTGTTCCCAGAAAGTAGGAAATAACAGTGAGAGACAAACACACAAGAAAAATTTGTAGTTTATTTTTCAAAGTCAGGGCCCAAAACTTTTCTACAATTTCAGAAGTAAAGTAATTCTGTATTGAAGAACTAACTCTTGCTTTTTGTTCTCACAGAGACAATTTATTCGTTGTCATTTCTTACTGGCACATACATCATTCTTATGAATGTTATAATACCTTCACTTCTTTTTTTTGCTAACTTTTATTCAACATGAGTAACTCCTAGAAGAGTTACCCAGCTTCTCATAATAGAAAAGAATGTAATTAACAGGCAGAAGTAATTGTGTCAATACTGTGCCAATTTTTTTCCTAGGCACAAGACAGAAATGATCACATTCTGGTTTTTGCATTTTCTCCTCACTTGTTGCTATCTAGGTTTAACACATACAAAGAGACTTTATCCAGCCAGGCTTTGAAACTTCAGTTTTCACCTCTAACCACTGCAATGCCTGGAATACTTTTTACACCTATACTAAAATAAACTAGTAAAACACAGGAATTTTACATACCAATAATCAAGAATCATCAGTATTACAGTAATGCAAGGATAGAGACACCATGCACAATTTAATAGTCAAGTGTTTAAGGCAAGGTGTAGCAATACAAAAACATAGTCAACAACTTCTACCATGCATTTCCATTAGTACAGAGTATGAATGAATCATTGTTCACTTACACAAACAGAATTTTAGAAATAGCTTATTTTCTGATCAGACAACAAGATAGAAGCAACACAGCCATTTGGCAGCTCCTAGTTTACTAAATTAAATGAATAGCATGTTTAACTCACCTCCAGAAGACCATTGAAGTATTTCTTGACCTTATTTTTGCACTCCACCTTTAAAAGAAAAAAAAAGCAACAGTTGTTACTGCTGGATGAGTCTGAGCTGCCATCACAGCACAGTCTTTCAGAGCAGTCCCTTTCCAGAAGAGGCTTAACCCTGCTGGCTGCCTCATGAACATGCAGATCACAAGCTAAACCCCCACATAAATGCAAATCTTCTTCAAATCTCAGTCAGGCAGCTGTCAGACAGTTCAGAAACAGATCCGGCAATGCTGCCAAAGGATGGCTGCTCTGCAATTGGCCTCTGGGGCAGGTAAACAGGTTACAGGATCATCTTCTTCTGGTACACCTGCAATTTTTAAGGGTTTTTTTTCGGACTCTCTCCTACTTCTTCAATCTCTTGCAATTCTCTTCCAGTTTCACATCCAAGAACTTTGAGCTCCTAATAAATTATTTACTAGGCAACAAAAAAAAACCAACCAAACAGCATCTTATGGGCTTTTTAAAATTTTATAGTTGAAGTAAGGAGGAAATGAGAAATAGCTTTCCTAGTCACACATTCCTGCTATTAGGGAACATAGCAAATATGCTTTTTGGAGCACAGCCAACCTCAATGTTTCCTTGTCAATTCTGGATGAATCAAACAAGTCTAGGTAGTTTTGTTCATGAAGTTGTACACTGAAATAATTGCTAGTCATTTAATATTATACACAAGGGTAAGTAAATTGCTCTGAAAATAATGTTTTAAGATCAATTGAATGGGTAGCAAGGTGTGTAGGTAGGAGGGGGAATAACAGACATCAGTCTTCATTTATTCTGCTAAATTACAAGAGTTACTCGCTTTTATCCAAATATCTTCAAACATTTAATGAGAGATCCTATGCTGAGAGCTGCACCCCTCGATTATTCAACCACTCAAGTACCCCTTAATAAAAGTAACAGGGTAGGAGATAAAAGGCAGTCTCCTGGCAGGCAAATTTTCTTCTCCCAGTCTAGCACAGTTCTGGTTAAACTCCTATTCCCCAGGAACACATGCAACAGCTGTGTTCAGATCCTGTCAGAAGCACCTGTGCAGTTTTCTGATCGGGAACACAATTATCACGGTGGTTTTTCCCCCTCAGCCCAGGTATTTCCCCGACAATTCCAGCCAGTTACTTACACAAGTCCATATCTGCACCTACCACGTTGCACACTCAGGCTGAAAGGTTTCCGGAGCTGATCACCTTCCACAAACAGGTTCCTGGGTGGGTCAGTACTGCAGAGAACATACAAATATCACGCTACAGCCTCACCGTTCAGCCAGCACAGAGCCCGGGCAGGCTCTGGCACGGCTGGGTGTCACCAGCGCCACGTCCCCGCTGTCCGCTCCCTCCGGCCCCGACCCACTGCAGACCGGGCCGGTGACCAGGCCTGACCCCCCACACCCGCTACGGCTCGAACGGGCCCCGAGGGCGGCGGGGACGGGCTCGCCCCGCTCCACCGGGGCTCGTGGAGCAGCAAACGGCCCCACCCGCTGCAGGGAGCGGCGGCCGGCGCTGGCAGCGGCTTCACCGCGAGCAAACCCCGCTCACTGCCCTCCCTCACCTCCCTCAACCCCCTGTCCCCGCTCTCCCCGCACCGGCCGCTGCCGCCGTTCAAACTCGGCTCCACGGCGCCGCCCAAATCTCGCGAGATCCGGCCCGCCCGCCTCGCTCGCAGGGCGGGCCCGTGCGGGGCCCTGAGGGCGGGCGGTGCGCTGAGGGCGGGCGGTGCCCGCAGCTCCCGGGGCGCTCCCGGTGACCCTCTCCCAGCGCTGCCGCGGGGTCGTGACCTCCCCGTTTATTGGCATTAAATGCCGCAGCGTTGTCCCGACCGCGGGGGCCAATTCGCACACCGAGGAGAGCGATTTCTGTGTTTTATTCCAGTTTGCCCAAAGTAGGAAGCGGGATGGTAACACGCGAAAGGCTGGCTCACCGATCAGCAAAACTTTACGCTATTTATGCATTTCAGCAGAGGCACCAGCACGAATTCCGTAACTTTTCTATTCATGATTGCTCAAACCGCTCTATGCTGTTACATCGTTTCTCATGGTGATCCGGCAGCTCCCCCTCCTGAGGGGATGTCACCTCCTGCTTACTCAGGCAAGCCTTTCCTTAAGTTCTGTGCAGCTTTACAGTCCAAGCTACGCGGCAAGTGCTTGTAGCACAGCTGTCAATAACCTATTTTTCTCCTTAACTTGCTCTAGTTCCTACTCATCCTCACTTCCGTACTAGGGAGGATCCCCAAGGAGGGATTTTACACTGCTAAAGTGTCCACTATTCACAGATTTCCTAAGGTATCAAAGATTTGAGTGATATCCACAAAGAAGTCCAAAATCCATCAGCAGGAGTGTTTCACCACGGCTGTTTGGAAACCCAAGCACAAGTGTCCCTGTACTTTTAAATTTTATTATATTGTATTTATTTTATTTATTTTTTTCCCCGAAAGAAAACCTAAGTATTTTTTACCTTTTAATCAGTGATTAAATTTTTAATCTGTTATGCAAGATTAATATATTTTTGTACTACTTGATTTGACATCCATAACAAAAGCCAATGCACATAAACATGTGATAGCAGATTCTCACTTTAGTGAAACACCAAGTGATACAAGGTTAAATTCAAGCAACATGCTGTAAGTAGATGCAAGGATAACGATCCTATTTGGAGCAACAGGGACAGAAATAGATGTCCTAAGAAAAAAGGGTCCTGGAAAATAATCAGAGTCTAAAATTTGATGGAGGGAGACAATAAAACACTACAACTGTCAAAATTATGCTACTTCTACTTTCCTATCAAAATGGGAGTCAGGTTTTGTCAATAGAAATGGATTAAAAATTAAATACAGAGTGGTCTAGACAGGCAAGAATACCAAGTTGATTAAAACAGGGACAGGAAACGAGACAATCCTGTTCTAATCCTGATTCTGCTGTGTTCACTGTGTGATTAACCACTCCAAATACCCACAGCTAAACCTCCTTGTTTTAAAATACGGATAACAGTGACTTAATTAACAAATCCATATAACTCCCCCCATAGTGAGTACATCTTGGAAAAAAGTAAAATACATTGTAAATGCTGGGTATTAACATGGTTACTGCACCCTCCTGGCCTGCTAAATTATAAAAGAGAATAGCTTCTGCTTCCCCCTCTTTGGTTCCACAGTTATCTATGATGGCTGATATTTAATATATGAAATAAATTAGCACACTCCATAATATTTTCCTCAGCTTAGAATTTCCATTTATGCTTTAAAGTACAGTTAGGAGCTTAGATACAAAGTAACTAATCCATTATTTTAAAAATCCATTATCTTCAGACTTCTTCCCCTTGCTGAAATGGCAATCACTAGAACAGTCTTACAGACCATATCTACAACTTGTGAATAGAAAATACAGGCATGGCTTGCTAACAAGCTGTTAGCAATTTGTCAAGTGGAGTGACCATCTTGCCAGAATGCTGCAGGACCATTCCCTGGTGTTACAATATCGAATTCTGATATTCACCAGGATTCCTTAGCTGGATTTCACTATAAGGGACTCTAAGAAGAACACAGAATGACAAGGTCAGTATGTCCATTGATTGTGGTCAATATGGCTTTATGGATACAAATACTTTTGTCACACTTATCTATGAGAAGACTGTCACTTTTCATGTTTCTTTTTGGCTTACATTATATTTAGTCCCTAGATTGCTATTGTAACCATAAATTTGCTGTTAGGAACTCTTCTCCTGCTTCATCCTCAGCAACAACCACTGACTGCCCTTTAGAGATTCTACAAATCCAGTAGCTACTGAAGCATAAATGTTTCGTAAGTGTGGAGTTTGTGTAGTTTTGTTTATTGACATCTTGTATCAGCACACTTAATTAAATCTCTGCACTGCTGACCCTGTGTAAAATGGAAATCCATATTTTGTGAGTCTTATCTACCAGCAGGCAAGAACTCCACATAAGTAAGGGATTAATTGCAGCAAGTAAATGTGTTGATGGGTTTTTTCCCTCTCTGAGGAGGAGGCTTGTTGCTTTTATCTGCATAAAAACCAACGAGTTAAAAAAGCCCTCTTGGTCTTTCCCTGCTAATTGCTCAGGGTAACATATGAGCTGACGAATGTTTTACTAACTGTGCCTGTACTAACTGAGATGCCAACTGCTCCACTGAGCGAGGGAGTTCCAGCAGTCTGGTGACAAGTGCTGATTACTGCCCCTCATTTTGGCGCAGCTGACCCAGGCTTCACCACAATAAAAACTTACTGGAGCATTAGAGTGTGGTTTATTTGTTTGTTTTTACATGATTTTGCACTTCATTATTTAAGAACACTTAAAGCTGCACAACTTAATGCCATGTTATTTGCTAGCACAGCTTTGTAAAAGCCCAGGTTCAACTCTACCCAGATTTTTCAGCAGGTAAATATGAAAATGTTCTGCTTTTTTGAGACGGGACACTTTCACCTTCCATTAAACAGAAGCCTGAATATTAATATGTTTTAATTTATTACCGTGAATACCAAGAGCAGTAATACCAATACCTGAGTTGTTCTGTGAGGAACTCCAGTAGCTCAGTAATTACAGCAACAGATTGAGCACCAGTGACTGTTTCTAATCCTCTCTAAACTATTAGACACTGACCTCATCCAAATCACTCTGTCTCACTTTGTTAGCAAAACACGTCTTTACTTAGTTTTTTTCTTACCAGTCTGACCTTAAATAGCCTTCTGTGGCCACATGTGATCACTGCAAAATCTATCAAGTGGGTGTGAGGGTTACAAAAACTCTCAGCTTTGTAATTCCCTTATGAAACCTTTCCATTGCTTTTGTTTAGATCGGTCACATTTTTACTGCTTGTTTGAATGGGACAGGAGCCTCACAATGACCTTCCTGAATTCATGTAATCAAGGAACCCAGTTATGAAAATATACTATCTTCAGTGTGTAATATATTCTTAAAAGAAAGGGTAAAATTTGATGCATCTTTAATATTCTTCAAATACCCATGGTTAAAGTCCGAATTACAAGATGTTGCTAAAAACAACAAAATAACAATGCAAGTTTTATGCTAACCCCAGGGAGTTAATTTTTTTGTTGGTTTATATCCGGTAACTCAGGGGATCAGTCAATCCCCTGAGTTTGGCAACAAGGTTGCCAAATCCACATGCAATAGAACCCAGAGTGTTTGTGACTCAAAGTTATTTTAACTTTTCTTTTAGCAGTATCTCAAAAAGCCACTTGAACTTCATACCCTGCATATCCAATAATCCCACAATGGTGGGTCAGAATCCTCACTTCTTTTTTCCTTATATTTAGAGATCACTTAGTTGACACAAGTTCACACTCATTTTATTGCACCGATATGCAGCTAAAATAGTGTTTAAATGCTTCTCTCCTCTTTGGCAACAGCATGAAACCAATACTTAAATACTTAATACATCACATTTTGTGATGTAAAAATATTCATACAGGCACCATCATCAACCCTTCTAATTGCACAACCATGAATTAACCCAAAAAATTACCGTTCTCTGAAACGCCTTATAGATTATTGCAGTTTCCATGTGGGTGTTTTTCATACCCACTAATAGCAGAGCTCTCTATTGCAGTCAGTTTTACAGCCGCAATTCACTTTAGCCTCAGGTTTTTATTCCCTTTATTCCCGGGAATGCCGCGGTCTCCGGCCCCACCTGGCGGCCGTCCCGCACCATTGCGGCTCCCGCTGCCGCTTCCCTGCCCCGTCCCGGGAGCCGAACCCGAGCAATCCAAAGCATCAAATATTAACGGGAAAAATTATCTCATCAATTAACATTGCTTCCTTTTGAGCAAAGGCACGGTTCAAATTAATTGTCACGGCTGCACTTTTGTTTTCTGCCGTCGCTAAACGGTTGGACAAAGGGATTGTGTTTAATTTTAATTCAATTAAATATCATCCAGGTCATCAGCTATATTCTGGATGGAAACTTTAGTACTGTCACTGTGAATTTCAAATCAAATTGAATAAAAAGTTTAATCAGTTTTTCCAGCTGGAAGTCATTAGCTTTTTCACCATCAATAGCTTTTACCTGGAGTTTGTTTCAGGTCTGCTATAAAAGAGCCTGACTTCCCCTAGAATTGTGATGGTTTAGGTGTGCTGTGTTAGGGGCTATAAAAAGCAAAGTATTTGTTTTTTCTTTTACTATCTCTTTTGTTAAAATGTGTAGAGTTTATTTGTAAAATATATTAAGCTACTTATATGATATTTTTCTTAGTGTAGCTCTTCTTAAGCAGCCTTTTAAAATGTAGTGTGTGGTATGATTGCGTTAGAGTTTTTATAAATCTCTATTCCATTGGTTTTTATCTATTAATTAACTTTGATAATGCTAGTTAGTGCTATATCTTTCTGATGCTTACGATAATAAAGAAAAATTCAAAACAAAAGTAAAAGGTAGTAAGTTAAAAGAGCTGTAAATCACTGCTAAAATAATGGCTTAAAAAGTGTATTTTACTTTTGAGGCCAGCTTTTAGTGGAAGATGGTGTCATGAAATGTTCAGGCTAAGAGTGTTATAAGTTATCTGTGTCTTGTTTATAATGGTGGTTTTATTTGTAATGGGGGTTATGTTTAGAGATTAACTTAGGTCTTCTAGAAAAAGATATATACAAAAGCATGAAAAGTCATTAGTTATGTTTTTGTGGGTTGGGGTCTGTTGCTCTACAGAAATTAAAAGATTAAATTGTAGAATTGTAGAACCCAGCTGCTATTGGGTTTTGAAGTGCTACTTTGTTGAGTATATTTATTGTAAGTTGTAATAAGAGAGTAGTGAATTGAATTGTACTAGTTTAGCTTTGTTTCTGTTCTAGGCTATCTGTTTCTAAGACTGCTTTTAACAAGGATTTTTTTGTTTTATCGAAACCTTTGATTTTTACTTTTCACCTCAAGCCCTGCCCTACTCCATCCCCCTTCAAGGGTGAACTCCCACCTTTTATTAGCTAAACCCTGTGGGATGCCTTGTTATTCCTGAGGGAACTTGGCTGATCTTGTTTGGGGCTGTGTGGCTCTGCTCTAACTGTAGAGCTGGGTAACATGTCATTAGACCACCTAAATCAGGTAAAAATTGATGCTTTAGAAGTTAACTAAATTAAAAGTATCTGGTCTCTGGTTCTATAAAGAAGTAGCAGATGTAGAGTTTGATGGCTTTGAGGGAGTTTTCAGTCCTGTAGGCACCACTTTTATCTTCAGCTGCCTGCTTCCCCTGCCAGTCTTCAACTGCATCTTCACCCTCAGCACTGGCCAGTCTCATTCTGGGACTGCTGGGCTGAAATGACCTGACCTGTTAAGTCTCTGCACAAAGCAGATAGATGTTTCCAAAGTGTCTGGAAAATGTTTGTAAAAAACCAAACAACCCCTAGCCTTTTTGTGGTGGTTTGAATATTTTTTCCTTAGTGTAATTGTTTTCCCCTTGTACTTATTTTTGAATGCAAAATGAAAAATAAAAGTAATGAAGTGAACATGATTGAGTCAAATGGGGCAGTTTAGAGAGATGAAACAGAAGGGTCTAATCACTTAAATATGTTCTTTGTTCTTTCTATTTGCTTAGCTGGGTAAAATATTCTGACATTGAGAATCCCAGTTTCATTTTCTATGTAATTATACCAATTAATTACTTTACTGGCAGATCAACAGCTTAGAGCCTAGTTTTAATTCTAAACACAACTGGCTTTTATTTCATTGTTAAATATTCATGCTTTATCTCAAAATATAAAACTATTTCATCTCAAGTGCAAGATCTCACAAAATGCCTCAGTGAAGATGGCCTGGAACCATATTTGCTGCTTTGTGTCTATGATTTTAGTACTTAGTAATAGAATTGATCTGTTTCCACAGAAAATTGTGTTATTGAATGGCCTAAAATGTATGCTCCAAAAAGTTTCTCAGCCATGGAACTTAATGTGGCACTTGGTGTGAAGCAGTGTGTTAAACTTTGCAAAGTCTTGCTTTAGCCCAGTTTAGCCTGGATAATCTACTGAGATTCACCTGAGATTTTTTTTTTTAGGTTTAAAAGTATCTCTTGAGCAAACCATTATCACTATACCAATCCTGCTAAAATATCAAATTGCATGTACGTTCTTGTTGAAGTCTTAATTTGGGCAATGTTAACTAAAAAAAATGCCAGCATGAATTAGAGCAAATTCTCATAGAAGACCTCAGCAGCAATGGCCTGTAGAAGTTTCCTTAACTTAAAGGAGAAATGTGAATGGTTCTGTGCACTAAAACACTCTTGTTAAAATATTGCCTCTAAGGATTGGCTCAGAATTAGGAGAGCAGCAAAATCACCACTTTCTTCAGCACTCAGAGCCAGTTTTTATGGACTGACTCTGCCCCATTATAGAATGGCTTAAGATAAATTGCTGGGGTGCTACTTTCTGCTAATTAGTTCAGTGTGAAGGGAAGCAGCACTTCTTGTTAGAGTCTCACTAATGATGAGTAAGGTGAAAGGGTTGTTCAAACATAAATGGGTGCAACTGAAAAAATCAAGTGAGAGTTACCTGGATTCTCTTATTATAAATGATGGTGTACTCTGGGTAGCTAGGCAATAATATTACCAAAAGATTAATTTCAACTTAATTTCCTTACATTTTTATAGCTTCTGTAGTATTTGCTTATTGGTTTTGTTCTATTTTCATCTTGGGTAGTAGCAAATTAAAAAGTCCCTGTGTGTTTATGTGTTTTGAAGCTGTTTGTTAAACTTCTTAATAGTTTTGGTAAACCCTAAATGTGGTAATAGTCCTGTGACAGGCATTGCAGCCTTTCTTGTGTGGTCAAAGGTGCCTTTTCAAGGGTAGCTAAGCAGTAAAAATCTTTTGGCTATTTTATTTTAGGTCTTCAGCAGAAATTAGGATTCCCATACTAAATATGCATCTAAACCCTGAACTACAAGTTAGGATGCTTATGCATGTCTTCATTAAATAACTGTTTATTATGATCATAGCAATGAGAACATAGTTAACTTCTGTCAGGCACTTGAGGTCAAATGCTCTTTATTTTAATTGTTAACAGATTTTTTCACACTGTTTATATCAAAGAATAGTAATATTAAAATTACAATAAGCTTCTTTTTTTCCTGTGGTATGCAGAACGTCTTTGTAGTCTCAGGATCTGTTTTAAATTGTGTGTGCTGATTTGAGCAGCTGGAATCTGGCTTTGGTTTAAATTATCATGTTTAGATGAGTAATAAGACTTTAGAAATACTTCTGGAAATGGCAATTTTAAAGCACATTGCTGATTTAAATCATGAACCATGGGGTGACACTATCTTTCTCCAAGTGAAAAGGTCAGATTTTCTTTGATACTGTGATAAATGTTGACAATTACTGCTCTTGACTTCTCATAGACAGAGATTCATATCAAGAGAGATTATGAAGAGGGTTTATGGATTAAGGTTAACAACAGCAGACAACGTTTCTTGACAGATAAAATAGCAGAGACCTGTTCTATGATCTGATGTGTCCAATGCAGGGAACTTGGTTAGGAAATGAGGGAATAGGGGAGAGAGGGACAGATTCCTGCAGGAAGGCTGCCTGCTGAGCTGGGTCTTGCCTATCCCCATTTCTTATGAGTAATCTAAAATCAGAATACAAGTTCCACTGGGCTTCAGTGTCTCATCAAAACTTTTTTTATTTTGTCATTAATGTGGATTTTTATATCTGCTGTTTGTGAGGTTTGCATTAATGATGTTTAGTTAGTTTTACTCCCTTCTAATGTCTTAGTATTTGTTGTATTTGTGGGACTATTTAAATTAGGTGCTTTTATGGCAGGTTTGTGCTTTGTCTTTAGACTTTGTATTTCATTATTCAGGGTTGAGTGAGGTAAGGCTGTTGTGCCTGTATAGTTCTGTGTTGCTCAGTTTTCAGTAACTTCGGAGGGAAATTCTTCTAATAAAGTTTCTCACAGAGAGACCACTAAATGTTTCTTTTTAAAAAGAGCTGTAAAAAATGAAAATCCTGCTAGTTAATACAAAATAATTGCCAGCTGAAGTCTTATTGCAGTTTAAATGCTGCTGAACCAGATGAAATCATGAGGAGAGCATTGAATGTGCCATTTTTTGCTGCACAGTGCATCATCTATCCAAGATGGTGAGACAGGTGTTCTTTCCCCATATAAAGTATGTTCAGTGTGGTTTGGACCTCAAGTTGAAGGCTGTGTTTGTCCCTTGTGCTGTGAAAATGTTTTCCCCCTCTGCTATGAAAATACGGCAGGGTGGATCAGAACTGGTACTGTTTCTCTTCTGGTATCAATTTAATTGTATATTTAATTTCTCAGTCAGCTTCAGTTGTGTTGCAACTGAAGGGCTTGGCTGTTGTGTTGGCTCTTTCCTGCTCCTGTCTGGTTGCCCCTTCCACAATATTAGTGAGAGATTTCTGTAGCTCCTCAGTGACTTGATTTAATTTACCACTAACCATGATTAGCTTTAATCACGTTACAGAGTCATGTTCTCTGTACCTGCAACAATTCCTTGCTGATTAAATGTCTGATTATGAAGATAATGATTTTTTTCTGTATCACGTCTTTCTAAGCTTTTCTTCACTGCTGCATCATTTCCCACAAGTGATTTAATCAAATCTAAATGACAATACAGGACAGGTAGTGTTTTTTCACAGTAAATAATTATATACCACATATCTCCCATTTACTTGTTTCAAAATATATTCACAGACTAATCTGATCTTTCTGATCTGCCTTGAGTTGCAAAAATATATGAAAAAAGGGGTGGGGGGGGGGTGGGGAAAAAAACACAACTTGTGAAACACAAGCAATTGCTACTTTTTACTGTTATCTTACAAAGAGTATTGGATGGTAAAACTGACTTTCACAGGAAGTAAAGCCCTTTTGTTTCCTTGAGGTCTGCTCAGTGATGTGAAGTATTATTTTGTTAGTTGCATGATTAATTAAAAGGTTATCAAAATTGAAGATGTAAAGCTTTGTTACAGACACTAAGCTGGGCTTTTTGTGTCCATCTCTTGTGAACTTTACCTGCAACTGATTTTTTTTCAGAGGTTTGCTTGATTCTGAAGTGCTGTTTCATGAAGTATCATAGCCCTGTGATGAAAGTTAGACTGAAACTGGTTTCATCTAGAATTACCATCAAGGCTACTCCCAAAGGCTATTATTATGCAAAAAGTAGCAAGTATGTCTGATATCATGACTTTATTGATGTGTAAGGGTGCTTTTAAGAGGTACATTTAGAAAAGACTTATTTGTGTCAGGCAGTGACAACTGCTGAAATTAAGAATTTAGGTCTTCATTGATTCCTTGGGTTTCTGTGGCAGTGGATGTTGTGCTGTGCACTGGCTTTGAAAGCAAAGACTAATAAAACCCTGATGTGAAAGAAGAGTCATCAATTGCCAGGTTTAGGGGAAGAGATGATTCATTTGGCTGCTTCCAGTGCTCAACCTGGAAACTGCTCATCAGGAAAATCCCATCACTTCTTGGGGAGGAAAAGTGTGCAAGTCTTAATTACAGCAGACATTCATTACCTAATGTCTTCTGCTGAGGCTGGTTTTTACACACTTAGCAAATTTTAACATTAACATTTTAACTCTTGAGGCGTGGATTCTGTGCAGTTTACAAGATGAATTTGCTTAAGTGATTACTCTCAAGACATTGTGATCTTGAGTATTGCAATCCCTTATCTAGTTAAATGCTATTCCCTTTTTAGCTTTGACTACAAGACTTTCAGAACCTGTATTTGAGAATTAAAGGCCTTTTGAAACTCTGAATCTCTGCTCTGCTCCTCCAATATACTATGTGAACCGTATTGATACTCAGTAACCGCAAGAAATTTGAGGCCTGGAAGTGCAGGTACTCCTTAAAAGTTCTTTGTACTTAAATGTCTAACTGACAAATTCAGTCTAGGGATTTAGTTATTATTTCAGATGATTTTGCACTAGACTTTGGGTTATATCTCCCTGCTATTCCCATAATTCTGGAAGATGGACAGCCTAATGTGAGCTTTCTGAATTTAACCATATCACTATATTTGATTTATATGAATATTAAATTACACTTTTCTGTCTTATGCTTTCTCTTAATTCAATGTATTCTTATGGTTTCAAGGTTTTCTACTGCTGCTGATTAGCTGGATGATTAATGAAAAGTATAAAGAAGCTTAAATGCAGAAATTTTTCAGCACAAAGTGTTAAAAATGTGAAACTAATAAAAGAAAATCTGTGAACATTTTATTGTATATACAAAGTTAGCAATGATTTTAGCTCTAGTTCAGTGTATTAGAAACCTGAACTAGAAAAATTACTCTTCTTAGAGCTGGCTTGAATTGTGGAAGATTGATGTCTCTGGAAATACAGTGATCAGATTTCAGCTCTTCTGAGCGTTTGTTTCCTATAGTGAGAGAATAGGACGGATCTACACTTCCACTGCAGTACTTTCATGAAGTTGGTATTGGGGATATTATTCTCACTTCTGTCTTCCTGTATTGCATTAGTACAGTACTCTACCAACCAGAAGAATAACATAGATTGTCTCACTCTTAGGTAGTACTTGGGCCCTATCTTAAATTTAGCAGCTGCCCTGATCTTGGGTCACTTATATAAAATATTTTTTTTCTTTAATTTCTAGCAGAAACAGTTTTGGCAGTTGCTTCCCAGTTTGAGGAAGCAAGCCCAAATTAAGGCTTTTCCTTAGGCAAACTTTTAATGTTCTGGGCGGAGCAGGAAGACTGATTCCCTGAGTCAGTTGTTTACCACAAATTTTCCTTTATTGAAGAGCACTTGTGCTGACTCCTTATACACCTTTGTAATGATAGCTACTTATACTTGCTTTTCCTTCAGGGGAGTAAAATGAAATGTGCTTAAGTTTTAGGCAGAAAACTGGCAAAAGTTTATGCAATTAATGCTCCTTCCAACAGAATATGAATTAAAATGAATTGGAGCAGATTAGTTTTAATCTCCTTGTCTGGCATCTTCAAACAAATGAAGTGTTTGAGACAGTTACATGTTGAGCACCTGCCTCTCCTCAGGACTCCTGAAGATCTCAGCCTTTAGTGCAGTCACATCCTGATGGAAGTTGGCTGCCAGACAATTTCTTGTTTGCTGATTTTTTTTTAAAATCTTTTTTTCACCCATTATGGGCAGCTAATATCCAGCACAGAACTTGTATGATCTCTTAGAGCTGCCTCCTCCTGTCTCTATGTGTAGTCATCTTGCTTCTGGATTTGCAGGTGGGTAAAGCAAGTTAAAAAGTACAAAACAGAAAGAAGCTGATGGATTTTAGCATCTTTAAAAATATGGCTTTATTCTTGTGATTAGAAGAGCAGAAGGACCTAAAAGGTATTTAATATAGCAGACTTGCCAGGGAAAGGCATTCAGATTATTAACAATTGGATTATAGTGAATGAATGAGAGGAGAATTCATATTGAAGTTGCCATTCATTATTTGATATACTTTTTTGGGCACAGAAACTTCTGTCTCTGAAACAGTTCTCAAAATATACAGCTGTTTGGAATAATTAAGCTATACTTTATTTTGTAGGCATTTGGGATGTGGCTTGGAATGAGCAAAATGCATGTATAGGTCTGGATTAACTTTAACACCAAGCTGGGAAATACTGTGCTAACACTGAGTACAGAGCCTGTGTTAGCAAACCTACTTATTAATACTTCCAGTAGCTTGTTGCTGTCTGTATTTCCTCCAGCCTGTTGTGTTACCAAAAGTTAATGGATAGGTGTGGTTATTCAGAGCCTGAAGATCTCTTCAGAAATGGTGCTGGAGTCCTACATGATGTTTATATTTGTGCAATTCTGATGTATTAGGGATAAGTTTATCCTGACAATCTGCCCACTCCAGTTTTCACTTCAAACAGTAGATTGAATGTAGCTACTAAAGGTGGGAAATGACACTTCTTCTTTCAAGTGCTGTAAAATGAAAGACTCTGAATGGAAGCTGTGGTTTGTATCCCAGTCTGTTTGAAGGGTTCACGTGGTAGCAGTGATGTTTTCAATGACTTTCACAAGTGAAGTGCAGGAGTTTGCCAGTCAACATGGAAATAGTCACCAACTGAAGGAGCAGCTCAGCTGTCTTCTGCCTGAGATTCTTTGTTTATTGTAGAGAAAGGGATGTGGTTCTAGTAACTAACATGGAAGTAAAACACTTGTGGAAATGGATCTTTTGATCAAGCATCGACATCTCATTAAAAAAATTCCACAACTTATTTTTCAATATTATGTATGCAAACAGGGCTGAAGAAGCAATATTAAATATCCAGTGGCTTTGTGCTGCAGGTGGTTTTTGTTTGTTGTTATTCTTCCAGTTGAGGTATATTTTTGTCAGAAATCTGTGTGCTGTGCTTTTCCTTACTTATATAGCTTAGTTTGAAAAACAGCAGTCAAATCCTGAATTAAGTATTATGAGATCACATTTCATGGAATACCTATTTACTTATCACTACATAGATGAATTGCATTAAAATATTGCGTTGTGGCACTGTTTCATTTTCTCAGTAAATGAGGTGCATAAAACTGAAATGGAACTGCTCAGAAAGATCTTTTACTTTCAGCTGCATGCTGTAAACAGCAATGATAGCTGTCCATCAAATGTGACCTTAGTGGCACATCATGGAGATGGCTCTTGATCCTGAAATTTCATTCTGACCTTGTATTTTGGCAACAGTTTTAGAGGAACTCATTAGGTCAACAGTTGCTTGAGATTGACTGAATGAATGTATTTATTAGGAACTCGGGAATCTATGGATGCAATTGCAGAATATTTTTTTTGTATGTTAGTGAAGTTACATTATCAGGCAAGGGGTTGATGAAACTCGGGTTAGTGCACATTTTATCTTGCCTGCTGTTGGTTTGCACTGATCTTTGTGCTGCTGCTGTAAAGGGACAGGTTTAAAGATAAGTTGGGAAGATTCACACGAGTTCATCTACATAAGTGGTCTCATTACACACACTCAAGGGGATTAAGAAGAAACAAGACCTGGTCTGGTAAAATTCTATACTTTCTTTAATCTACCAGCAAGTTGTGCTCCACCCCACTGCTGGAGTACTAGAGATGGGTGAAGAAGAAATCAGTATTTTTCATGGACTCTGTATAGTGGGCAGCCTTGAGGGATTAATCATTCCCCAAAGGATTCATTTTGGCTCTTCCTACAGAACTACAGGAATGAGTTTGTTCTTGGAGTGGGAACACAAGTGCTGTCAGGTTTTTCTGTTGTCCTGACAGAACTGGGCATTTGGATATTCCTTGTGCCACAATAATCCATGTGGAACCTTCAGTTTTTCTCGAAGAGCTGCTGTACAGCGAAGTATTGGCCATAAGTACAATGTCTAGCAGTTTGCTAAACACTGAAGGCCCAGTAAAACCACTTTAAACCTGTTAGCTCAGACTTTCAATAATATTTTGTGCTTTTGTCTGGAAGCTAATCTGGAGATAGGGAAGTGAGAGGAAAATATTTGGGCCTAGTGCAGTTATGGTGGATATATGATTTACACCTTAGCTGCTGTTAAAGTGTTTCCAGGCAAATAATACTTTAAACAGATCTCTTTTTACCATAAAATCACCTTTGGATTCAAAACTTTACAGCTTGGAAGAAATTCTTGTCTGGTTTCAGCAATAAAATGTAGTGTTTTTACTGAAAGGCAGAAACTGAACATTGGATTTCAAGTGGAATTTTCAGCTGTTTTACTGAACCTGTCAATATCTTCTGAAGATATATTCAAATATTAGGGGTGACTGAGTTTTGGTTTTTTTGCTACTGCCAACAAGAGGCCAAGAATCAGTAAGATGTGGCATGTCCCACCTAAATAATGTTAGCTGAATTTCCATCTCTGGGCAAATAATCCTGAATGATAGGCAGCAACTGCTGTCTAGAAATAGCATTTCAGAATGTTTAGTCACAGTTACTGTTTCTTTGGCATCTGTTGATTATTCTGATCATAAACCAAGTGGGAAGAGAGGGCATATCCTAGGTCATTCTGCAGAATATTCTGTGAAAAGTCATGTCTGAGACATGCTTAACTAACACCTCTCATGGGGGAATATGAGAAAGTGCTGAAGTTCTGTCACAAGGGAAGACAAATATAACTGGGAAAAAAGTCATGTTATGCATTATCCATGATATGATTTCTCCTTGATCCCATGAACTCTTGCAGTTTCCAAATAGAATGTAATTAGAAAGCATGTGGACATCCATGTGTGTAATTGAGAAATATGTTTAGAAGAATAAATCCCTACCAGCTAGCTTTCTTAGCTGGTGCTTTGAAATTCTCTAATTGGATTATTAGCAGATGGTGCCATTTCTATTGTTTTGCCTCACAGCAGTCTTTTCTGAAAAAGGAAGAAAAAAGTGCTTTATTTCTAATTAGAGGTCTGCTTCATCTGGAAAATGTTGCCTTTAGTAATGTGCCTCACAGCTATTGTCAAATAGCGGTAGATAAGGATTTCACTGATTCACAGATCTTTGCTGGAGAATATGGATTATAACTTGTTTCCAGTGAAAAGTTCTCTGGTACTTACATTGAGAAATGATGCCATGCCAGCATTTGTGCTGAAGGCCCTTTGGCTCCTTTTGAAGCTGAAGTGTAACTTAACTTTAATTTTTTTTTTCTTGTATCTACTTCACTAACAGCTGAAAATACTCTTTCATTTAGGAAATAAGCTGTCTGCCACGTTCAGGCAGCAAATAGCTCAAACTATTTCTGTTGTAAGTTCTGTGGAGGTAAAAAGTTCTGCTTGTAACTAATTAATCTCCCTGAATGCTGTACATTGTCATTTGTTGTTTGGATATACATAATTAATCTTAGCAACTGGAGCATGACTTTGCAACAAGACTTGGGATATATTCTCAGACTGAGATCTTGATTTTATTATGATGGCAGCAAACTACCAAGCGCTTAATCTTGAATAAGTTACTTTATTCAAAGTTTATTACTCTATTTAAAGCTATCTACTGATCAATTTCCATTTACTTTTACTATACCATTTATTATAAGGCTTGATTTTAATTTTTTAGTGTGCAATAAGTCCATTTTGGCTATCAATATATAGGCTCTAAGATTCCTGATAAAGACAGGTAAGTTTACCTGTCAACTTAGAGATCAAATTTCTGCTGTGTTTGGAAAAGCTTTTGTTACAGAATGCTGCCTTTATCATAAACTTCATTAAAGCTTCCTCAGGAAAGCAGGGGATTCCTGCAATTAAGATTTACAAGAGTAGACAAGATGTACAGCTGCCACTAAAGCAGCACATGAAGAGCAGACATTCCCAAAATCCTGAACTGACAACCTAAACTTTCTAAATGTCAAGGTTAATTGCAGTAAAAGTTTCTTAACTGTGTGTCTGTTAGTGTACATGGGTGGGACCTTTGGGGTCCTGACAGCATTTAACATTTTCTATCTGTCCTTTCTAAACCAGAACAGTTTAAATGTGTTGTTTAGCTCTACCATGATGTGGTAACTCCTCTTGCCAGTTGAAAAATACCTTGGAAAATAAATGCAGCCTTTAAACAGTTCTGCTAGAGCTGTTGCTTACAAATTATAGCTTTTTGTGTTCAGGATTTGACCTGTTTTGATTATATTTGCTCACTGATTTGGCCACCAAAACTGTTAGAAGTGAAATGCAAATACTTGCACAAATTTATTTCTCACATGTAATCAATCACTTGTAATGATTGTCACATTGATACAGAATCAAGTAGTTATTAAATATTGCACATTTAATCAGATGCATTTAGAACTTCATGCTGTGTTTGCAATTTCTGTAATGGATAGGGAAACCACATTTATTTTCCAATCCCTTATATAGATGTATTTTGCAATGAAAAAGGTAACATTGCAAATTGGGGTTGTTTACTGGAGCAATACCTGTGATAAAGCTGAGGAGGAGTTCTATTAAAGTTAGCCTCAATAGAAACACTCCAAGCAGCCTGCCATTTGTGGTATCAACCAATAATCTTTTCTAGGCTTTGTTACAGCTTTCTAACCTCTGTGTCTGGGAATAGTCTCAAAAGGAAAATATAACTATTTGTTTTCCTTTAATGGTTCTCTGGAGGGCTGTGAGCTCTGGAGTTTGTGTTGGTGATTAAATGGTCCTCACTACCTAGAGACTGATTCTTACTGTGGAAAGGCACTGCTGTCATGTCCTTGTCTGCACAAAGACTTGGCTGTTTGGCCCCAGTGAGACCCTTTGGTACATCCTGGATGCAAAAGCAGTGGGTTCCAGGGCCTGATCTGCACAGCATCTGCTCCTGAGTACAGAATCATTGGCAGCACAAGAGGGTTCTGAATGATCAAAGTCAAGCAATGAAATACCACATGAATCTACCTAAACAAAACACCTGGACTTGAGCTGGAAACCAAAGATTTAGAATTTGGATAAAATAAGTGAATCTTATTGTTCTATGTTTGTGAGTCTTTACTGCTGGGGGGAATTAAGAGTTACTTTAGCTTTATGTTGTCATCTGGTCCCTTCTGAAGGATACATTTATATTTCTGTTTTGGACAGCTGTAGTGGTGACTTCATTGCTGTAGCATGTGTTTATGGGAATTATCAGGCTTGAAACCTGTTATGAGGGTTTTGTGCCTTGGGTCACTGTCTGGTTTTCCAGGACATGTGCTGGATTCTCTGGGGTCATGGTGCTTGAAGCTGAAAAACTGGCTGTTTGATTTGGATACTGATAATTTGGAATATTCTGTTCTAATGGATTAAGCAAGCAAAGTAAGAGGAGGTCTTGAACTTGGGTTGAATTTGTCTGTACATACTGAAATTGTTCAAAATGTTTCTTCTAGCCAGGTCCAAAGAAGGGCTCTCACAAATGCCAAATTGTGCCAGTACACATTGCACTGTGAGTGCCACTCCAGCTGTACTTAATTATCAGTGCTCAAAGCTGCTGCACTTTGCCATCCAGTTTGTGACTTTTTTGTAGTCCCCAAGAATATCTTGTAGGCAAGAGAAGTAGGCTGAACATGTACAGAACACAATCCGATTTTTCTCTCTGTAATTGGTAAACACTTGTCAAAAGAATTTGATGACAGAGAAAAGCAGCTTCTTTTAGGTGGATCCCTGGGATAAGTGGTGGAAGGAAGGGATGTGAATACCAGTGGGAAGAGAAGATAAGAATGAAAGAGTAAAGGGCAGGCTCACAGCAGCATAGGTAATTCACATGTGCTCTCGTGGATGAGGCAAAGGCTGGGACTCAAGCAGCTCTCTGTGCAGAATGAAGAGGAATCTCAGAATTCCAAACAGAGGAATTTTTTATGTGCTTGTTTTCATCCTAATACTTTCTCTTCTGATGATATGCTGTTTTATTAAATCCATTAATGTATCAATTGCCATTAAAGATATTCACTCAGAATCCTTTATTTCCTATCAGCTTTCCCACAGTTCAAGATGGGGATTTCACCAGTGTTTGTTAGCTGGGGACACTTTAAATCTAGACCCTGTTCTGTCAAATTTAGCTTCAAGTTTTGTTGGGGATAATACTTTTGTAATGATAATATTAGAATGTTAGTAAATCCTTAGTCTTGCATTACTTCTGGAAGTTTGGCTGTTACTCATAGAAGAGCAAACCTTTCTATAGCCTGATTCTTCTTAGGTTGTGTATCTCAATAGTTAAATTTGGTTAATTGACATCTCCTCCAAGTCAGGGTGAATGATTTGCAAGGATATCTGTGGCAGACCTTAGCTGGTGTGTCTCAGTCACTTTTTATTACTGGAATGAAACTTGCAAGTGTTGATTTTCTTCTTTATTGGTGAATTTAAAATTGCTGAGTTCAAAGAAAATTGTTGATCCTTTGTAGCTGCTGACTTAAAACTCTCCCAGCACTGTTCCACTGACTCTGCTTTCTGTAGTGGTGTCTGCTTCAGGCCCAGCTTAATTTCCTGGACTAGAGCAAACTTACTTAAGTCAGAGGAGCATTACCCAGGCTGGCCCTGGTACTGCTACACATGAGATCCACACAGGGCACAATGATGCTTTAAGTTGTTATTCTGCACACTTGTTCCTCTACCTCTTGGATTCACCAGTTCAAGTGAATCTGCATTCTAGAGTCATTAAAGACTTTTCTCAGGCTACAGCAATCCAGATTTTTACAAGAGGACTGGCTGTCTGTTCCTGGCAGTTCACCATAATTTTGAGTCTGATGCAGATCTAGTATTGATCTTCAAGGGTTGAAACCTTTTCACATAGGAGCTTTCAAATATTTGAATCCTTAATGGAGTGAATTCTTTTCAAGCAATCCAAATCCCAAGAGCTGAAAAGTGAATCACAGACAAAGTGCAATTTCTAAGACAAAGACAGATAAAGATATGGATGTGTGCCTGACTGAAAATTCTGCTGAGAGTTTATCTTTTGCCTTCACCTCTATGAGATTGTGCCAGTAACTTGAACAATGAAAACTTTTCTTCCAGCAGTGAAGTCATGGTACTATCCTCCAGCAAAAATCACCTCTTCCAGGCTCTGAAAGCAATGCTCAGTAGTATGCTAAGTTACTGGAAAGCTGGCATAGCAGAATTAAGGTGTAAGACCTGATCAAGCAGTTTGAACCAAGTCAAAATATTCAGCTGTATCTGTAGCTGGCTTTGTCTACAGTCATTGTGGTCATGGAGAAGGGCTTAGAGCAGAAAAATGGCAAAAAACAACACCTGTGTTGCTTATACCTCTTCCTCTGGGATATTTGTGGGGGATAGTTTTAAAGGAATTCTTGATATGCATTCATATTGTTGAAGTAATTAGTAGTGGTGCACCACCAAATACCACTATGCTTGACCCTAATTCTGTGCTTCTATGCTAAATTCCACAACTGTCTCCTTTCACTGAGGTGTGAAATTTGAGGAAAATGTCATAGTAACTGGTAACTCAGGTATTGTGCTGCTCTCATATTGAACAAGCTTTATTTGCCAGCTCCCAAAATCAAAAAGCTAGAGCACCTGTAACTGTTGCCAGAAATGTTGGACATCTTTCCAAACTCTGTTTTTCTGAGTGTCCTTGCTTTCTGATCATTTTTTAGTGTCATTGACTCCTATGGGACTGGAACAATTGTGTAGCAGGCAAAAGCCAATCTGGAGAAAACAGGGTTGTATCTAAAGCTTTGTTCCAAGACAAGGCCTAATAGATAGCACTACTTGTGCTTTTGAAGCTTTATCTTGCTTAATCAAAATCCAGGCAAGATGAAAATGTTTTTTCCATGCCAGATGCCCTGACTGGCAGATGTCTCCTGATCCTTTAGGGGGCTGAGTGGGTTCTGCCTCTTTTTTTGTTGTTTTTGTTTTCTTCACAGAACTCTTTAATCATAGCAAGTGTGACTGAGGTCTCAAACACATAATACAGAAGTGTTCCAATGCTTATGAATTTTTAAGATCTTATCCATCTAATGAAAATGTAGTTAGGTTTGCCAACTCCTGAATTTTCCTTCCTTCAGTTTTCTTTAATGTTAGTGGGGGGTCCAAAGCCACTTGACTTTGTGTGTCTGTGGAATGATCTTTTCATCAGTGTTGGTAGGTACTGGCTATGTTTCATGAGATTGGAGCCTTGACCATGCCCAAAATGAATGCCATAGGCAGGGCAGTGACAAAAAAAGGGTTTTGAAGAGTATAAAACTTGGAGAACTAGACTAGACATAGAAAGGTGGAGAAAAATGAGGATAAAAATAAAAAAGATCATATAAGAGGATACCATGAATCATATTAACATCACAACAAGTTCTTTACTTTAGAGTTGTACTAAAAATTTGAGTTCAATTTCTGCTCCAAACTGGCTATATAACACATAGTGCCAAAAACACTGCTTGTACCAAAGTGCAGTAACTTAAAATTAAACCCAAAACAAAACATGAAAATCAGTGGTTTTTAATCATCTTTGTTCACAGCAGGATTTCTAGTTTGTATTCCATGTTTCAGGAGTGGATTTGTGCACATGGAGCAAGTATTTAAAAATAGATAACTGGGTGAGAAAAAAATTGTGTACTGTAAGTCTGGAAAGTCTTGCTGTCATCATTATTTAGCAAATTTCAGCAATAACATAGCCCCTCAAAGACTTTTTCCCAGCTTCCCTGCTCCAAGTTGTGCAGTAGATAAACTGCAGTTCTTCTGCAACTATTGAGCCCTGTGAAGGGACTGTAACCACTTTTTGCCTGTTCAATATCTGTACAGTGAGTTTAAGACTTTAAATCTTGATCATATCTAACCTACCAGCCTTCCCAACATTAGGTCCTTTTATCACTGCCTCCTCTCATGAGTCATACTTCACATGAGTATTTCTTTGCTTTCAAGGTTTCATTGATATGACACTTGATAATTTAGTTTTGTTTTTTTTTTATTAGAGTCCAGTACCAAATCCCTGAAAAAAACTTTGACACTGGTCAAGTTTCACCTAACAGGGTCTAATAGAAATGTGAATGGGAAAAATGGAGCTCCCATCACCACTAACTCATCTGAGTATGATAATCCTTAAACTTATTGCTTCCCAAAAGGAAAACAAGCCCTTCAGTTGTATTTTAGCCACCTAAATGGCAGCTTTTCTGGCAATGTGTCGTGCCCTTGCTGTCCTGGTCCCCTTCCTTTGCGCTACCATGGAAGGTCTGCCTCTGTGGCAGTGAAAGATGTGCTGCAAGTCTTGGACACACACATATCTAAGGCTGTGATGTGACTGATGTGCTGTGACTTCTTCTCCAAGGGTAGACTGGCAAAATAAGAATCTATGTTTTTAAAAGTGTCAGTAATGTCCAAGGTACTTGTGCTGCTCAGTGCACTTGTCACACACAGGCTCCCTGATTCTCTGCAGCTGTTTGACATGACCTGGCTCAAAGTGCCCACTGAATGCCTTTGGAATTACTGGAGATGAAGGCAAGTAACTTTGAGGACAGTTTCTGCCTGCTTGAATGTATGATAATCTTCTGAGTCCTATGACAAATCAGTGCTGTCACAGCTTATTTGACATGGCATTGCTAATGAAGAAATAAATCTTTCAAATTAATCTAGATGACACAGAGTTTGTCATCTTTACAGAACTTACTGGCTATGAACAGAATTTCTAACAAATCATAGAGTATCTCAGATCAGGATCCACAAGAAAATGTGTTTGACAGTTACCTTTTATCAAAGCTGGTTTTGCCAAGTGTGGCCTAAATAGGATAGTAGAGATTACTTAATGTACTATATTAGGTCTCAATTATGAATGTGAATTACTGTGCTTATTTTCTTTATTCTAGCCAACATCTGTAAATATGTATGTGGAAAATCACAGGAATTAATGTACATGTCTAACTGGCTCTGAGGAGGCTTTTGACTTGGAACAACATTATCTTATGTACCTTCAACTGCACTAAGTTTTACTTCCCATTTCATAGGCAAATTTGAGACAGCTAAAAGCTAATTATGTTAGTTCTACTCTTCTATTTACTCTTATTTTTACCCAGCTGCCACCTTACTGCCTTACTCCCGCAGCAAAAAGAGAAAGTGTTCTGTATTTAACTTGTTGATTGTTTCCAGGAAAGGAAGATTGATCCCAAATTACTTATAAACATGATTTCATCAAGGGCTGAACTTGTCTAATGACAAAACAAAACTTAGGGCGTAGTTTCAACTGCTAAGAGGGCTTTAATTCAGAGAAATGTTTTCCTTTAATCTTTCTTGCCTCAACATGTGTCCTGTTCTTCCTCCCATCATTTTTTAAAATCCTGATGTAGACTTATATGCAATATCCTAAGCTGTTAATATGTTGAAGTTCTGATGAAAGGAAATAGTACATAAACCAATTTGTTTTGGCAAGAGCGTGTGCCAAAAGTAAGCCCTCCCTTGATGTGTCAGTAGAGAAATAAACACAGGAGGGAGGAAAAATGCTGGAGAAACAAACACAAATAGAGTTTGGATATAGAAACACTATAGGTTTACAAATAGTATCTATTAAACAAACATGAAGACTGGAAAGTTAAACAAAACTAAGTTCCCCAGACACATGAAAGCCCTTACTAGTAAGGCTTAAAATAAAACAGAAGATATGAAATTGAAGTGATGAGGTGATTGTTTCTCTTCCCAGTTTGCATTCTTGAAAGGCTTTACTACATGAGCTGCTCACAAACTGGGGAAAATGCAAGGTTCTCATTTGGGCTGTGATTATAATTTTCCTATCTTGTCCATGAGACGGAATTTTGCTTTGTGGCCTACTTGGAGGACAGAAGTTTTTGGTTGTTACTTTGTACCACAATAATTTGCTTGCAAGGCTTGGTGGCCTGTTGAATGTGTGGTTCCAGAGAATCAGGTGTATCTTGTAGGAGTCTGTTGGGTCATGAGAAGTGAAATAACTTCTAGAAAAGAAAAGGTCTGGAGTCATGCGAGGCTCTCCAGGACAATAAAAGTGCCTGGAGAAATGGTGGAGGAGCAGGTGAGCAATTTGCCTCCCCTTGGACAGCAAGCCAGGCTGAACCACAGCCTGAAGAGGCTTCTCTGTTTTATGCTTCACAACTTTCAAGTACATGGAGAGTTCTCTTCAGAGCTGTGGAGCCCTGTTCTGGCACAGGCTATAGCAAAAGTGGTGCCACTTTACCATCACTCACCTCAGGTTATAAAGCACTGAGTTTCAGGGTGCCGGGGCAGGTGAACTCCTAAGTCTGTGCTTTAAGCTGTAAATGAATTGACATCCTAATTCCAGTCCTTGAAGGGCTTCCTAATGCACTCCCCATTAATAAAAACAACATGAAAACAACACAAATAACCCATAGTTTAAGTGCTACAGCTATCAGAGTTACCACAATCTCAAGAACATTGCAAATCAAAGGACAGCTAACCTATTTCACCATGATGGTATCTTTTCTCCAGAGAAATATGTCATGCTGTCACTTGGTGCCAGAGAGATGTAGTAACCTTAGTTTGCAAAATAAATATCCTGGAACTTACCTGGTTGTGTTCTATAGGATCTGTAGTTCAAATGATAACAACTTTGCCAGTTTTGAACATCAAATTATTGTAAAATAATTGAATCTTTGAGTGCTAATTGCAAATATGAAGATCAAAAAATCCCAGAAGCCTGGCTCCTTTCTGTACATTCCTTCTGCAATAATGTAACATGACTGATGTGGATTTAGCTTGATGAAATTAAAGAAACTTTATGCAAAGGGTTCATTTAAAGTTCTCAAATGCTTTGAACAGTTTTTTAGCTTGTATTCCAACAAGTGTGGCTGCAGCATGTCAGCCTCTTTGGAGGCTGGTAAGTAGCATGTGACTGCTCCATGACCATCAGCCATGAGACCCTTGCAGTTCATTTTTTACTGACTGTAGGTGTCTAGTAGGGTTTTTTCACCTCATTGGTTTGAGGGATTTGCAGAACTGATAGTTTCCCCTGGGGCCAGCCGTGTTGAGGGAGGGAAGGAGAGTTTTGCCTTTTATCCTACATATCTGTTGTGAAGATAGCATTTAAACCACCACTCAGTCATGCTCTTGAGAGGACTGTCTGAGATGTTCTAGGCCGTTTTGCTTCTTGGGGAGTTACAGGTTTACGAAAAACAGCTTGTTTGGCTAATTTAGGTGCATGGCTCCTTGGATTACTTCTCTTCAAAAGCTAAAACTTACCTGGGAAAATTGGCTTGGTTTCCATAGTACAACATGCTGGGAATTACAGCACCAGGAGTTTTCATCTTTGCAAAAAGTCCTGTGTATGTACCAAAAAACCCCAGTTGGTTTTTCCTGCATGAAAGGCAAACTGATCCTTCCTTGTTTTATACTCGTTTGTATATTTGCTGCTAGGGTGCCTCTCTCACTGAAGTAAACTGAACTCAAATGCTCAATTAGGACACTTAACTCCAAGAGCAGAGCCCTGAAAGGATGGAAGGGAGGGAGCCTTGCCTTCTGGGAGGTATTGTACCCACAGAAGGGTTGTGAGATCAACAGGAAGAACCACTGCACAAAAGGGCCCCAAGGATGGATAAAGCAACCTGTAGCTGTACCTTGAGCAAAGCTTTTCAGTGGGACATTCCATCCCCACCCTCCCACCACTTCTCACTGCCAAAAATAAAAGCACTTTCTGGTTCAAGACTTTATTAGAAGTGGTTTGGAACTATAAACAAAGATTGCCCTTTTTGATTTCTGCTGTGTTGAGGGAAATACAATAGTGTGATGTAACTAGAAAGGGAAGGGTGGCACCAGATGCCAGATTCCATTATCTTCCTAGCTGGAACAATATGTAGGCACTGCAGGTTTTGGCTCACTGAGTTGAAAGTGAGATGACTCATGTAAAATCTTAGCCTTAGGAGTCTTGTTCATTCTGATAATCAGTAACTTAATTAATGCAAATCTCTGAAAACTAATGAAAAGCAAACAGAAATGTATTTGATTTACCACTCCTGTAACTGACTCTCCTTGAGTAGGAGCAGAATTAGTCAGCTCCACTGCAAGATGCAACAGGCTGGGTTGTGCTTTCAGGGAAGGTGATCGCTTAGGGTAATTATGAGACTGTTAATAGATAGCAGTCCAAAGACTTATCCTCTGATGATGATTAGAGAAATTGATAATCCACCTGTTTTCTTCTGCTTTAATCTGTGTATGACTCATGGCTAGAGTGGGCTTTTATGGTGCTCAACCTAAAAATGGTCAGCAACTGACCAGGCACGTTTGCCAGCTGTGGTTGAATGGATATTCCCAGAACTAAATTCTTTCATGTGCTGGCTGTTGACTTATTCATTTCCTGGGAATGATCAGTTTTTGATAAAACTAATAGTGGTAGAGGGTGGCATCAGGTTTTGATATGGAAGACTCAATTTGAATTGCTGCTGTCACTAAATTAATTATAACTTGGAGGTTTTTCTTAATTTAGTTTTATTTTAAAACTGCTCTATTGCATGTTCTTGATGCTGAGCTGTATTCCTCTATCTATAAAGGTGGTGTTTAACTATGGAAAGAGAGCTATGAGGTTTCTACTTCAGGTTTGATAGGCATCTTTAAAATAAGAATAATTGCTTAGAAGACATGTTTTTTTCAAAAGTATTAAGCATAAGAAAACCTAGACAGATGATATCAGAGTTGCTGGATAATTGAAATCACCTCACAGGCTCTGGTAGGTGCTTTTTACATGAGAATTAGTTGTTGACTGATCTTAGCATGAGATTGCTTTTTCTTAAATCCCCACCTTTTTAACCTCTATTGAGTAATGAGAATAGATCAAATACATAGCAAGTCTGTACATACCTCCAAGTGTTAAAATATACTTTGAGGCATCTGTCCCACCTAACCCTGACCAAAAAAAAAAAAGTTAAAAAAAAGGTAGTGGTGGAAATGGGGTAAGCCTTAAGTGATGTGTGGGAAAGGAGCAGTGAAAATTACTCTCACAGGAATAATAAACTGTCATCTCTTCTAATGCCCTTCACTGCTGCTTCTGTCAGTTTGCACTGATATAAAAATACAAGATAGACACAATGGGCTTGAAACATTTTGGTGTCTGCAGTCTTTGTGGCTGCTGCTCTGCAGCTGAGGAGAGTACACACCATAGTTGGAAAATGTTCCATCTCGTAAATGAATAGTATAATTACAGAATATTCTGAGTTGGAAGGGACCCACTGGGAACATCAAAGTTCAACAACTCCTGTACAGGACAGCCCCAAGAATCCCATTGTGTGCCTGTACACTTCCATTAGCCCTTCTTTAGCTAGAGGATGGGAAGTTTGCCAGCTCTGATGCAGAGTCGGAGAGCTGCACAAATGACATGGATTTTTTCCAGTATTATTAGCAGTTGTTTCTTATGAGGTCCTAGTCCCTGTAAAATATACAATGGCTATCACTTCAGCTAGTTTTGCAGATAACAAAATGTCATCTCTTGTGTGGATCCATCAACTGCAGCACTGCCAGAATACTAATGTTGAGAATTCATTTGCTGAAGTGTTAGGAAACAGTCCCTGGCTCCAGTGTCCTTCATTTTTATTGCCTATCTTGTTTGGATGCACAATAAGCTTGGGCTTGGCCCCTGTTATCAAATTATTGTACGAGATATTGACTGAGCAAAATGTTCTCCTTTTCTCTTCTGTGCTATTACCAAGATAAATTTTGTATGTATTGAACCTCTGTGCAAGTACTGATAGACTTTTTCCTTGCAAACATCAGTTACCCTGGGATAGATGCTGCAGATAAGAACATGAGCGGATGAAAAGCAGTGGTGAGGAAAAAAATAATCAGTAATGCAGAAATGGTGTGTTCTCTAGGAAGAGTTTGTTTATTTTTCAGTTATTATCAATGCTTATCGCTTTCCACAAGAAATTGATTTATTTTTAGATAAATAGAATGACAGTAGTGGTTGCTCTCTTTGTGTTTGATTTATCGGTTTCAGAGGTTGTGTGTCGCTTACAAGGAGTTGGAATGGCAAATGTTGCATTGTCCAAATGTATTTTGTGTTTTTTTTGAGTCACAGCCTTTGGGGGAGGAGGACACATCTTTTGAGCTGAGAAGTCAAAAGGAATAAAAATGCACATGAACACTGGAGGTTCATGTGCATGAATCCATCCTCAGGATGGATCATGACACAGGGTCCTCCTTTAGCCCCTTTAACCCTCCCAAGTTACTTATCCAAGGCCTTTCCAGTTTCTAAGAGCTGCAAGTATGGAAATAAACTGCTAAAATCCTCCTTAGGATGTTCATTTATAGCTTGTCGATCAGGAATGCTGCAAGAGAGGAGGATTTCAATGTCACAGTAAAACTCTCTAACAACAATCAAGATGGAATTTTTAACTGCTGGAATTTGAGCGTGGGCTTAGGAAGTTTGGAGAGGTCAGGTTAAATGGACAGGAAAAAAACCACAGCTGCTTGTAACTCCATGGGACTTACTGATTTTAATGCCCTCCCCTTCTTCCCCCACCTTAGTAAGGGGTCCAAAAATAATTCACAGCAACTCTTGGGGACATTGTATTTCATAATATTACTGGATAATGATGCTTTTTTCAGTTAATTCTGAGCTAAATAGATAATTTACTTGTAATAAATTAACACTGAAAAGTTGATGTGAAGCCTTATTCTCAGAAGTCAGAAATTTCCTCAGTGATTCTTGGAATGACCATGATGAAATAAATGCCCATTAACTCAAAAACAGACAAGGACCCATTTTTCCCCAGTGCTGTGAATTCTGTGCACTTTGTCAGTCTTTCCTGGTGTTTGTGAATATTGCAGCTCATGTTGAGAAACTTGACTCCTTTGCTCAGAAAAATCAAAGCATTTACATGACTTATCCCATGCACTCAGTAGGTTCCTAAATGTCTTTGTGCCCCTGATTGAGGTGCAAAGCTTTGCACTGCAACACAAAGATGCACCTTTTTCTATTTGCACATGAATCCATCTGCAGAATGAGAGTGCAGGGAATTCCTGATGCTATCTGCAGATAAAATGGAGCTTTATTGACTGCTTCTGTTGTATCCACATAACTGCAACATCATTGTGGGAGGGACAGGAGACAGCTGAGCTCTCTCAGAACTTCCCTGGTGAGGTTGTCCCTGCCCTGATCCCCTCCCAGCCTGGACACCAGCTCCATCTGCCCCCTCTGCTTTTAGGCTTCTACACAACATTTAACAGAGGAACTTTGTTTAGCTTTTGCAATGTCTTCATGTCTAAAAAAACCCCATAGATTTTATTTCTGTGAAAAATGGTCTTGATCCAGAAGCTTTTAAGGTTTAGTTGGTGTGATCTGGAGCTTAAGAATGGTATCACAGGACTTTCTCCTCTGTAACTAACGGTATAATTTATGAACTGTTATAAAACTTAGTTTTTATATTGAAAGGAACAAGAAACTGAATCCCAACAGCTTCAGAGTTCAAGCAACTGGGTAAAATATAAAAGATAATTTTAATATATAGTCTATGAAAATGATTTTTTCTGAAATTTTCTCACTCAGACCAAAATACACACAGGTCAATTTGAAGAAAGCATTTAGGAGCTGTCTGCCACATGCACTCTAGTGATGATTGGAGTGCTGGCAACTCCCATTCCATGAATGATCTGATCAAATGATCCTCCAAGGAGTGTGCTGCTGATGGCTCTGGGCAGTGTCCTTGGATTCCTGCACTGAGCTCTGGCTATGCTCCTCTGCAGAAGACTCATTTGCAATTCTCTCTTCCTTCATCACCTTCAACAATCTCACCAGTGTTCCAGAATTTTGGCTGTGCTTCATCTTAGTGTCCATTTGTTTTCTTGCAGTCTGTCACTTTAATGCATAGCAGTTAATAAAATAACAAAAATGTCAAAAAGAAAAATGCAGTATGAGAGAAGTAGGTAGACTTCCCAGCAAAAATTGAAAAATGAACTTGAGCAGATTCTAAAACAAACACAACAGCCAGCAGAGAATTGAACAACTACCAGGAACTGGGCAGTGCCATTGAGAGCTGAACTTGCTTTGCTTTTTTCTGGGAAAGTGTATTTAAACCAGTCTTGCCTTAGAGGTAATCAGGTACATTCTTTCTCACCTGCCCAGAATGCAGGGAAAGATGGAACACCAAAACACTTGGACTGATGGGAATTGGGAAGATCCTAGATTTGACTGCACTCTTTATGTGCTGTAGTTCCTCACAATTGTGACAATGCAGATTTAGCATTTGCCAATGACACTTTCACTTTACAGTTTTTTTGTTTAAATCAAAGTTTGATCCATCTTAGAGCATAAGAAAAAACTGAACAAATGCTTTCAGCAATTTAAATTGGCATCAATACTGTTAGAAACTGAGCTAAGAGCTCAGTGGATGTGGATGCTGAGGCTGGAGCTCATCTTTCCTTCACCCTCCAGGATATAATATTGCCAGTAAATACAGAGGCATGTGGGCTGTGACTCAAATGCAAAAGAGAAGGTAGGTTAAGAAATTACTTTGAGATAACTTGGGGGTCAAGAAGAGTCTGAACTGTTTCTTTTGGGGGGTCAGGAATTGTGATTTTTCAGATACAGATGGAACAAGCAATGCTGGTGATCCCCAGCTGGAGCAAGGTTTAAAACTTTAAACAGATCAGCAAAGATATAAAGGTGTTGAGGAAGGACTTAATCTTCCTGTCTTATAAAGTTAAGTAGAATTTCCAGTATAGAAACTTCAATTCTTGGTGGCTTTCAAAAAAAAAAACATGTCTGACAATTCTTCTGTGGTGTAACTGTCTTTTATGAGAGCCAACACACTGGCTATGCAGGAACCAAATTTATTTTAGAAAAATTGCTGTGTATGAATGACATCAACTCTGTCTTGCTGTGGAATGGATGTCTCAGTGACTTAATGGATGGAATGTAACAGCAAACAGAACAGGGAGAATTATGAGCTTTTATGGTTTTTGTGAATATGTGAACAATATTTTGAAAAGCCAATTTAGTACTCCACTGAATATTGATGTCAGTAGCATTATTTTAAATCATTCACTTTATTGAAGTAGAAAGTGACAAACCATTTAATCTTACACTGTGCAACAGAAAAAGCATTATCTAATTTTCATCTCTCTTTTAAATTGTCCCTAAGTCAAATAGTTCAGTGCATGTGTGCTTGCACCATTCAGTCTTGGACTCCATTTGAGATAAATAGAAAGCAAAAAGGCTTTTATGAGATGTAGTTGTGATGATTGGAAGACCCTGAACTACAGTCAATTTCTGTGGCTCAACTGAGGTCAAACAGCTCAGGCAGCACTTGATCAAATTTAAATTAACATAGACCTGTGTGTATGGAAAGCACTGAAGGTTTAAATGGGCGAAAATGTTACAACTGAAAAGCTCTCATTGGCTGGAAGGTGCAAAAGAATTTTATATCTGGGGGAGGAAAAACAAAGAAGAAAAACTTACCAAACATTCTGTAAGGCAGAACTCTGCCAAACCCTGATCCCTCCCTGGGCTGCATGGGAGGAGCTGCCTGTCCTGAAGGCGGCTTCAAATGCAGTTTTTAAAGCATCTTGTGCAGAGGTTTAATGTCTCTCATTCCTTTATTTCATATATAACAATGCTGCTGGGGAAATTGGAAGCTCGGAATATTCACCTGGATGGAGGTTAAGGTGTTTCTTTGAAACCATTCTCAGCTCCAGCTGGTATGTGTGCCAAGTCATACAGGCAAAGAAAACTCCTTGGTTTCTTTGTACCACCTGCTATGTGAGATATAACTCATTTGCAATACTTCATCATTGTTGTTATTATTATAAACTGCAAGTTTAATTTCAATAGATGTTTACTAAAAGTGATTGTTCTAATGGTTTATGCATTCTTCATATTAAATATGTAAATTCTATAAACAATTGAAGCACTGAAGTGATTTTATAGAGATTGGCAGGGTTTTTTTGAGGTCTTCCCTGATATGGAGCACTTTGCAGCTTTTTTTCCCCCCCTTTTGAAGGCTGGAGTTCGTGGTTTCATTCTGCCGTGTTAGGATAGCTGAGGTTTGTGTGAGTCTCCTCACATGTGATGGGCAGTGTCATTCCAGCTGAGACAGAAATACTCAAAACCAGGAAGATTATTGCCATTTGGCAAGTTAGTTGTTAGTGTAGTGAATGGATTTTAAAATGTAGTATAGAAGAAATTTCAGAGGATTAACAAAACTCTTTATCTTGGGGTTTGGTGAACTGTGTGAATAAATAGTTGGCAATTTCATTGTCAGGCCCAACACAGTGCTAAATCAAGTGTTTAGGTTATTAAAAAATACATCAATGTCATTGTGTTCATTACCCAAAGGTTTTACTCATCCTCTTGTTCTGGAGAGGAGATCTTGGCTCTGGGCAGTGACAAAGCTTTGTGGCAATATTCCCTCAAGTTCTGAGCCTTAAAGCTCCAAAACAAATGGAGAGCCACAATTCCATGTCAGACTTCAGTCTCAGACTTCACTGAGAGCATAACAGATGCCAGTGGTCACTAAGAAACTTTGTGAGATGAGCATGGCAATGTAAAACATTCCTAAAGAATACCCAAACTCAACATTTGATGGTAAAACCAAGCTCTGCTTAAGGGACAACAGATGTTTTTTCATCTGCCATAATTCCAATGTTTAACAATCCCCCAAGATGAACCAACTATTTGTCTAAGGTTTTGTTATCCTCCAAAGATGAAAAATAACTTTGAAGCTGGGCCAGGAAAACACAAAATTGGTTTGTATAACACATAGGTAAAATCTACATGGGGCAGCTGTGGTTTTGGACTTTATTTTATCCAACTCCTATTCTACTTTTTCAGTGGGCTGTAAGTGTACAGTGCCACTTGGGAGGTCTCCTTCCAACTCCTGTCTCTCAAAGTTTAGGTACGACTTTGTGATCTTTAAATGCAAACACAAAAAAAACCAAGATAAAAATACATGGCCACTTCAAATAGAAGCCCATTTTACAGACAGAGAAAGAAGGAATTATTGAACACTTATTACCACAATAATAATAAATAAAAATGAATTGTCAAGAGAGGCAGATCAGTATTTTAAATAAAGGGTTGAAATAAAAATCAAGAGTTTTTCTACCGAATTCATAGTGGTATAATTTAAGTAAAATCTTGAAGCTTGTAGTCTTCAGCTTTCAAACTGAAATAATCTAGGAAAAAATATAATTAAATGAATCTGCTCTTATGCTGTACAGATAAAAAACTCAACTAAATACCCAAAGCAAAAAATGCAAACCAGAACCCTGAAGGCTGTAGTGGTAATATATCTATATTTAATAGCTACAAGTTAGGATGTTGTGTCATGTTCTCAAAACTAATAATAATTTTAATAATAAAATGACACTGTGCCTTTTTCTGATTATTTTTTTATTTTTTATTTCTAAACCTTTCCAGAGGTGTTAACTGTGCACCTAAATACTATTCCCTAGTGATGAACAACTACTGGAAATGGTATTTCTCTACCAATATTAGACTAATGTTTCTTAACACTGGTCAAGAATGTCTCACTGTAGTGGCAGAAAGTAACTTGGGTCCAGTGCTAATTATCCCCCAGGCAAAGAAGGAGCTCTTCTGATCTCTCCTGAAATAAGCACTTGTTTGTTTGTGTTATCTCTGTGCACTCAGGTTTGCCTCCCCTTAGGCTGCACTCCCACTCTGTGAGTCTTATCCAAGTCATATTTTGGTGCTTGTTCTCCTGCTCTCTTTGGAGTGGTTCTCATTTCTCTCATGAGCTTGACTGGATATATTCAGGTTTGGGGGGTTGACTGTGCCCCAGCAATAAGCTGCTTCCCTCAATGTTCTCAGGGTTTGTAATCCAGTTGCCCTTTATTTTGCCTGAATTCCTGATTAATGGTTTGCAGGAATCTGGACTCATCATTTCTTACTAGCCACAATATTCACCCAGGCTATCTGGTTAGTTTTGAATTTCAGTATTGTTCTTTTCATTAGTTCCAGATATTGCCAGTAGCATGCTTATGAAGCATATTTGATTACATATAATTGGTTGAATGAAAATAAAAATTACTGCCTTGAGTAATGTTGGAGCTATGTGGAGGTCCAAAAGAAAGATACTGTGTTAGTGGAGCAAGAGGTACCCAGGTGAGCTCCAGGGGATGTTGGCTTAATTGTACAAGGGCAAAGCCTTTGTTATATGAAGGGTCAACAGGAATTCCTGTCCAAGGTGAGTTTCTCAAAGGTATTTTGTGCCTTGGTTGCTTGTAGACTGTGATGCCCAGACTGAATCTTAGTAGATTCTCCCCTCTCTTCTTCTAATTTCTTTCTCTAAAAATACTCTCTCTGAATGAAGCAGTATTGCAAGAAAATACATTTCTTGCAGGTTGCAGAGTTTTTGTGTTTTTGAAGGTCTATTCCACATATTCTTACTAAAGGATGTGGAGTAGGTGTTTGCCAGTATTCTGTAATTTAGCTGCCATCCCTGAGGGGTGAATTGTCACCATCAAGTGTGACACTGGGTTTGGAGTGTTACATTAATTCTGATTTTAGCAGGCTGGTTCCCTGACAGCTTTTCCCTCTGCCAGCATTTCTGGAGCTCTGAGAAACATCCCACACTTGCTTTCTTGTGGCTTATACAGCTGTTTGTGATGAGGAAGAGACTTTTTTTTCTTTCTTCAAGCTAATGAGTTAATTAGATCTTTAAAATTATTTTCAGCCTGGTTTAGTTCATGTCCTAAGGGCACAGGAAGAAGTGCTTAGAAATCAATTTATTGGTTGCTGATTAGCCCACACCCTCAGTGTAAGCAAAGTTCACCTACTTACATGTTTACTTAGTGAGTTACCCTGTATCCAATTATTCCTCCAATTTTTCTTTTGCTGTTTGAGGATTTAGGTGGGTTTTCCTCTCTTCCTCCTAAATTCTGAGAACATTGTGCTTGTACTTGTGATCCTGCTGAGATGCCTTTTGGAAGAATGGATGTTTCCTTATCTTTGGGTGAGATTTTCAGTTCAGACAAACATGTTTTTTCCCTGTTAGGTACCTCCAGGGTTGTGTTTGTCCCACTCTCAACCCTCACAATGTGTCAGCCACTGACCCTCAATTTTGTTGCCAAACCTTTGCTACTGTCTGGTTTTTGTAGTGCCACAACTGCCAACCTTGGCCAAATTTCTGTGAAGTAGCTGTAATTTAGTCTACGTGGATAAATCCTCATTTAAAGAAAAATTGTTTTGAAGCTTTCATCTTTCCCTAGTGTGTTTTTTCTCTAATATTCTAATTATCTAAAATAGACTAGAATTGTAAACATGAAAATAATCCTGTCAGCCCTGAATTCCTGATTCAAAGGAGTGTCTATTGAGTAGAACAAAATTATTTCTGGGTTAAGACACCTGAGAAAAAAGTTTAATGCAGCCTTTACTTTCTTGAGCTCTCTGGGCACTCTTTCAGTTTTTTATTTAAAAAACCTGAACAACCAAGCACCCTAAATCTGTTACTTTGTTTTGCTTCTATCAATTTATAGAAATTCAAGAAGAATTTTAGTTACAGAGGCAGCTTGTTAATAATAAAGGCAAGGAATAATATTTTCAGATGCCTTTGTTTCATTAATTAGCACACTTCAAACTGTGAAATGTATCAAAGAATGGAATTACTACAGAAAAGATGGGCAAATACTTCTGCTATAGAGCAGGAACAGAAGCATAAACATGTATTTGTAGGGTCTCCATATCCCAAAGCAAGCCTCAAACTAAAAAGGTAAAGGAAGTTAGGAAAAGGGGAGGTTGGAAGACCAAGGAAATGGTTGCAGCAAGCTGCCATGGATCAGGGGAGAAGGAAGCAATTGGCAAGGGATCAAAGTTTCTGGGAAACTGTTAAACTGTCAAAAAAACACAGAAGAAATAGTGAGTGTGAATACTTTCAGGGTTTAATATTTTGGGGTGCTTTCTTCTTTACTGACTTTGATTTTATGTGTATTCCAAGATAATAAATTTTCAAACTGTGCTGTTTTACAGCTATCTTTGGATCTAAGCTGCTTCTATTTCTGGTACAGAGTTGGGAAAAATGGGCTGTAGTGTGTGTGCATCAGTTCTGAAAAACCATAGATAAATTGAGTATACCTTGGTAGGACTCTGTTCTTGTTCATGTCTTGCACTGAAAAAGATTGTCTTTTTTTGGTTGAATAGATTTTGCTTGGGTTTTGTTTCTATGTTGGGGTTTTTTTTCAGATCCCCATGGAACAGAAGTTTCCTGTAGCAGCTTATGAGCTCAAAACTGGATAAAAGTGTTCTCAAAACTAGGCTCACAATTACAGTACATAATGATAGAAAGAGGGTGATAGAAAGCTTTGGCAGCACTAAGTGATGAGTATTCATGATTTAAGAAACACAAGAAAGTCCTACATCTATTAGAATGTGGAATTGATCAATTGTTCACAACATGATGTTAGAAAAAACCCACCACCCTGACCTCTGAATCTGCACTGAGTGTTATTTAGCAGCAGTACACTAGTTAAACTCTCAAGCAATTCATTAACAGAAACTTTATTTTCCTGTTCAGTGAAATCTAGGATGCTACCATAGAAAAGAAATAAATTTGAGCTCAATTTTAGGCTTTCTTGTTTCAGCTGATAACTCAGTGTCTCAGAATTGGTTCTTGATTGTTTTAATCAAGGTTACTTTTTTGATTTCTGCAGGAAATTGCTTTTGGTCCTGGTATTAAACTGTCAGTGATGTGCTACTTTAGCACTTCATAAAGGAAGTAAACATTTGTCTTGCAATAAGTAGTGAGAGTTTGTGAGTGCCAGCTGGCTCTTCTGGGCATTCCTCAGGAAAGGGATCTTGAAAGAAACAAATGACTTTTTTTTTTTTTCTCCCCCTTTCTCTTTACTCAAGATGTACCAGTAACACATCCATCAGTAATTAGGGGAATGTAATGATCTGAGAACTTTGCTACTTTCCCTGGCTGCTGAAGCTGACAAGCATGTGAGGTATCTTAGAGTTACTCCCTGGTTATGGAAACAGGGGTATACTGGCTGGTTATATTGAAATGTAAATGCTGAAACAGATAAAAAGAAAACTTATCAATTGCACGTGCTGTAAACATTTGGTGCAGGAGATGCTCAGCTGTCTGTGCCACGTTATTTTTGGTCATTGACCAAAATATGTAGAGTAGAGGTGCTTGGAGGAGCTAAAAATACCTCATTCTACCTATTGTGTCTGAACTTATCTGTTACAAATTCCTGTTTCCCCACTCTGCCCTATTCCAAAACAAAACTTACACTCCCCAGTGAGCACAGAGGGCCGGGCCCATCCTGCAAGGCTGGTCATGACTCTGGAAGGTTCCTCAGCTGCTGAATCCTCCTGCAGTCCTGCCAGATGGGATGTGGAGGGAAGGCAGCCTGTCCCAGGCAGCTGCACCAGCTGAGGATGAAACAAAATGGTTTGAGCCAAGTGCTAAGGGCAGATTTATCTGTGCAGGGCTCGTGGTGCCCAGCAATCAGCTCTGTGCAGTGAGTGGCAGGGATGGGTTTTGTTCAGGAGGGGTTTTGTTCAGATTCTGCTGGATAAGGGACCAATTTCACTCCTTGCTGCAGAGCAGAGGTTGCAGACCCAGGCACAGGGTGATGGGGCACTGTCAGGCCCCGAGCGAGGCACAGACACAAACCAATATTTCCCCTTTGTGGTGCCAAAGTCGCAGCTGCAGAATCCTGTTGTGATCACAGGAGTCTGAAATCTGCCTGGCTGTTTCCCTGCTTGTATCAGTTGTACAAACTGTAGTTTTATCTCAAGAGATACTACATAGCTACAAACAAGTTCTCAGAAAGATTAGCCGTGCTTCAGTCACACCTTTAAAAAGGCCTGTGATCAGCAAAAACTGAATTTTTCAGTGTTCCTTCAGCTGTCATGTTTGGGACACTGTCACCACCCACAGTCCCTCACTGTTCCACCATCTCTGGTGTGGAAGCAAAGGAATTTTAGACCTGGCTTTTCTGGAGCTTCTTTCATGATTGGAGCAGCATTACTTAGATGGAATACTTGCAGACATTGATTTATATTGTCACTTGTTGGAGCTGAATGACAGTCCACACACTTGAAGTAATAGTTCTTGCTGTCACTTTCCTCTGCAATCTGCTGGGATAATTTCTCATGCTCAGACTACTGTATAAACATTTTTGATGGGAACATCCATCACTCATTGCTTGTTTAGGTGTTACTAGACACTAAAAAAAAGCAAAAAGCAAGTTATTTATCCTACTGATTAATTAGAATCTACTTAAATCTTAAAACACTGGAACTTCATTAAAGTTGATGTGTATCCTGCAATGTGATATATATATATATATATAGTAGTATGGATGTTACCAGCATTTTCCAGTCTATGGTAATCCAACTGTTTTTAATTTGAAATTTCTCTCTACTTCAACTTTGAAGTATAGAGTAAGAGTCTTTTTTCAAGCAGTAGTTCCATATGCAGTGTATCTTCATAAATAATACCAGTGACTCTATTAAATATTTAGATTACATAAAGTGCCATCATTTGTCCCAAAATTTGATAAGCACACTGAGTGTTTTTAGTGCAGGAAAGGAAAGATATTTTTAAGGAGCATTTAACAGTTTTACCTTGTATGTTCTTCAAAGGCACCATTATTGAATAAATATTTTCAGTAACACAAGAGTTATTATTTGTTAACAAGAAAAAATGTGAATAATATGAGCATTGTTGTAAGAGGTTTTATTGTAAGGTTTTTTCCCCCAAAATGATAACTCTGCATTATCTCTTAAGTGTATGATGTTTACAATTTCAGATAGTTATTTTTGACTTTAGTAGTAGTTTAAGGCCAAGACATGTGAAGGATAAGCCAAGTTTTCCCTCCTTATTTCTTTTTAATAACAAAACTGAAGACAACACAAACATGGTTCCTATTGAAACATTCCTTTTGCTGACTGGTTTTGAAGTAGCTGTTTTAGGGGGTGAGGCAGGATACCTTAGTGACTTAACAATTGGCTTCAAAAGGAAACTCAAAATATTCTGACAAGTCTGTCTCCACAGTAAGTGTGTGAACCTCGTTCATCCTGGTAGTGAATGTTTTCTGTCTAGTTCAGAGAGGGTGTTTCTGCAATATTTCCCAGTCTTTCTGATATTTGTGCATTGTTAATAACAACTGTTTGAGATTTCATGTAGGTATTTAACCCTTATCAGAAATCATGTGCTTATTATGCCAAATACTTGTTTAGAACTACAAGAAACTCACATTTGAAATTGCAGGTACAAATTGTCAAGGAAGTCAATGAAGATAGGCTGACAGAGCTTGGCCAGATCCTGGAGGGTAACAGAGAATTAACAGATGCAATTTCTGGTGGCCAGAATCAGGGACAGCCCTGTACACCAGCAGAACTCTTTCAACTCTGATTAGTTGGCTCAGTTTAGAAGTCATATAGGAATGTCTTAATTGGTCAGGAGAATAAGTGGACTAAAATAATCACAAGAGGGTGCTGGTTTTAGTTTGAAACTTCCAACACCTATTCTGCAAATTCAGTGCCATTAAATGAAAGTGTACTAATACCTGGTTCCTTCTTCAGGCAAGTATTCCTTACGGTGTAGGTTAATAGATCTGAAGTCATCAGATCCTCGGCTGAAAGGTGTGTGTGAATAATGAACACAAAGAGTGCATCTAATCTAGTTTGAAATGGGTATTTTGAAAGAAATCACCTTACCATAACAGGTTGGTGGGGTTCTTTTTGCCAAAAGCAGTTATCTCATGGCAATATTTAACCATGCAAATGTTCTCATTCAGAATGTCATTATTATTTGGTTTTGGTGGGCTTGCTATTACAGAAGATGTGGCCTTTAGGAATATATTCAATTAATTTTACCTTGGGGCAGGATTTAGTGCTAAAGCTGAGCCTTTCAGTAGCTGTTTTGTTATTGCACTGTGAGAATCATGCTGTTCTGAGGGTCTCTCCTTGTATGACAGATTTTCTTTCCATGGGAGTTGGACCAGGGAACTGATGTGCAAATCTCCTGCTGTGTGTTCCTTGAATTTGTCCTTCTGCATCACTGAACTGTTTTGTCATCCTGCATGTTGCTCTTCTACTCCTTCACCTTGAGGCATCTCTGCTTCTTGGGTCTCACCTCTTACTGCTGTGCTGCTGGGGTGAGAATGGAAAAGGCACCTGTGATCAGGACAGATTATTTTCATTTAAACAGCCTTTGTGCACTAAGAATTAGGATCTTTCTGTACCAGCTGCCCCAAACACGAGCTCATGTGAGGCTGTGTAAGAGCTCTGTGCTGTTGTAACACGTGCAGCTCCTCAAGGAGAAGCTCTGGAGTGAGGTAAGGAGACATCAGTCAAACAGCTTGTGCTGGTGGAGCTGTGGCATTGTCCTGAGAGCAGCCTAGAGCTCCAGAGAGAGCACACACACAGCATAAATCCTTCACTTGAGGCAGCAAATACTGAGCCATGTGTGGGAAGGACTTCACGTCTCCCGTACCACGTTGAGCTGCAAGAATTCCTAGAAATTTCCTGTTGTGGAAGTGGATCTGTAAAATCCAAATTCATGGCATGTAGTTGAAGGGCTTTGGGTCTGAAGTGTGCTGGTGTCTGTGTAGGGCAGCTGCAGGGGCACAGAAGGTCCCAGACAGATGGGATTTGTGTGTGCTCACACTGAGGGAGGCTGCAGAACCGGGCACAATGACTGAAAACTCACAGCTCTGCCTTGCTGGGTGCTAACTAACCTTGGAATTTCCAAATTCAGAATGGAGAGTCAGCTACAGTGAACTGAGTCTTAAGAAAGTTTGTGGCATGAGTCTATTCAAATCCTGAATCCATTCCTGGACTTCGTTCTTATAAAATGCTCTGAAGGGAAGAACAAACTTGAGCTGGGAGGGCCCTCTGGGGTGGTGAGAGTAGCTATTGGAGGCAGGAATTGAAAGGGACTTTGAAAAATTATCATTTTCTAAAGTCCAGTGAGCTTTGTTGATAACCTGTGATAGATTAGTAAAGATCTCTGAAAAGGGGTGGTTGTTCACTATTTGTGAACTTTATAATTCCTTCCATAACCCTTTCAAGGCTAAATTCCATGTTTTAATTTACTCTATATATTTTCCTGAATATTGGCTGTCCAGCTTATCCAGGATCATCTTGTGGATAAAGGATCACAGCATCTCGAGTTGTTCTGTACTGCTAGAGATGCACTGTTGAGGTGGCAATTGGTTCTCATTGCTCTTCCACCTTCAGAAGTCCTACTGCAGATGGGTTCTCTGACAGTCCCAGCAAAGTGTTCAATTGCTGGACACCCTCTGTCTCTACAGCTGCTATCCCAAACACCCACTGAGTCCCTTTGGGTCTTTAAAATGCCAACTTCAGAGGAAGTCTGTGCCCAAAATGCATGGGGCCTCTGGGCCAGTCACAATGGGGTGTTTCTTCCACTCATTTCCAGTCAGGTTCACATCAGTTTCCACCAAAGTCCTGTGATCCCCTGTCACACCAGTGATAGAAACAGATTCTGTCCCCACATGTCTTGATGGGATTAATGTGCACTGTGCACCAGTGTCAACTAAGGCCTCATATTTTTGTGGTTCTGATGTGCCAGGCAAACAAATCCACACAGCCCAAAAGACATGGTTTTCCCTGGCCTCTACCTGGCTAGAGGCAGAGTCCTCTAAGCCTGGTTATCCTTCTTTCCCTGAGCATCTCTCTTGGAGGTTTCTTCAAGGGGATCGGACATGGTGTCATCATCATACCTGGCAGTTTGGCTACAGGCTACTGGAGTGGCTTTCTTTTTGGTGGAACTTCCTCTGAGTCTTGCTGTCTTCCAATTCAAGCACCTGTTTTGCCAGAGCAGCAGTAGATTTTCCATCCCATCTCCTCATGTCTTCTCCACAGTCAGGCAGGAAGAAGCATAGCTCAGCTTGTGGGGTGTACCTTCTCTCCATCTGCAGTACATCAATGACATCATTGTGTGGGGGACTGTGGGTGCAGAGGTCTTTGAGAAAGGAGAGAAGAAAATCATCCAGATTCTCCTGAAAGCCAGTTTTGCCATCAAGAAGGGCAAAGTTAAGGGACCTGCTCGAGAGATCCAGTTCCTGGGAGTAAAGCGGCAGGAAAGACGGCGTCAGATTCCTACTGACATCATCAACAAGATCACTGCAATGTCTCCAGTGACCAGCAAGAAGGAAACACAAGCTTTAAATGCCATAGGTTTTTGGAGGAAGCACATTCCTGAGTACAGCCAGATCGTGAGCCCTTTCTACCTGGTTACCTGACAAAAGAACACTTTCCACTGGGACCCTGAACAGCAGCAAGCCTTTGCTCAGATCAAACAGGAGATCGCTCATGCAGTAGCCCTTGGCCCAGTCAGAACTGGACCAGACGTGAAGAACGTGCTCTACTCTGCAGCCGGGAACAATGGTCTGTCCTGGAGCCTTTGGCAGAAAGTTCCTGGGGAGACTCGAGGCCGACCACTGGGATTCTGGAGCCGAAGCTACAGAGGATCCGAAGCCAACTACACTCCCACAGAGAATGAAATCTTAGCTGCCTATGAAGGAGTTCAAGCCGCCTCAGAAGTGACTGGCACAGAAGCACAACTCCTCCTGGCACCCCGACTGCCAGTGCTGGGGTGGATGTTCAAAGCAAAGGTTCCCTCTACTCACCAAGGCACCAATGCCACCTGGAGCAAGTGGATTGCCCTCATCACACCCGTATTGGCATGATGGCTACAAAAGACTAATTGGCTTTTTGGCTAATTGGCCTATTGAGCTAGGAATAATTCTCCCTTGTGTTACCAATCTAAGTCTACTTTGACACCTCTATCTTTGCAGCCTGATCAACCTGCTTATTATTTTGGTGCTCCTCATTATCCCAGCTCTTGGGGACATGGGCATCTACATGACAGACCTTCACAGTTTCTCTGCCCTGGTAGCGATGCCTTTCCACTCATCAGCAGCCCAGACTGGTTTTCCTCTGCACTGCCAATTAGCCTTTTTCCACTTCTCCTGCCACAATGAAACTTGTCATTCCTTCCATAGCCTTTAAAGGCTAAATTCCATGTTTTCATTTACTCTTTATAGTTTCTTGAATATTTTGGTAAAGAAATATAATCTTAAATTTCTTATACTGAATTAATGTGATGGGCACTGATCACAAGCACTCTGTACTGAACACAATATACTAGATGAAAATGATCATAGGGCATAAATTCAGGAACAAGTTGCAATTTCTGCATTTTTTTTCCCCTTCTCATATTGGATGAAAATAACTTGGTGGAAAGTGTGAAAAGATCTAGTTAAGGTATTGATTTCTCTTCTCATAGATGATGCATTGTTTTTATTTTTCCATTGCAGCTGAGGGATTTGTTTTTACAGGCAATGTATAAAAGGTAAGTATCTAAAAGGCAGTTGAACAGTAAGTAGTGAAAATTATATTTTTCACCCAGGAAGGCATCAAAAGCTAATCCAGATGGGTGCTGAAATAACTGCAGAATTTATTGGTTAGTGCATTAAATGGGCTGAGCTTCCTCTGCAGTTCAGTAGCACCTTTAAGTGATTGTGATGTAATTTTGGAAACCACTTTCAAATGAGTAATGGTTCAAGATTTATTCTTTTTGTGTGTAAAGGGAAATAATATGCACATACAGGTACTCGTTAGTTTGATCCAAAGCAGATAACTTAGATGCAATGCACTTTGAATATTTTGTTCAAGGAAAGCTTTGAGTATCGATTATCTGAAAAGCAATTTGTAGCAATGCATTTAATTAGCAAGATGAATGTTGAACTGGTAGCAAAATCATGACAATGGAACTTTAACAAAGTAAAATACAACTTTAATAGTTAAGAAAGAAAGTAAAAAAAATTGCCACTAAAAAAAAAATAAAAAATCCCCAGAAAGCCACAAACTTCCCCATGATTTTTATGAACTATTTTTTTGTTCTGGAAGTATTTGCAGTCTGAATAAAGGTACTCTTACAGGCGTTAGAGATCTTAAAGAAGTTGAAGGAAAATATGTCTCAAAGATATGAAAAAACAGTGAAGTAATCAATAATTACAACCAAAATATTTGCATTAAGCAGATCCAGAACACTTAAAGAATTTGGCAATAATTCTATGGAGCGGGTCAAGAGGTCTACTACAAAATCTGGGTATTTCTGTGTCTGTATACACAAGTAATACCCAAAGTATACAGCTTAACATTTTTCATCAGGGCTTCATTTCTTCTTAGTCTGCATTTTGTAACTCTGCTGCTCTCTAAAAACATTCTCTGTCATTTTTTTGGAATAGCTCTATTATTGCCAGGGTACTTGAGAATTTTAAATGAGACTTTGTAATAAACTTCAGCAGGAAGAGCAAATCTTTTCCTGGTGTTATAATCATGGAACTTAAGGACTGAGGAAGAAAAATCCCTAAAATTCTAATGTGTACTTATTTAGATGAGTGATTTCAGAAGTTTATTTTGCACAGGTAAAGACCTCTTTCTACAAAGCTTTTTGAGGCAGCAATAAGATGGTTGAAAAATGTTTCCAGACACTGAGTATGAATTTAGTCTTTGTAGAGTTGCCCACATTTAAGGGGAGGATTCTTTCAGTTCTTTCTTTCTTTGAGAGATGATCAGGTTAAAGGTAAAAAGAAAACTGAGTCTGTGGTACATCCTGAGCTTAGCCATGATCTCTCTTGCTGTTTAGATGATTGCTCTTTGTACATATATAAAATATATATAAAATATATTTGTACATACAGAAGATGCTGCCGAGTTTTCATTTATGTTTTAGTTTTCCATATTTTCTTTTTATCTTGATAAATGGTCTGTGTAGTCAGAGCTTAATGAAATACTTGGTGTTTAGTTCTGCAGAGAGGTTTCTTTCAGAGGTGACAATTCCAGCTCTAATTGCATTGCATTCAACCTTGTTCATCTCTTGGAGCTCAGCAGCATGTCCAGATGGTTCTTCTGAACCTACTGAAGGAATTGCAGGTTGGTTCAGAGCTGCAACTCTTATTGATACTAAAAATTCATTGTGGCTTCCTTTATTTTCAGTGACTTCTGTCTGGTTGCAGTGAATGTGAAAATTCCAGATGTTGCAACACCTAAAGCCTGTTCTGGAGGTCAGGTAAAAATAACTCCCAAGTGCACCATGACGAAAAGCTGAGGGAAACTGATGTTCAGGTGTGAAAGAATGGTTTTGTGGCAGGAATGTGTGGTTTCAGCCTGGGTAACTTCATGAAACTTTATTTCAAATACAGTAGTTTTAGTTCACATATGGAGGGTTGAATTTATAGGGGAAGCCCTTTACTCTGGGTGTTGCCCTCTACCTGTTCTTCCCTGTGTAACTTTGGTACAGAAAAACTTTGCTTTTTATGAGATATTTAATATTTTCCAAGGGAAAAAATGAAGTAGAGCAGAATACATCTCCCTAAAATGGTACTAAATGTGCCTTTCATTTGAGTTTTCAGAAACCTTTTTATTCCCCACTCAGTCCAATCTCCAATAATGCTTTTTTCATCACATCAATCAAATCACAGAAACACAGGATGAAACAAGGCATTGGCAACAGCCCAGAGTTCAGGACCAGCTTGTTCTAGTCAGGCACTAATCACTGTCAGCTAAGGAGAGCTGAACGTGAGCCCTGGACTACCTGGGCTCAATCTCTTGCTTTAAATACCCAGCTTAGGGAGCAGGAGACAGATTGGCCAAGAGTTTTGTGAGTGAGGGCACAGAGATGCTCTGGCATCCCTGGGAATGTCTTTCTGAAATGTCAGTAAAATAAGGATCTTGGAATAGCAGGGAGGATCAAGGTGAACAGTTGGAAGGGAAATTTTGCAGTTTAACTTGGATCAGTGCTGTCTCAAATACACAAAGTACAGAGGCACTCTTCCTGTCTTCATGTGGACATGGTAAATCTGACATCTCTAAAAGGTGATGATATTAAATTCTGATGCCATTCTGATAGTGATAGCTCAAGCTGGCTTGCCTAAAATCTGCATTGGAAGCTACTGCCACAACAGCCACGAGACTGGATGAGGATTTGAATGTGTCTAGCCTCAAGTGCAGTTTTGAATTCAGGATGCATTTTGCACAAACTTTAGGAGCTGATGTTAGCTGAACATTTTTCTGTAATGTGAATTTTGATTTTCTCCATGTTTAAATGCAGATGATTGTATGACAGACAGTAAAGAAGGTACATGTTCCAGTAAAAGACATTTTAAAGAAAGGGAATAAAAAAGTTAAATATTTTAGGCTATTCATAATGAGATAGTAATCTACAATAGCATTAGAATAATTTTAATGGTATAGAGTGGATTTTTTAGGCATAAAACATCAAGCTTAGAAATCATTCTGGCTATGGAGCCATGTTTTAGAGTCACTATGGGATAAATTGCTATTTTGACATTCAAGAGACCTTTTTCAAGAAGTAAAAGGTTAATAGCATAAGTCCTTTTCTTTTGTAAATTGTATTCTCTGTGAAGAGGGTTGTTGAGGATGAATCACAAAATGCTTTGATACTTCTTGAAGAGAAAATGATAGAAAAGCAATTAGATTATGGAATCCTGAGAGTTCACATATAAAGTTATATAATTTCAGGATTTCTCTCCTATTTCTTCCACAATGACAGTGAATGATGTCATAAAATTAAACTGTGTGAAATGAGGCCTACTTCTTGCCACCAGAAAGAGCAGCTTTATTTTCCAATTCTCTTCTTTTGTTTCAATATATTGTATGTTCATTAAAGGAAGCACAGTTGCGCTTTTAATCCCAACATTTCTAAACAATTTCTCTTGAGGAAAGACAACCATGATCACAATGAAGTTTTATTTCAAGGCCTAACACATTATTTGCCAATGGTTTTTAACGAGGAACTATAACATTTAAGGCTTTCATTTGTACTTTAAAAATGTTTAAACTCTCTTAATACTTCAAAAGTCTGAGCATATCAGTCTGTGTGTCTGAAAGTGGAAACAAGATTGGAAGTAACACTTTTGAGTCTTTTGTGCCCATCAACTTCATTAAACCAACAACATCTGGTTTCCAATTAAGAACCATATTGGATACTGACTGCTTTCATTCCAATGGGTTTTACTAATATAAACAATAATATTAATATATTTACTAATATATTTACTTTCTCTACTTTCTGATATTCTAATATTAGAAAGTATATTATTTCTAATGTTCTAATATTTCTATATTTACTTTCTATAGCAAGTGCAAGATTGAGCTTGAAATCTTCAACTCCAATGTCTTAGAATAAACATGATGGAGTTTTCTTTCCAAATGTTGGAGTAAATTTTGTGAGGAAGTCTGTGCAGCCCAGGGACCAGACAAATCCTTTTTGCTTTGTGCAGTGAGGCTGCTCACAGTATTGTCCTGATGGTTATGGTTTCATTGGGAAATTTCTTGTACTTTTTTTCCCCTGAGGGTTGGGGATGTGAAATTAGAAAGCCCAAAGATGCAGAAATCTACAAAATGTATTAACTAGATATGCAAATCTTTTGAAGTGGAAAATACCATAAAATGCTCTCAGATCCTTCATTCTTCAGTGTTCTATGACTTTCATACAACATGCAGAGCAGATATAGAAGAGTACTGTTAAAAATAATGTTCTACAGCCTTCCAGATCAATGTACGTACATATGTAAGCACTTACAGGGAAAAGTTGGAATTTTCTACAGTACTTTGCTTTCAATTACTGTATCCATTAAAGACATCCATAAGGGGAAAAAAAATTTTCTACTGTCAAAGACCACAAAGTGTTCACATTAATAAAACATTGCATATTTACAAAATACTTTTAGTTCTTTATATTTAATGTAGACTTTAATTTAGACAGAAAAAATAATTCTTGAAACATGCTCTGAAAAGCTCAAACTGCTCTATAACCTGGTGTGTATTATAAATCTTTACAAACTACTAAATGGAGGCCAGAAGGCTGACTTGCCAAGGTCATAGCCCCTAAGTAACACAAAAACAAAATCCAGGTTTTCTGGTTCCTGCTTTAAGCACTAGATATTTCCTCTCTGTGCTCAGAAGAATTTTTAATGTGAGTGTGTTGGCAAAAAGGGGATTTAGCTGCCTAAGCTTTGCACTGAACGTGTCTTTTAACTTCTGACATTACCGAACTTTTGGAGTCAATGGTAGGAAACCACTCTGTTGTGAGTAGGTGAAAACCTGAACCCCTGATGCCAGTACATGCTAAATGACATTTTAACTTCTCTTGCTGCTCCTTTTGAAGCAAACATTCTAGGAAGGCACTTATGCTTCAAAACCAGACAGATCACTCATGTGAACCATCACATGAGGTAATGGAGCATTTCACACTGTGGCAGTGGCACTGCTCTAAGTGCAAGTGCTAATAACATTCAATCACAATACACAAGTGATTTATAACAGCTTTGAATGCTTTATTTTCTCTAGAGATGCCAAAACTTGCAGCTCAGTTTTGTCCTCCAAGACAATGCAAGGTAATAAACACTTTTTCCATGCGAAAAGGGCTTATTTAGGGTACATCCTGGCCATTTTTCTGATTTGGGTTCCAAACAGAGGAAGTAGTCAAATATTTAATACTTTAAGTATTTAAGTTTTAAAGCTGATAGTCTCTAAGCAAAGGATTGCTTGGCCTTAAAGTTGTCCAAGAGAAGTATTTGCTTCTGGGCCTGCAGCTCGGCAAACTTCTGCATTTAATACACTTCAGTGGTGGAGCAAGAAGCCTGTATTTAAATTTCTAGCCATGATTTGTGCCCCTCTGTTTGGGGGTTTTAACAACTGCTGGTGTAGACAGCCATGAATAATGAATTATTATGCCTTGAATCAGACAAACAAAGCAAACAACAAAACAAACCCTAAATGTCCTCTGATGCAGAATCTCTCAAAATTGCTTAGTGACAATTTCTAGCTGAGACAGAACAAGCTGAAGCTAAGGAAATACTGCTTCATGTGGCAGTGAAGGTCATGGGTTTTATACACTGGGACTCTCCAATCTCTCCTGTTCCCATTTCCCAGCCTGCTGTGTCCTGCATCAGAAGGAGCACCCTCAAGCCTGAAAGGATGCCATGCTGTGACCTCCTTGGCCTTTTATATATTTCATAAGTACTGAAATTATTTAGATTTCCCAACTAACTTGGTATTTCCTTGCAGAATTATTATACTCCCTGTAAACAGAACAAAGTGTCTTGAGTATTGCATGCTATGTGCAAGCCATGGTCTTACTGATTGCAGGTTTAAGAAGAAAATACTCATTTATTAGGTGGCATTTCTATGGTAAAAGCATATAGTAGTGGCTTTGCTTCCTGTCTTTTCCTCCTTTTGGTCATTCTTTCACTTAAATGCTGAGCATGAAGCAGAAAAAGCTGTAGTGAGTTGTGTGTGCCTGAGACAGGTAACTCAATAGTTAATGCTCTCAAGCTGATGGAGTACATGGCAGGGTGAGCAGCAGAGGGGATAATGTGGAAGGCTTGTTTCTGATACAGCATACAAATCTAATACAGAAAAACCTAATCTAATTTACTAAGCTTTTAGTGGAACTACTTTTTGTTTACTTCATAAGCCATAATTTAAAATCCTTTAACACATTTAAAGCATTTTCAGCAGCTGTGAAGGTGCATGATCCCATCTCAGTGTTGGCTTTCTGGTACTTCCCTCTTTGACTGCTGGAGCAATAGCAGATTAGAAACTATAACAAGGAGCAAGTGAATTCAGTACCATCCATTATTAGAATTAAACTGACAGAATAAACTAATTCCAAATTTCAAGGACAATTGCAATTCACTCTCTGAATCTAAGCAAGAGAGAAAATAGATGGTTTAAGTTTCATTCATGATCTCCTACATAATTACTTTGCACAGGAGTTCTGCTCCAAGTGGAAGAAATCCCATTTAAATTCTTTGTTGCTTAAAGTTACCAGGATTTTTGTGTCCTACGTGGTGAATGCCAGTGTGCCAGGGGACAAAGTGGCAGAGCCCTTCTGACACAGGGTCATCTTCTCTCTAACCACGTCCCCCAGTGGGAGTGGATTTATGAGTAAAGATGTCCAGGTCGCTGATATTTTAACCTGTTTGAAGGGCATTCTCGTCTTGGCTAGACTTTCTAATCTCCTCACTGTTTCAGAGGACGTTGTTACCTCCCGCAGTGCCTTGGATCTGACGACTCTCCCCATTTTATAGTATTGTAAGAGAAGCACTTGCTTATTTCAATAGGCACAATATCTAAAAACGAAGGCACGGCTGCAAACATTGTTTTGCTTAGCTGAACTCATTCCTAACAAGCAAAACAAGAGAATGCTTTGTTGGTGAACGCGAAGGGCTCGGGGCCAGCGCGGCGGCCGCGAGAGGGCACCGCGGCCCCGAGGCTGCGCTGCCGCTGTCACACCGAACCGAGCGCTGCCAGCTCCTGTAAAAACCCACTGCGGATTCCTCGGCATCCACAGCGCTCCCGAGTGTTTGCTTCACGGCCTTTTTAGGCAATGTGCTCGGAGACTTGATTTAACTCTCTGTGTGTCATTGCTTCCCCCGTGGTTGCATCAGTGGCTTTAAAATTAGGCGGGGTTTGAGCTGAGCACGGATGAGATGTGCACATCAGGCTGATGGTGTGGGGAAGCATTAAGTGATGTCTGATGTGTTTGAGAGCTTCTCTTTGAGCTGTTCGGAGAGCCTTGTGACTTATGATAAGATTCAAGGCTTGATTCCTTTGAAGTGATCAAAATTAATCATTTCCTCTCCACCCTCCTTGGTGGAAGCTCTGCTGTCAGGTAGTTCTGCAGCATGGCCTTCTGTGATGGTCCTTTGCTCTCCCACCAGAGTTGCCACATCCTTGGATTCCTTTAAGGTCTCACTTTTTGCCCATTAACTTTTATATTGCAGGACTTTATCCAGCTGACCTGTTCCCATCAGGCCCCTAGACAAGTGACTATTGTGCATGTTAAAAAATGAGCATTTGGGAGCCATCAGCTGTCCTGCACATGTGCAGGCCACATGCACAGCACCAGTGCAGCGAGTCCTGTGCTTCTCAGACATGTCCCACTTATTGCACAGCGTGTGCCTGTACACAACTGCCCAGGAATTCCCCAACAAGGGACACGGTGACGTTATGCATGACACGCCATGTAATTTATCTTGAAATTAACTCTAAACACTTGTTCTTGCGTGTTTCGTGAAGAATGGGTTGGAAATTCAAAATTGTCTAGAGAAGGGGGATTTTTATTTATGTTTTTTTCCCCATTTACCTCTCCCCAAGCAGCTGCTGTCATGGTCTGGTTCTGCCCATCCTGCTCCTAGAACTCAGCTTTCCTAGGCTGGTGTGGAGGATGCCATGGCAAGGTGGAGGTATTGAGGATGTTGATGGTGGGTTCTTGAGAGAAAGCAGCTACAGAAGCACTTTGGTGGCAGCACTGCTTGAATGTAGATATACTCTGAACATCTGCTTAGTAAATGTCCCCCATGCTTAGGGGGAAAAAAAAAAAAAGCAAGAGTTTTCCTTACTTCAAAACAAACACTTATGTATTAGTCAGTTTTCAAAGATGTTCTAAGTAGTGAACTACTAATTTACTAAGAGAAGCTGTATTTCTTTGTACTGCATTTCCTATTGCAGAAGCAGCAGGCAAGATTTAAATCCCTGCTGAGCAGACAGCACACCTTTGATAGCAATCTTGTTTGTAAGGGGTTTTACATATATGGAAATGTTGGTAGTGTCTAATACTTGAGGAAATAGTACAGATAAAAGCTGTCCAGCTTTAGGTGGCTCCTAAAAATAACTTGCCTAAATTTGTATTTATATTAGGAAGAAACACTTTATATATTCAAATTATCCAATAATTTGTAGTTTTGTGCAGTTTTGTGTTACACATGCTATGCTGACCTGTGCCAAATGCCCTAGAAAGAGAATGAAGAGTGACTTGTTTGCCAGCTTGTGGCAATTGCTGTGAGCCAGAAGACATAGGGTGAGTGTGAAGGAAAACCAAGAGAGTTAACACTCTGCTCCACTGTGGCATACCTTGAGATTGTGGCCATCTCCCCTTAAGAGCAGTTTTAACTGGAATGCAGGAAAATGTGCCTCTTAGTTTTTATACAAATTAAGTAAGTTTCAAGGATAGGCTCAGCTTTTGGCTCATCAATTTTTCTGCCATTTAATCAGGTTCACTTGTCTTTCAGGGAAATTTTATTGTGAGGGATTACCACTGAAGCATGGAATATGTCAGCTGCTTTGGATAAGTGTTGAAGAGGTTTTAGGGATATTGTTTTTTAGAAATTGAAATTTATCACAGATAAGCAGTTACAAAAAGAATCCATCAGGCTATGATGTCTGCATTACCTATAATCTTATTTACTGAGCACCCAACTGCTTCTGTACCCCCATCCTGAGGTGAGGGGTGTGCACCTCTCCTTAGGGCTGTCTTCAGAGCTGGGAAGATGATTGTTGGTGAACTAGAACAGGAAGAGAGCCTTTCCTTGGAATGATGCTGCCTGGCTGCCAAGGAGAGTTAGGCTCCAACAAAAGTATTTTCACTGTCAGAATGAGCTAAGGGCGTACACCATCAGTCTGTGAGGAGGAGACTTCAGAGCTTTCCGAGTACTTTGTCTTCCTAAGCAGTGTAATTTCTGTCTTGCCTGCTCTGAACCAGCTGTTCCTTGTTCAAGAGCTGATCTCTTGTAGGCTCACACTTGATGGAGGGTGCTTGCCTCAGAATAGATAGTGCTGAGTGTTGGTGACATGCCTGGGGCTGGCTGTGCTTTTGGCCTCTTGAGAGGGAAAAGGAGAGGGACAGGGCTCGGGCCCCTCTGGTTATCACTGCTGCTTTGGGCACCGTGAGGCTGGAGAGAGATCTGTGACTTTGTCCCTTCTTCTGTTCATGCTGGTGCTCAAAGTCATTCTCCTCTGCCTTTTGATCTGGGAAAGGAGAGGTTAATTTGGGAACCCAGGCAGGGTAATGCACACCTTCCCAAGATTTTGGTTTCTGTGGATTTGGGAGAGATGGAGTGGGGGGGAATAGTGTTTTCTAATCTTTTCTGAAGCAGCATAAAACAGCCACTTGAAGGGGTGACAGCCAAGTCCCTCTGGGCATTTTCAAACCTTGTGCCACTTGCCTCTGAGCCTTCTTGGGCTGGACACTGCTGTGTAAGGGCCACTTCACCGAGCTTTGCGCTCTCATGTAAGGGGCTCAATCTCAAGGCTTGATTAAGGTGGTTTCTAGAAACAAATACAATTTTTCACACAAATAATTCACTATTATATAAGAAAAACAACTTTGTTGTTTTTTTCAGCCAAATACCAGTTGAAGGTTAAACTTGTGGTCTTGCTTGTGCTTTTTGACAAATATGCCTTCACAGGGAAACACTTGAGTGTCAAAATCTTTGCTTGTTACAGAAGGCAGTAGCTGTAGTAGCTGCTTTGCTGGCTTTGAAGGACACTTCACTGGTTTGGGCAAAAGCAGCTATCCAGGAGGGCAGGAATGCCTCATGTAATTTCATGTAATTCAGTAATCAAAACATAAAGAAAACACTGCCAGAAATGAACAGGTTATTTAGGATGTGCTACTACAACCTGGAAGGCCATATCTGCAGCTTGTGGTGAACTCATACAGTGGTGTTTTTCCTACCAGCCCTTCACTTAAAATACTAAATATTTGTAGAAAAAACACCTGAGAGAACATTTTGGGCACAACCTGAGAGCCTGAGTTCTAATGTAACTTAGACATGTCAAATATTTGGAGCGATGTGAGGGTTTTGTGGTAATGCTGGCCATAATCCTTGTTGAAAACTTCCCTACCCGCAGGATCGGAGCCCAGACTCCATAGTCATGGACCACAAGTTTGTGATGTAGATAAAGAACAGATTATCTGTGTTCCCAAGCAAGTTAGTCATAAAACCTTTCTTTTGAACTATTTTTAAGTCTGTGAAACAAGAAACAAGGTTTATTGAAACAGGCAGATGTTCATGATGTCCATACACCAGCTTTATTTTGGGTCAGGAGGTCACTGTGTATGGTACACTACAGAGAGACCCTTCCTGCTAAGGGGCCAAGATTTACCACAAAATAAATGTCTTGTGGCAGGACTTGCCGTTTTCCCAGTGCTCTAGGACTTTCAGGCTGTGCTGCCTTTTTTGGCCCTCTTTAGGTAAAATAGCCGAGCCTTAAACCGCACCAAATCACAACAAAATACCCACGCGCAGGGACCCGGCTTTTTATCTTAGAAAAATTTGCTTAAAAAGTTTCAACTTTTGTCTCTGAACTTCAGCGCTCGAAGCCCAGCAGTGGCTCCGGCGGAGTCCCGGGGCTGGAGGCGTTCGGGCTGGGACAAGGACGGTGCCGGTGTGCGGGGAGCTGGAGCAGCCCGGCCCGGCCCGGCTGTCCCCGGAGCGGGGAGCGGGAGCAGCCCAGCCCGGCTGTCCCCGGAGCGGGGAGCGGGTGCAGGAGCAGCCCAGCCCGGCTGTCCCCGGCCGAGCTGCCGCCGCCAGGGGGTACTCGGGGAGAGCAAACGCGGGCAACAAAAGGCGGCGGAGCCTCCCCGGCCGCAGAGGCAGCGCGGAGCCGCTGCGCGCCCGTTCCCGTGCTCCAGCCCGCACATTCCTTCCCGAAACCCGAGCCGGGGCTGGGGGCGGGCTCGTCCCCGCTCCGGGAACCGCGTCCCCCCGCCGCGGCGCCGGGCGAGGAAAGGAAGACGGGGCTGCGAGGCGCCACCGAGTCCCCTCCGCGCTGTCCCCGGGCCGGTCCCGCTCCGCGCTGCCGCTGTCCCGGTGCCCGTCCCTTTCTCGGTCCCCGCGGGTCCCGAACTCGCCGCTCTGCGGGCCCGGGCCGGGCGGGCGGTGACGTCAGGAGCGGCGGCCAATGGCGCGGCGGGGGGGGCGCGCCCCGCTCCATCCCCGCTCCGCGCTCGGCAGCGGCGGCAGCGCTGCTCCGGCACGGCTCGGCACAGCCCGGTACAGCTCGGTACAGCACGGCACCGCTCCCGCACAGCTCCAGCACAGCCCCGCACAGCCCGCGGCGGGGGCGGGCCCGCGGCGGAGGGGTCGCTGCGAAGCCCCGGCCGTCCCCTCCGCTGGTTACCTGCCCGGCCCAGGTGGGGCGGTGCAGAGCGGAGGAGGCTGTTTCGGAGGCTGCCGCCGCTCCCGATGGATGTTTTGTGTGTGTTTGCCTCCGCTCCCGGGTTCTCTTTCATCTGAGGACGCATCTGGCTCGAGCTCTGTTAAACTATCTGCCTTCTGGTACCGTTCATAGATAACAGAAAGAAACCTGAGCCCGAAAGGGAATTCCCCACCTTCTTCCACCTAACGTGACCTTCTCGGGCGCCTTTGAAGCTTTGCTGGTGCTCCGGCGATGATGGCAGTGGTGGTTTCCCTTGGGCTGTACTAAGAGCCTCTTGTTTTCTTTTCCCTTTTTTCTTAGAGGCATTTCATCTTTAAGGGCCGGCTGCTCACGCTCACTTTTATCCCCACCGAAGCGATCGGGAACCATGCCGGCTGGTGGAAGAAGAGCGTTTCTGTGCCTCGGAACGATCCTGAGCTTTTGGAGCTCCGTGAGTTGGATGCCTGTTGGAGGATGCCCGCATAAGTGTACGTGTATTGCTTCCAACGTGGATTGTCACGGACTGGGACTCAAAACTGTGCCGAGGGATATTCCCAGGAATGCCGAGAGACTGTAAGTAGGAACTGTTAAGGGCTTCTCGAGCACTTGTAGGAACACCTGGGACGAGTTTCCCAACACCTGCCTATCAGTGCCGAGCACTCGGTAACAGGAGTTTGAGCAATCCAGCACGGTTGAATGTTTTCAGGAGGGAAGGGGAGGAGCTTTGCTGGAGTTCCAGCGCTCCTGCCGCTGTGCCTTTGTACAAAGCATCGGTTTCAGAGTTTCGCGTTAACTTTCAGCTGCCGCCTGATCGGGTTTTGCAGTGACTTGCTTGAAATGGAGTTCGGAGCTGTACCTGGAGTGCTCCCGGCTGTAATCACTGTCAGTGCAAACACCAATTTAATATGCAATTAGAAACCTGGATGTTTTCACCTGGCGGCTGGCAGCAGTTTCTCCTTACTTTCTCAGCATGGTGATTTCATCACCATGGAAAACCGACTGCTTCCATAAACTAGTTCAAATGGAGAAGTCACATTAAGCAGCCTCTAATTTCTGTTTTAAACTGCTGCGGGGAAGCAGCTTATTCAATTTTTAATCTGCTTCAGGGTTTATGATAGCAACGTAACGCTGCGGGGAGCACGGAGAATAATGAATGCGTTCATAGCAAATCCCCCGTATTTTAAGTTCTCGGGAGTTTTTTAGCTGTTTTTACTCGCTCACTGAGTTCCTAGGGAGAAAGCTGAAAGCAAACTTGAGTTTTCTGATAGAGTTCTGGCACTCGCCCGGTGCAGGGGACGGTGCCTGTGAGGAGCCTTAATGCATAGCAGATGGCACATCTCGGCCAGGGACAGGGACAGGTCCGGGGAGGGATGCTCAGAGCCTCAGCCGGCGCTCCGGGGTGAGAGCGCTCACTCCTGCCTCATCTGGGTGAGCCCATAACTTCAAATGGTTTTGAACTTGTAAGCAAATGCTGTAGATTGTATAGCCTGGCTTCCTGTTTGATTTCCTTCTGGGTCATAGACTTGGGGAAACTTCAGATTCTCAGGCAGTTTTTCCTCCGAGGAAGAAAGCTGGATGAGGTTACTAAGCAAACAAAGTTTGTGTGCAAAGAGCACTCCTAAAGGCTAAGCCCTGTCCCAGAATGAAATTTTATAGAATCCTTGGCTGTTTCTAAATGCATTTTATAGCACTGAGAGCTCTTAAATGATAGCAATATGCAGCTTTCTTACTACACTATTCTACAACCTTTAATGTTCTGTGGCCATATCAGCCCTCCTTTTAACCTCAGCTGTGTGAGCAATAGCTTTCAGATGTCAGTGCTATAGAAACCTTAACTTCTGTGTCTGAAACTGTGTGTTCTAAAATTGGTGGGTAGCTTTTAGAGCCAAAAAAACCCCCAAATCTGGAACGACAAACCTCACAACAAAGCAGTACCAGGGGAGCGTGCCAAGCATGTGTGATAACACGGGTGGTTTGTGTGCCTCACTGGTGAGGTGTGTGAATGGTTTAAGGAGTTGAAGGCTAGAATTAAACTTTTAAATTGCAGGTTAAAATGATTCACAAGCACAAGGTTAGTTGGCCACCTGAGAACCATTTAATAAACGGTAATTTGTTATAGCTGGAGTTTTAGGGGGGCTGAATTCACGTTGTTACAGGGTTTCATTTGCAAGAACAAACATCGCAGAGATGTGAAGTTTGCTTGTCTTCTGCAGCAAGCTGAGCCAGAAGAAGAAGACTCTTGGCCTCGGCAGGTTAAGTGTTAAAAAGAATGAAGGAGAGCATAATCACTGTCTCGGGCTTGTTCTTCTTCTGGTGTTATTTACAGATTTAAATTTTAGATTAATGGCTGCGAAAAGAACAATAGTAGCGATTTCACAATATTCATTTTGAACATTTAACCTCAGAGATACCACCGCTGATAAATATCAAATGTAGCTGTGTTGGATGGTTTGTTTGGGGTTTTTTTACATATATAAATAGTGTATTGTTGGATCATTCAGTGGCTGAAACCTTGTGGAAATAGGATGCCGAAGGTCATGTGATAACACTTTAAACCGTATTTTAAATACTGTTTTCATTCTTCTGTCAGTCCATTGTGAGCCTTTCACTGTTTTTGTAGTGTTCACCAACATCTTCATTACAGCAGTTTTAAAGCTTGTATCAGTTCCTTCAAATCTAGATTTCTACTAATTGCACTAACTTGGGTTTTCTAATGTAAGCAGTAGAGAGAAAAAGACTCCATTCCTCTGAGTCTAAATTCTCCTCATAGGTGAAACATCAGTCAGCCACAGGATATCTCAGAGGATCTCTTTTTGCCCTGTGGTCCACAGCAACCCGTAGCTATTTATGACATAACAGTGGGTTGATGTGTAATCTCACTAGTATGTTTAGCATGTAAATAACACCAAATTGATTGTATCTGAAATCACAAAAATATTTTTAATCTCAGAAACATGTTTATATGTTGGGAAAATAATTTGAACATGTTTCTTGATGGCCACACATGAAGTGCTTTTTTAAACTGTTAGGCTCTGGAAAGGTATTTATTTCTCTCTGAGCTAAAAATTCCTCATACCTGTTCAAGTCGGAAGCCTTTTGCTTTAATTAGTAAGAGATCTAATGGCACCACTTAAAATATTTTGCCACCAAGCTTTTAGAGTTATGTTTGGACAAATGTTACAGATTGTTTGGGCTAGTGGAGCCAAGTTAAATATTATTCAAATTTGTGTTAATATGAAACCCAGGAAAACTGAAAATATAACATTAAGGAAACAACGGGAAATATCTTTAGGGGGAAAAAAATTTATTATTGTGAAGTTCTGTTAAATGAACTACCTTTGATTACTGATTCTTCATGAGAAATGAGATGCATGCATGGTTTCTTTTTTATTTTTTCTGAACACTTTGGAGGTCTCTAAGTTTGTAGCTGTGATTGCTACCTTGAAGGAAATCCACAGATTAACCAGTGACCACAGAAACAGAGATATAAAACAATCCCATACTTTCATATTTAATTTTTACACATATTGATCTTTAATAGTACCTTGGCAAATACAGTGAGCAGCGTTAGATTTGTGTTGCAGCTTTTACCTTGTCATTACATTCTATTACAGCCCTCTAATTGTGTGGTTGAGATGGGAGCTTTGGCTCAGCTCTCAAGAAGAGCTAAAAAGAGGTGAAAACTGTCTTCTGCACAGTGAAATTACTCAGTCTGGGGAAAATAAGTGGTGAAGCAAATTCTTGTCACTTCCAGGAGTGGCTCCAATTCTCCTTGTTCTGGAGGAGGAATACTCAGGATTCCATGCTCATGGTATTCCATGCTTGCAATGTGAATATTCCACAAGCAATGTGTCCTCACACTGCAGAATATGATGCTCCTCAGGGGCCCTGGAGCAGGGTGGTAGAGCTGCCCTTGTGGTTGTTCTTAATATTTACTGATCCCTCCACACTTGTGAAGCAACTTAGCACCTTACCAAAAATACAAGTTGTTAGAATTTTTTGTGTTCTGGAGAAAAACTAGCTATTTATTAGCTAAAATAAATTATCTATATTTATTTATATCTCTAGTAAAAAGAAATCTGGAGTGGCCACAGTGATTCTTCTATTTTAGCTGGATAACTGATATTTTGACCTAATAAAGGAAGAAAATTTAAGGGTATGTAAACAGATCCATGAGAATCTCCAAAATTGTACCTTTCTGAAGCATTCCTTAGGATTGCAACATCAAACTCCCATAATCAGAGTTTCCTTAGCTGTGCTTCAGTTCTTGGATTTGATTATTTATATAATTTCCTTCAGTGGAAATGTTGTCTATACATGTAGGATATTACACATGTGGCTCTTCACAACACTTAATAATGCTGATAGTCACGTTTAGTTTGAGATGATGCATAAATGCAGTGAGCAGATCAAAGCCACCTGCCTGACAGCTGAGTTCTTCAGCTCTGAAAGGAACAAGTGATACTGAGGAACTGCTCAGAAGTCTTCTGGGTCAGTGTCTGCCTTCTGTTTGAATGTGCAGCATGAGCCTCTGTGTTTTTCCTCCCATTCATGCCTGGTTATCTCCCTGTCTGTTAGCAACACGTTATGTATGTATAAAAGCTTCTTTGGAGAATTTAACCATGTTTGAGTTCTTGATGAGTTTATGTTTGGTGGCTTAGGCTCTTGTTTAATTGATAGCTCTCCTGTGTTAGTCATTGCTTTGTTTTGCCTTTCATTTGAGGGATTCTTTACCTTGCTAAATTGATAAAGCTTGTAGGACTAATCTGCTCTGTGCTCTGTCTGAGCAGCTAAATTGAGTGTGTCCACATTTAGGTGCAATTTAGAAGCTTAGTCATCTGCTTACTCCTGAGTTTTCATGTGGTCTGGGGCTTCTGTTACACAAATATATTATTATGGTGGTTTTGGCCTAGGTGCATGGAGCTGCTGAAGTTGCACTGGCTTGTAATAAGTCTTCAACTTCCTCGTTTCTGTCTCCAAATTAAATCTAAGCTCCTGTCTTGAATGCTTCCATATTCCTGCAGAAGGCGATGTTAAACACATGCAAACATAATTACGTGACTCTTACACTGACATTCTGCTTTTCTAGAGCTCTTCCCACTAGGGATTACCACTCATTTGTTTGTAGTAATAGTCTCCAAAACCTTGCATGGAGCATTTCTCAGATATTTTTTCCCCTAGGTCATGTGTCAGTAAGTGGATGTACATGGCTTTGGCTTGGAAAAGCTTGCTCTTGGAGGGACTGAAACTGGGAAAACTCAACTGAGTTCCCTAATTTAATGGGGATACTTCCCTTTCGTAATGTAACTCGGACTTGTAGTGCTGGAGTGGATGTTGGCACAAACTTGGGTAGGATCAGCCTTGTGCTATGAAATTTGTGATGTGGATTTGAAGGGATGGGAGCAGGAAGGAGGATGAAATTAGCTGTTGTAAATTGGTAGCTGCAGAAGCAGGTAGTGGCCATTGTCATGTTGGCTGTATTTATTTGCAAAAATTTGGATTAGATTTTGAGATGAAAGAGACCAGGCTACTTCCTGCAGAACTTTTTAATGAGCTTCTCTGAGACCATTTACTTTTATTCATATTCTTACTTTTGCAGCTGAATATTGATTCGTGCGAAGAAATTAGGCTAAAGTATAATTGCCCCTCTAAAGAGCAGCTGTTGTCTTTCAGGAAGTCCTAAAACACAAATGATGAGTATTATTTTTATATCCCTGGAATTTGTGCATTGTATGGGTTTGGGGAAACATGGCTTAAGGTATGGCTTACCTGTAGGGATGTGAGGCCAAAAATATGTAAATCCTAATACTCTTTTGTTGCTATAGTAGCTATATAAAACTCCTTGTGTTTTCCACTGTCATTTGACCTTTATAGTGAAAACTACCTGTAATCTTCTGGAATGTCACTGCCAGCTTCAAGCATTTCCAGTTGTGTTTAAAACAAAAGCAGCTTGTCCTGTGTGGACACTGATTTCTGATATTTGCTGTCTGTGTTTTTAAGAGTATTTAGGCTATTCCTCAACTTCCACAGAGCAGAGATAAATGATTTTCTCACAGAAATCTCACAAGATGCTTGGGGATAATGATAACAGGGGAAAAGATCTTGGCTCTAATAAGAATATTCAGTGAGTAATTTCAGTGAGTTTCTTTACTGCAGAGACTATTCAGAAGGTTTAAATCAGGGTATGTTCCCTCCCAGGAACTGATAGCTGAAATGACTTGAAGCTTAATTTTCCCAAAACCCTTGATGAGGTTTGTGTTCTGCCCCTTGTGCTTGATTTTCCTCCGAGGCTGGGAGCACCTGGAGGAATCTGCTCACACCCTGTGCTCCCACAGCTCTCTGAAGGGGCTTCTCTCTTCCTGGGGGGCTGATTTTCCACTCCAAAACAAATCAGTGATGTTTGTCCTCCTCAGGGAGGAGGAGACAGAGCAAGTTTCTATCTTCAGGTGAGGAAGGAAGGTAAGTTTGGGGAGCAAAGCTAAAGTGAACCTCAAAGGGCAAAGCTTTTTTGAGAGAAATAATGTTGGTGACATGATGGAGAAAGTCATGACTGAGTGTGGCAAAGGTTCCCTCAGGGGATTGCCAATCTGTCCATTCCTCTTACAGAGCCTGGAGCACTGGGGGTCAGAAAATATTACATAGTGGAGGTCAGTTTTGTTCCCTGTCCTCTGTGAGGTCTGAGGCACAGGCTGGTGGAAATGTCTCCTGTCCTTGGCTCCTTTCTGCTGCTGAGCTCACAGGAAGCTTCCAGAAGTTCTCGTTGATTCAAGTGCTCCAGCACAACACAAAATGGATTTTGATCCAGGACTGCTGTGCTGACTCCAATCCCTCTTCTGTTCCCTGACAGGGTTTGTTTGCCAGTGGAAAGCGATATTAATTCTACTTTTTTGTTTGTCAAGTCATATTCAGCATAAGAAAAGGCTGGGTTCCAGTCATATTTGGGTTGCAATATGGCCCAGGCTGCTCTGTTTTCAGTATTTTTCAAGTCTTTTCTCCAGAGATCTGTAATGCTTTATTTCCAAGTCTGTTTTGAGTGTTTTCTAGTCAGACATATCATCATTTAAGGTCTTGAGTAGATCTTGTCAGTGGCAAGAACTGCTTCTTCCCCATTAGCAAATGGCCTTGCAAGCAACTGACAGTTTGTTTAATGGTATTAAATACATCAAAGATAAGGGGGACAGGTCTGTGCTCTGTGCTCAGTAAATTTCAGATGGAGTTGGAGGCCATCTCCACAGAAAAGAGAATTTAAGAGGCTGATTCTTACCTCTGCCAGTTATTTTCAGCCCTTTTTTTCCCCCTGCAACTGAATCTGGTCTGTCAGTTGTTTCTGTCAGAATCAATTTTTGTATTTTGCTTTTACACCATCTGTTTGATGGCTGCAATATATGTTTTTAATCTTATGATTGATAGATTTCTGGAGCTTTTAATTAGATTTTTACCTTTCTATTTGTGATCTACTTGTTTTTCTAAGACTCTCCTTTTGTCTCTCAGGTAGAAATGAGAATGTAGCCATTGGTTCAAATCTCCTTTGCTGCCACTGGTGAAGGAAGCATTTACAGTAAACATGAGTGTGTTTAAAATGAGGCAGAAAATTCAATTTTAAAGCTGGTCTTGCTTTGACTTCCCATTGATCAGTCTTCAAAACCTATCTGAAGTTTGCTTCTAAATTGATGATAGAATTGATGTTACCCAGCAGTTCACTTTTACCTGTTTTCCTCAATAGTTGCAATTCGGTTCTAGGAACAATTCTTCACTTTGTGTCCCAGGGACTCCTCAGGAGAGTCCTGTGTGCTTCCTGCCTTTATTCCTGCTCCAGCTGCCTGGACAGGGATCAGCCTGGTGGGATTAGTAGCAGGGTGCTGATGAACACTCAAACACCTGTAAATGTTTTTGGAGGCCAGGCAGCACTGAGGATTTTGGGACACATTATCCCTGCTGGTACCTCACTGCCTGCCCTGTGCACACATGGGCAGGGTGGTTTGGGGCAGCAATGTTGTATTAGGAATTAATTGGAATTAATATTGTATTTAGGAATTAATTGGAATTAATATTGTATTTAGGAATTAATTAGAATTAATTGCCCCTCTTCTGTGGTGTGGGGACATTGTGTTGTGTTTCTGGTAGTCACCCACTGGAGCTGCCTGCAGTTTTTCAGGATATTTTCTCTGTACCTGTTTGATTCTGCAGAGACACAGACTTGTGGTTCTGTTTCAGCCAGGGCTCCATGGAAGGGGGGGATAGACTGCTCTGGAGGTCAGTGATTTGGAGATCAGTAACCCATTTTTAACAGCCTGTCAATGTGCTTATAGAAAGTGTGGGGAGAATGGTGATACTCTCCATTTCTGGTGGATTTATTCTTTTTTTTCCCTTCCATTCTGATACTGTTTCTTGAGAGGAACAGCCTTTGTTAAAAAAAACCCAAACTGTTTTACAAAACTTCAAATTTACTGTAATTTTAATTATATCAGTTAAAAATACAGAGTGCAAGTTAGGCTGTGTTGGAGTTGAGGACAGTGCCTGCTGTACTGCTTTTCTTCATTCCTTTGCTCTCTTCTCTTTGCAGAAAGTCCCTTGGGAAATCTTTGTTTGCACAGTGCTCAAGATGAAGAAATCTTGAGCTGTTGTAAGGGTGCTTCTAAGGCATGATAACAGAAATGGTAATAAATTTCATATTAGTGGAGCTGAGTTTCTGATCTCCAAAATCACAGCACTATCAAATGCAGCTTTTAATGTCTGTCTCCAAACTTTATTTCAAGAGCTGGATTCTGCCAAGGTTAGCTATTTTAGCTATTTCACTGTGGGGAGAGAGAGGCACAGAATGGAGGGGAAGAGGGTGGAAATCAACTATCTCATGAAATGTGTCAAAAGATAAACATTTAACTATGAGGAAGATAACATTTTGATAGCAAAAGCAAGGTACATGCTTATAGAATTGTTAGGGGACTGTTCCTGGATCCTTGGGCTTTTTTTTCCTGATGGTCTTTTTCCTTTTCTCCTGTGGCAGGTAAGGAATGTGATAATTAACTGGTGCAGAATACAAATGTTAGTAGAATGTGAGGTATTGCTGGTTTATGTTGTTGTGGGATCTAATAAATAATCCTGAAAGTTTCAAATGATACCATGAGTTGTGAGCCTTGCTTTGGGTCAGAGTAAAACTGAGTATTTTTAGGCAGTTTAGCAGAACTGTCCTACTGAATCGTCATCTCTGACATTTTCTCTGGGTGTGCACTGGGCAATATTGAGCACTTCAAACATTTTGGCAGCTTTTTAAGTTGAAGTAGTGCTTGGTTTCCAGTGGTAGCATTAAATGCAGTGTCATATGTTACAAGATACCACCCTAATGAAAAAACTTGACTTTACTTGGAAGAGTTTTTCACAAACAATTTGTCCCAAAATAGAAAACATTCCAATTTGTAACTTCAGTTTTCCTTTGAAGATTACAAAAAAGCTTGTCCAAAAGTGGGAGACTCTTCTTTAGAATTTTATATTGTGCTCCTTGGGATGTGCTGTCTTATCCAAGGTGAATGAACAAAGAAATCCTGCATTGTTACACATTCCCTATGTAAGAATATAATTCAACTTTGCATTAATGATTTCCCTGATGAATGAATTTAATTATTTAATTAATTTAAATAGTTCTTTATTATTTAATTATTAAATTATCATTATTTAATTAATGATAATAATGAGTGATTTCATTATTTCCAATAAGGAAATAGCAAACAGCAGTTTGCCCATTCTCTCTGATTTAGGCTGGAGTGTGTAGCATATAAAGTTCATATAACAGATGTGATCACAGGCCATGCAGCCCATTAAAGTAATCCTGCATGTGGATGTAGTGCTTGTCCACAGCTATGGAGGCAGCAATGTTTAATTGAAACAGTTGTGCTGTTTAAATACAACTCTGGGAAATTTCAGCAAGGAAAAGATGAGCCCAGCAAGAAGTTTACGTGTCTTATGCCTTCCTGTTTGTCCTACAGCATGTTTTGCCTGGACTTTAGTGGGAACTTAACCCATGGATTTTCTCCAATTTTGCCTTTTGTCTGTGTGATGCTTTTGTTTAGACTGGGGAGGCATTATATTAGAAATGGTTTTTTTGAAATGCTGATTTTGGCAAAACCTGGATGGAACGTCTTTGTTTGGGGAGGGCAGTGGTTACAGCATCACTGAGCAATGTGGGAGCCTCTGGGTCACAAACTTGTGTGAAATAGTTGTAGAGTGGTGAGAAGAGGCCCTGGCAGTCTCATCCTCTTGAAGTGGTAGAGCTGGTTAGAGATGGGGTTTAGAGAATACAGCTGGGCAGCAAAAAAGAGAACTCCTTGTGAGGGAATTGCACAGGGAAGCAGTTGTGCATTTCTGAAATGCCTAGATAAATGCAGCAGGGAGGATAACTGGAGACCAGAAAAAAAGAGGTAAAAAAAAATAAATAAATATGGAAGGGAAATTCTTGAGCAAAGAAAACTTGTTTTCCAGAAGTGGAAATAGATACTGAGAAATAAAGCCCTAAGGGGAAGGCTGGTTCTTGAGAGAGATGAAAACACACATCTGGATATAAGTTTCTCAGATAAGAATGTGAAAGTGTAGGAAACAGCCCAATGATCCTTTGGAGCTTTGAGTTTTAATAGATAACATGTGAAAAGGCAACAGAAGATAAGGAACAATCAGAAGTGTTTTATGGATTTTTGGGGGTTTGTTTGGCATTTGGTTTGGTTTTATGTTCGTTTTTTTCCCTCTGGAAAGTTCTTTAGCTGATTGCTTATGAAACTTTTTAGAAGATGGAAATGGATTGTTCCCAGTTGATGTTAACTTCATTTTATAGAATAGATAATTTCCAGGTTGGTTCTTCCATAGCCCTCATGTATGCAGCAGGGTTAGTGCAAAGTGGTTTTATGAGCATGAGGAGTTTCAGTAACTTGAAACATCAGATTTCTGTGCAAAGGCTTTAGGAGAACTTGAGTTTTGTGTTCATTTAGCAAACATTGTGTAATCAATTCAACTTTACTGCAGCAAGTAAAAACCCAAAAGTGGGGTGAGGATGGGGGACAAGGAAGGTGGGAATCTACTCAAGAGTGAAGAGAATTGCTTGTAAATTGTTTGCAACATCTGGTTGCTAACATCAATTCAATATAACCCTTCCTTCAAAATTCATTTTACATATTAAAACTGTCCTACACATTTTATTGCAACATTTTGGCTTCCTCTGCTCCGCAGTGGCCTCTGCAGACATGTTACACTCGGCGTGGTGGTGCTAGGAATGAATAGAGTTGGTGAAACTGGATGCTTTTTACATTCAAAAACCAAAACCCTGAACAGCAACAAAAAGAAAAACCCCAAACATAAACAGATCTCTCTTACCTTTCCAGGAAAAGATCTGGGAAGGGTTTCTAGTCTGTGCATGTCTGAAAGTGAGCAGGGTGATGAAATCAAGGCTTGGTTTTCATGCCAGGCTTCACCAAAATAATTTGTTTGTTCATAGAATGTCTTTCCAAGTTATCAAGAATTTCCAGCAGTCAGGAGCAGGTGTGAAATGTTGCAAGTCTGAAATATCAGGTTGTCTGTATTAGTGAAGAGCAGTTCCTTCACTGGGATCTGGTCACACACCACACTGCTAAGTGAAATACAGAATTAAAGCAGTGTGTGTTTTGCTGAAGTTTGCAGCAATGCTTTTTCTGCCCAGATGAAAATTGTCATACCCTGATCATCATTTCCTGATGAGATTGTCCATGTGGTGGGAGCTGAATGAAAACACAGCCCAGAGAATGCTTGATGTGCTCTGATTTCTGCCTTTGTGGCAGTCTGAGCTTTGGAATAGCGCTGGGCTGGTCTGACCACCTGAAATCTGTGTAACCAGCTGGTCCTGCTGGACATGGAAGAAGAGCTGCAGCTGTTGGAGTTAAGTAGGAATGGCTAAACAAGATCAGGGATTGAAAAGAAATGAAGAAATTTACTTTTTGTATGTGCAGTTGTTAGCCTTGGGTTTTATTTTTTGAGTATGAATTAAAATGATGCTTGAGCTAATCTGACACAGAGCTGTCCTTTCTACTCTTTATGGTGTGCACATCCTGCCTTCTTCATATTAAACCAGGTTTCTGTAGCAGCTGTATTGTTTTTTCTATTATTTTTATGTTTCATATTTAAAGTTTTTGGCTATTCCCTGAACTCCCACTGAAACATAAGAAAAAATACATGTTTTACTCTTTTCCTTTGCAGAAAATGTAGAATCACACAATTGTTAAGGTTGGAAGGGACTTCATGAGGTCTCCTGGTTCAACCTCTGCTCAAAGCAGAACATGGAATTCAGACAGGAAATGTCCATTTAGGTCTTGAAAACCAGAAATTGCCTCCTGAAGTGTTTTCAGTGACTTTTCCAGTACCAAACTGAGCTGCTGCTGACCAGCCTGCACTTTGCCAGGTTGTGCTTTTAAAGCTTCTCAAGGCAGAGGTGATGTTTGCCTGTGTTGGAGGTGCTGGGGAGAGGCTGAGCTGGATCAGCCTGATCTCTGCAGCTGTGTCCTGTCTCCCTGCAGGCTTGTTCATCTCAGGAGCTCTCAAGTGATGTTTGGCTTGATCCTCTGCCACTCCTGGCTCTTCCTCTCCTCCTTGAACACAAGAGCATGGGAGACTGTGCTGCTGAAGGCTCTGAGCACCTCAGTCTGTCACTGAACCACCACATCTTGTTTATTCTTTTATACCTAATGCACTGCTGGGAGCTTTTCTTGATGACCCTCACCAGCTCGAGCTCCAGATGAGCTCTGACTTTGCTCAGACCATCACTTGAGGTTTGGGCAGTGTTTCTGCAGCCCTGGGTGCTGTTTGTTCTCTCCCTCCTTTGCTGGAGCTCCATCACCTCTTTGGCCCAGGTGTGCACTGGCACACGAGGAAGTGCCAGGAACCTGCAGCCCTTTTATTCTTCCTGCAGTGCCTCTTTCAGCAGGGCACAGGTGACATTGCCAGAGGAGCTCTGGAACACATCAAGAACAAGTACAGAACTCTGGGGACAGAGGTGAAGGACACAGGAGTGTAAAATGTACTGTTAAACATTATGCTGTCAGCATAACCATTCCTTTCTGTGGATAATAAAACCTGTATACTCTAATTATTAGACAGGAATTCCTGCAGGCTGAGACAAACATGTATTTCCTTGGAAGAAACAGAATACTTGAATTACTCAGTCCATTCTGCAGCTTTCTGTGGGCCCTGGGATGACTTCCACTGCAGTTTGCTATAGGGAATTCAGCCACTGACAAGTTGCAAAAAGTTAATTTTTTTTTTCCCCTGGATATGTCTTAACATTTGTAGTCCACCAAATATTTTTTTTTCTTATTTTTATAAGGATGAGGGCAGAAGTGTGTTGTCTGCAAGCAGTTCCAGATCATTTGGACACTTAATGTGTGTTATTAACCAAGCACTGCTGTAATGGGCTTAAGAATGGACAATTCACAAAATTAGGGCACTTAACCTCGAAGGTCCATTTTTCTCATTGTTCAGACAGAAAGAAAACAGTCTGACTCATACCTGAAAGCCTTCTGTAATCAGAACAGAGGATCTAACCTTTTCTGAATTAAAAGCTGTCATGTAGGTGTGTTACAAAACCATGATGGACTGCAGCATGGGATTTGCACACTCCAACTATTGTGTGGCTGTTTAATTGCTATTTAAATTTTCCTGAGGACTGAAACTATCCAGTGTCACACGCCTGGTCTCCAACAACTACAGCAAAAATGATGAAATGTTGAATTGGGAATTGATTGTTAGTCTTGTATAAGATGTCCACATTGCTGGGTGCCAGTATTGCAATGTGGATCTGTGCAGTTCTTGTTGCTGAAATTATTAATTAAAATGAAATTATTAATGCAGAATATTTAGAATTTTTAGAATATTTAGAAAGAACTGGTGGTTGTGGCAGGGGTTGTTTTTTTTTTCTCTCAGTGTTTCTCCACCTGTGGCTTGTTCTTACTGCAGATCAGGCAAGGTCTGTAAGTCCCCAAGCTGCTGGTTCTAGTTTGCAGTAGGATCTCCCTGTAACCTTTCTTTATTTAACTTCAACAAACCCAGGTGTCTCAACCTCTATTCAAATGTCATCAGAAGCTTCCTGATAGTCTGTGCTGTCCTGGAGAGCCTGCACTGACCCAGAATTGCAGATGGGCTGGGAAAACCTCACAGGACAAGGCAGCAGTGAATTCTCTGAAATCCTCAAAGCCCTGTGTCTGTGGTTGAGGTGGCCCTTGCTGCTTCAAGGGCCACTGCTGGAGTTTTGGGCCACAATGGCACTCCAGGGGACTTGGCTGCAAAGCATCTTCCTGCTCATGCAGTACCCCACCTGAGATTGTTGCTTGGGTTTATTTCCTCTCAGATAGAGGGCTTTGACTATTTTTCTTCTATTGAACTAAATGATGTGAAATGTTCCAAGAGTGTCAGTCTTTCTAGAGCTTGGTAGAAATAAAAATAAATTCTCATGCTCCTTTGCAAAGTCAGCTGTTTTTAAGGAAAAAATAACTTGAGTCTTATAGAGATGAAATGTACTAATTTTTCAAAAAATGGAATTACCTCAGCTGAATTTGATTTTGAAGTTTTTGTCTTTCTTTAGAAGTGATGTTCATACTTGCCTATGTGATTTGGAAACTAGTGGAATTTGTGTATTTCATAAAATCCAGTCCCAGGAATTCATTTCCTGCATTGCAAAACTTGAGATGAAAATATGTTCAATCTGAAGATATGCAGATTGTGCTGCCAGAGGGCTTCAGGATAGTGTTATAATTGAGTAGTTTATCACAGTAACTTTGAAGTTCTTGGATTGAAGGCAAAAGAGAGAATTGCCAAGGGCTTTCTGTTGGGAATTATGGTCATTTAAGGTTAAGAGGCTGGTGGCAGTTCATAGCCATTAAAGAAAATTAGCTGCACAGCAGAAATCCTGGAAAATGGTTAAAATAATAAAACAGATACTGGGTGTGTGGAGACTGGAAAGGGCAGCCAGGATCTGCTGTGTGGGTACATTCACAGATGGGAGTGGATTTTTGTCCCTTTCCTGGTCCTGCTGTTAGCAAGTTCCCAAAGCAAGAACTAAAGCTCTCCTAAAGAGAGGAGGCTTTCCTGAGCAGCTTTGTGCCTCCAGCCCTGCAGGTAGCTTTCCTGAAAATCAAAAAGGTTTTCCTCATGGCTTTAAGTTTCTGCAGTGCAGGAGGTAGCCAGGTCAAGGGTGAAAAACTGCATTGCTGTGGAAAAATGCAGGTTTCTTCCAGCTCAGGTGCTGTGTGTTTGTGATCGTGGTTACCTGGGCTGGTCACTGGGGATGGGGAAAACAAAGCCCAGCAAAACTTCCAGGGGATGACTCAGCTGCCACTCCAGGATGTCTGGGCTGACAAAGTCCTTTAGCAGTGGCACAGAAAAAGCTGTGTTTCTCAGGAGTGAGGGCTGCTTTAGCTACTTGGAGGAATTGGGCTAATGAAAAACATCAGTAACTCCTTAGATCTGGGAATCTGGATTAATTCATTAGCGCTTGAATTTTTGCTCCCATGTTTTCAAAGTTGATTTGCCATTTAAAATAAACCTTTTGGAATGTGGTACAAATTAATCATAGCAAAGGATGTGTGCTATCACTTCAAAACAGGTGCTCTTATTTAAGTTCCTTGGAAAATTATTTTTCTTCTGTTCTTCATTAACATTTGGAAGTTGCATGAATTGTGTCCCAGGTGAGGTTTGTTTTGATGGGAATTCTAGATGGTGTGTTGGATCCTGACCTGTTTTTAAGGGGAACAAGAGAGGTTTTTATTAGTTCCTAAGCTTTGTTCTGTGACACACAAATTTTATGCATTCCTTCTTGGAAAATATCAAAACTGAGGTGAAGAGAAATGCATCTTCCCTGTAGATTGTGGGGTGTTGGTTGAAACAAGAATGCTTTCAGAGTGTTGGGTTCTGGGCTGACTTGTTTGCCCCTACTGTGACACAAATGTTTGTCACTTTGAACTGGTGTGTGGTGGCCACTTTGAAAATGTAGCAGGAACAGAAACTAAACTTTGTGTTTGAGGTTCTGTGACCAGAAATGAATATTTACCTTACCTAGGAAGCAGCTGGACAGGAAAGAATCCTAGTGCTGTTTAACTTGGGTAAGAGCTGTTTTTTGAAGTGTATGGCAGTTAATTTTTCCTTAAATATTTTCCCTGCTGCTCTTACTGAGATGAGCTTCTCTACTGCTCTTATTGAATTCTTCATTGATATAAATGAAGAAATATCTGAGGACTGCAATTAAGTCTAATGCTCATTTTCCTTAGGTTATTTTTGTTTTCCATGGATTTTCATTTTGTGTAATGCTGTCTTAGGTTACAGACAATAATATTAATTAGACAATAAATATTTTTCAAAATACGGCCGATCTAGGACTTGTGTTTGTCACTGAAATGTAAAATTGGCTACTGCCATGAAATTATTGGGCATCAAAGATCTTCAGTTTTGTTGTTAGGAATGTCACTGTTTGACAGATGGCCACCTGGGAATTCTCTGAAACAGAGGCAAATTTGTTCTTGAGCACTTACTGATAATAAATGGCTTTAACCAAATGCAACAGCTGTGTTCCTTCTAGAAGGGGAGCTACATTTAGGCAATTTCTTTTCTGACCAAAAGGTATCAGAATTAGACCTGAAGTCTGGTAGTTTTTCAGATCAGAAAAAAATGTTGTTTTTTTTTAAAGCACAAAATAGAACCTCATCTTAGAGCAAGCACAGAATTTGCAGTAAGTACATGAGAATGAGAGTGTTTTGTGTGCCCATGAACTTATGCAGTGCCCACATATCAGAGGCTGCAAAACCAAACCATGACAGAGTTGGAGAGAGAGAGCTGGTTTGTGCTGTAGTAAGACACTTCAATTTGGCTTCTGTGTGCCTGGAAAAGCTCAACTGGGGCAGCCAGAGCTCTAAAATGAGCAGCTGATTAAAAGATCCCAAACCTGTGGTCCTGAAGATGTTGAGGAGTTAAGTTAGGGATTGACCTGGTTATGTTTACGATTCACAACTATGATGAGGGCCCAAACTTTACTATCCAGATTGTTTTGGATATTATAATAGAGAGAGGGTTCAGATGGTAGCAAAATAACTTCTGCCTACAGTAGGAACTTGCTACAATCTAGTAGAGTTGCTTTGAATTTTTATGTCCTTGTATATAAAAGGATTTGAAGGTTATGTGATGTATTTTATTTATACACCTCTACTGAGTTGCTGAGCTGAAGATTGTGCAAGACTTCAGCATCTGATTGCTGTTGTTATTGGCTCTTCTGTAGGAGCTGCACTGCTCATTGTGGGGGTGATAGGGTGTCAGACTCAATCCTGGTTTTGTGCATCTGAGAGGAGAGGGAGGCTCAGGGCTGTGTTTGCCAAGGCTGGAGAGCCTGGAGGGCTGAAGCACAAAGTGTGAAGAGACAAGTGGATTTCCTTCTCCAGTCATAAACTTTATCCAGTCCAAGGAAGAGGGTGGGGGCTGAGAACGTCCGGATGTTTTGGAAGTCTTGAGTGGCTGAACAGAATAATTATCAACTGAAATTTAATTGATGCAGCAGAGGGAATCTGTGTACTCCTGGCACGCTTCTGGGAATGTTGGTGCTTTAAGACATTGAAAAATCTGTCTTAAATTCATTTGATTGTCTTTAGAGAAGAATGAAAGATGAAGCAATTCAGAGGAATTATTGCAATGAGACAGGATTTGCTCCAGTTGCTCCAAGCATCCCTGTTTGTAATAAGTGTGTACATTGTGTGACTCAGTCTCCAGCATCTACAAAATATGTGTTGAATTAAATTGTTATTAGAACATAGCAGGACATGTTTATGAGTAAAGCTCCCTTAATAGCTCATCTGAACTCACTTTCATGATGTCTTGTACCATTCTAGTCCAATTCATGTTTCTATTCTCACTGAAATAATTCCTTCCACGTCTGTTTTCTTAAAGCTACCACTGTAGCTGCACTGCTCTTAGCATGCTTTATCCTACAAATTATGCTAAAATAAATTAATAAATTGACAAGGCAGACCTGATGTCAAGAGCTTTACCAAAGCTGGTATAGATGTCATTTCTGATTTCTTTTTAATGGAGTGATAATCAGCTTTGCTGCTGACACTCCAGAAGAGACTTGTATTCCTTAATGGAGTTTTCTTAGATGTTTTTAATTGATTAGACAGTCTTATTTGAATGTGAAAAGAGTGGAAGCTGGTCCCATGGGAGAGAGAGATGTGTTGAGCAGCATTTAAGACCTGTTTGGCCCCACATACTGCCTAAAACACAGGAATTCTGCACAATAAGAATATTATGTAGAATTATTTCATCTGGACATAGATACATACTGAAGTGAAATACAAATTAAATTTGCCTTCATGATATCTTTTTCCTCATATCTTAGACCCAGATGATTTCTTTTCCAAGAAATCTGTTTGGTTCCAAGAGTCCTTTTGAACACTGGTGTGTTTGAAAGCCAACCAAGATTACATGTTAAGGTTTAGCTCTTTGTAGTTGAAACCCACTAGTGAGCCCATAATCAGCTGCCAAACTTTATAAAGGAAACATAAAATACTATGTTGCCCACAAATACCAGCTGTAAACCACTAATGTCTGCATTTGTTCAGTAACTTCAGAGTCACAAAGTTTAATTGACTAATGGGGTAACCTGTGGCAATCTGCTGCTTTGCAGCAGCATTAGACCTACTGTGAACAGGAGGAGGAAATTTTACATAGTTCATCACAGTTTTAGTCTGTTTTTCTTCAAATGGCAGATAAGCCTTGAGGCAGAGCTCACTGGAAAAGGCAAATGTTCAGAAGGTAAACACTGTTTCTTAAAACAGACAGAGGCTGCAGTTATGGTTTGAGCAAAGTGAACTTCATGGGAATGTTTCTCTTAAGGTTAGGGCATGGTGCAAGAAATTGGAGTAACAGAAATGGAAACCTTTCACTTAGACACTAAACTTTGTAAGTGATTAATAGGATGATTGATACTGTGTATACAGGATAGGCTGTGCCAATCTGCAGGAGCAGGGGAAACAGCAATCCCAAGATACGTGTTGATCAAGGAATGTTCAAGTCTTTCAGAACAGAGAGCTGCAGATTTCCCCAGGGAGGGAATATTCCTGGGGCTGAAAGCAGAGAGGAATTGTGCTCATGTGTGGGGCTGGTGTGTCAGGCTGGGTGTGGTGGAGAGGTTGCTGTGTGCATGGCAGCAGTGCTGGTTCTGCGTGCACTTGCTGAAGCCAAGTAAAGCTGCGCTGGGATCACGTCTTACCAAAATACACAAAAACCGCGGCCACGGACACCGTGTTGCTCCATGTCCCTTGGCTGGCTCCTCTCTGCCTTGGGGGATTCCAACCAGCTGAATGCTGTGTTTTGCTAGAGCTTCTCTGAGATAAAGGGAAAGCTTGTGATGGAATGCCACAAAAAGCAGATGGGGAGAAACATGCAAGTCAAACAAGCTATTTACGCGTTGCTTACTGCAGACGTAATTCTTTCCAATGGTCCTTGCAATCAGCTCACTGGCACACCAGTGAGTAGTTAATGGTGCACTGGGATGGAAGAACTGAACTGAGAACAGAAGAGGAAATTAAGCTGGAAAATCTGAAAGATGTAGGCAGTGATTCAAAGGTATTCTTGGAGAAAAGCATGAGTCGATCGACAGGACAAAGAGAAATGGCTGGTACAGGCAGGGAAAGTGCCCTGTTCAGGCTTTGTGGTTTCTTCTCTTCAGTGAACCTTTTAAAATACGTCAAATTTTAAAATACTTATTTTAAAAATAAGTCAAGTAGGGGTACAGGCTGTCTTGTTCACGTAACTGAAACATAGGGACTTTTTTTCCCTCATTTCCTTATCTTTATCCTTACTTTCCATCTGTGCTTTCCTGACAGGAGAATGTTTCTTGTATTATGGAAAGGTCTCATGCTAAAATGCAGGAACTAACTCCTATAGTTCGTAAAATCTGTTTATAATCTGTTTCATGACTTAAGGATTTTATTAGTATCATTTTGATGTCTGTCAATAACCATTAGAAGTAGATTCCAATATTCTTAAACACTTATTTCTGTGCTCTAGTGCATCACATACTGCTTCAATCCAGTTGAGGTCTTTATATGTTAGACTCATTGAAGGATTGATGTCAAATGTTTGAGAAAGTTATGCCAAAAATATTATACATTTTGTGTCTACATGCCATATTTTTGATGGCATGAAGACCAGAAAAGACCAGCTGTTTGTCTTGTCCCTGTTGGATAGCACTAGGTCAGGGAGAACAGTGTGAACAGGACTGAAAACCCTGAGGTATCTCAGGCCAAATAACAGGATGTGCTCTGCTGGTGGAACTTTAGGGGTTCTTGGCAAAGGCAAGTGCAGAGGGGAGAAAATGGCAAAGCAGGTCCTATGGCACCAGTGAATATTCCAGTCAGCTGGGCAGGAGCACACCAAGGAGTCACTGAAATAAGTTGTCCTCTGTGTGGTCACAGCTTCTGCAGCAGGCTGGACTTGATTTAGAATAAAAATTTTGGGGCCCTGTACTTGTTTCAGCTGTTTTGTACTAATTGGGACTTGGATATACACAGCCTCTTACAGAATTATAGTCTGAGGGGGAAAGAAGCATATAGTGAACACTAGAGCTAAAAATGGGAGAAAATTCATCTGTGAGAACAACATAGAGGAGGAGGAGGAGGCAAAATGCATCAGGATTCAGGACTTGCTTTTTGAGATTTTAATGCAAATGTTTGTTTGTACAGTTTGAGCAGCTGGTGGGTGCTCCAGTGATGCAGATACTTTCTGCTAATGGAGTTTTGGGTGTCAGTTATAGTGTCTGAACATTGCTTTCCTTTTCCTCTGCAGGGATCTTGAAAAAAATAACATCACAAGAATCACAAAGACAGACTTTGCTGGGCTGAAGAATCTTCGTGTCTTGTGAGTATAACAAAAACTTATCTGGTTTTTATGAGACTATTTCAGGGTGCTGCTGCTTAGAGTTTCCATAATTCCAGAGATCAAATTCTAGTAATTGTGGTCCATTATTCAGTTGTTGGGATTCTTTTAAACCAGACAACCTGAACAGTTGGTCACATGAAACAGTAAATTTTAGTTCTACACTAAAGTGACTGTAGTTTGAGCTGTTCAGTTCTTTCTTACTAGCTTTGAATAAGTCATGTGGTAAAGATTTTGGTCTGCTTTCAATCACTTATGCATAAACCAATTACATTGAGACACCAGCAAAAAGGACTTTCAGATTTTGGCCACTGTAAGGTACAGTGCCATTAGCAGCATCTTGCACAGTATTAAGCAGAAGTTGATCAGGAGTAGCTGTAGAACTTGAACACAAGGAAACTGGTGAGGTTTTTTTGACTAGTTTACAGTCATAAATACAAAGATTTCAGGTGGTGCTGTCTGATGATCTCAGTGTCTGTCAAGGCCTTAACCACCATACCTGTAGGTTAGGCCTTGAACATCAGTCTGCAGGCTTGGTCATTCCTGGTTTCCTGTTTTCACAAACCTCAAACAGCACCACTAAGTTAGTGATGAAACATTTTCCTCTGGGTGTCTTCTAAAACAAACCCATTAAAGCTGCAACTGTTGAACTGTTACAGTTCTTTAATGATAATTCAAGTAATATTTAAGTCCTGCTAAGGAAAAGGTGAGTCTTTGCTCCTGCTACCCTACCACTTGTGGATGAGTTGCCATATAGTGAGGGAACACCTCAAATCTATGGGGAAACTTCTTGTTCCTGTGGTGTTTCTCTCATCTCCAGCAGAGGAGTTGTTTAGATGTCCTTGGCTCCCATCCCAACTGTCAATACTGTTTTGGGAGTCTATTAAAATACATGTTCTATACTATATTAATGCCAGTAGTTGTTTCAGTTTGGTTGGATTTTCACAGTGTCAGACATTGCCTAATGCTGCTGCAGTCCTTTATGCCTTCAGAAATAATCAAAATGTCCAACTTTACATGGAGCTTTTGTCCTGTGTTCATTCCAGGTTCCTGTAACTCATTTGCTCAGACTTTGAGTAGTGAGTGTGGTGTCTGCCACAGAAGGCATTGGAATAAAACATACTTCAGATTTTTTCTTAACTTTTCTTTGGTTTTCCTTACAGTCTTTTCATAATTCTGTTACTAAACCCCTATTTTTCCCTTTTTTTTCCTCCCTGCCCTGTTTTTGGGGGTGTAGTGAGTGTAGTGACAGAAACCTGCAGCCTGTCCCAGTGTTCCTCGAAAGGTCACCTAGTCCTGTTTGCACACATCAGAATGAGGACTTGGAACGAGTGACCTGGAACCTGTAGCCCTGTACAGCAGAAAATAATCCTCCATTCTCAAGCAAACACCACACATTGAAAATACTCCTTTGTGCACCTTTTCCCTTCATCCCTGATAGCTTTGTCCTTTTCCCTTTTCCTCACAGTGTTTCCTCCCTGTCCTTTAAGCACATTACTCTCTCATTCATGTGCCTGAATTTTGTTGTTCTATATTTTCATCTTCTTGGTGTTGTCTGTGGAATATTCTCCTGCTGCCTGTGCCTTCAGCTCCAAACAAGTCAAACAGCTCTGAGCATCCTCAGAGGACTGAGGGCAGAGGAGGGCCTGTTGAACAGGCAAGAACAGCATTTTTCCCTGGTCTTCACTGGGTCCAGATTGTTCAGAGGTGTTTACACAGAGTGTTTGGAGGTGTTCAGTCCCTGCATGAGTGCTCTCACAGAAGCAGGAATGGGTGTGTGCTGGAGGAAGGGAAAAGGGCACCTCAGATGGGACTGTTGGAATCTCTCTTCCTTAGCTTCCAGTTCACCTCTCAAGAGCATTTCTGCTGTGGCAGAATTTTCAGCATTTGGGAACGGCAGTGATCCCTGCATGCTGTAAATCAGAGAGAAGTCAGTCTCCTCTGCTTGTGACTTATCCCAGGGCTGGTGTCAGGTGGAGAGAAAAGCAGGATCAGCCCCAGAGGAAAGCTGAGCCTGTCCCAGGTGCTTTTACACCCTGTTGGACAGTGTAGAGAGCTGTTTCACACAGCTGCTGTTCCTGAGGGCAGGATTTGCTCCAGAGTGAGCCTGAAATCAGTGCAGAACAGTCTGGACAAAAAAAATACATTGAGTGGGTTCCTGTTGTGGGCTGCAGAAATCAGTTATCTCAATTATAGCACACAACTATCCTAGAAAGATTAGGAATGTCCCAGGGATGTAACCACCAGCCTCCAGACCTCCCTGAGCAAAATGTGGTTACAGAAATTTAGGAACAAAAATATTTACCAAATGTGGAGGTCAGGAGGAAAATTTGGGTTCAATTTCCTGTTAGTGACCAAGAAGAGAAACAGTGCTCCTCTGCCCCAATTATTTTAATAATCTTCAGTTAAAACCGGTGTTGATACGGAGGTGAAAAGCATTTTGATAATGTTTGAAGAGAAGTGGGGATGCTTTTATATTTTGTTAAAATTAACTGGTATTTCTGGAATTGCAGACACTTGGAAGAGAATCAGATCAGTGTGATAGAACGTGGAGCTTTTCAGGACCTGAAACAACTTGAACGGCTGTGAGTATCTGTATTTATACCTATGGAAAAGCTACAGATTTTCTACCCCACTGTTAATGGCCATCCACAATATATCATGATAATAAAATTAACTTTCTTTAAGATAGAAAGAGCTGAGTACCTGCCTAAATTAAAGTATGCTCTTAAACACAGCTGAGATTATATTACATGATAGCTAATACTTGAAGTAAAATGTAGAGTGACTGCCAAGAAAATAGAACTGTAAAACCAGAGTCTCAACAACATTATCAAAAGGACATTATCTGGGCAAGTCTTAAAATTGGTATGTGGGGGAAGATTTTTTTTATTTATAATAATTTCATATTATTGTATATTTTTTATTTTATATTTGTCTATGCTGATGGAAATGGCAATTGTCTCCTTTGAGAACCACATTATTTTTAAAACAGCCTTATATTTCTGCTTTTGACAGCAATTAAGTTAATTTATTTTCTGTTTTGGAGAAGGTGAATATAAGATGTCTCTCAATCTGGAATAAGTTAATAAGAAACTTCTGCCCCTGCAGGAGTATGAATTTAAATATTAGAAAGGGAAAAGTTAATTCTGCATCCAGTTGCTGCTCTTAGCTGGATGTGCTCCTTATCACCATCATGAATTCTGTCTGCTTCTGGTGGGAGCAGAACAAAATCTCTGTAAAACTGAAATACCTTGGAGAATTATTCTTTGTTAGGGGTAGGTGACCAGAACAATATCACAAGCTGGTTTGGAATGCAGGCTTTTTATGCTTGATTGGTAACTGTTATCTGCAAGGCATTTCTTGTAGGACTTGTTATTTTCCCATTGATATTTTCTAAAGCAGCTTTCAAGAGTTAAGTGCCCACTAGCAATTATTCAAGAGAAGTCTGGAGTATTGAGCTAATGCTGTACTAAAGCTGTTTCAGATGATTTCAGGATTAGATTTGCATTTGAGTTGTTTAATGAGTGCACTGAACATTTAAAATTAAATTACCCAGTACTTTTGTCATGAATCAGAAAGCTCCATCTGTGGCAATAAGGGAGATAAGTTTTAAATTCTGATTGTAACAGATTTTCACCTATATTCCATTAGAAAGTACTTTCAGGTGCAGAGTTTTGCCATAGCTGATTTATTTCAGAAAGAAATCCTAGCTTAATTTTCTAAAATTAAACATGGCCTGACATTATAGAATAGTTTTTTCACATTTTATATCTTGAAGAGTCAGTATCCTAACTACCAAGCCCTACTTTTAAGCTCATTTTATATACATGTGTATACATATATAAATAAATCTTTCTCATATCTATATTTAGGTAAAGGTTCATTGAGTTTTCTCATATCTATATTTAGATAAAGATTCCTGTAGTTATTTCAGATCTATACTTAGATAAAGGTATTTTGAAAAACTTCCAGGAGAAGGGCTGGATATTGGTAGCCAGAATCAAGACTCAAGTGTCATCTGTGTGTTTCTGCAGAGCCTGCTCTGCCAGCAACTGAAAACAATATATATTGTGAAAGCAGAAGGCAGGAAATATGATACCTTTAATAGTGTCTTTTTAACTCTCTGATGTTTGAAAGTCTCAACTTTTCTTTTTCTTCCTGTACAAACTCTTAACTTGGCCTGTTAACCATACTGCATCTCTGCTTCTCTTTCAGGATTGCCTGTCATTAAAATATTTCCTAAATTAATGTAATATGAAAGGAAGGTCTGGAAACTTGCAAGTTTTTGGTATTTTAGCTTAAATCATTTTTAGGACAAAACTATAAATCTGACTTTTTTGCTATGAGTCAGTAGGCTTTGGAGAACGGACTGTGGAAAGTTTGGCGTAACTTACAAAAGCTAAATTGCAACATTTTAGGTAATATTAAAGCTATTTTATTAAGTATTGTCAAACATTGCAAAATGTTAATGAAGAAAGTATGTTGGTTGCATTTAAAAAAAACCTGGCTTTTTTCCATTTAATTTCTTTCAAATAACAAAAATCACTTACATTGCTTCGATTTTTGGAATAATGTTCTTTTTTGATCTATTGAAATGGATGCAAAAGTAATCATTAACTTATTTTTAAACAAAGCAGCTGCACTGGGTCAAACTTTAAAGAACAGGAATAATTTCTATTCCTGGCAAAATACCACTTATAAAAGTTTTCATTCAAAGTACCAGTGGAAGTATGTTCCACTCCTCTGCTCTTGGTAAGCATTCAAAGGGCTTAAGCTCAGGTGAATATTTGATTTATTTTATTTTCACTGGTCTGGGCATTGAAGCAATTCCATTGTTATTATCTGAGAAAATTAGCAAAATTTTGTTTGACATGTCCTGTAAAACATTAAATAAATGTAACTGTAAGCTATAAATAAAATGTTTTTAGGACTGATATCCACTGCTGCCAATATGCCATGGGGGGATGGCCCTTCAGTTATTTGGATTTATTCTGATTTTTTTTTGGGTTTTTTTGGTGGGACATTAATGTTTAAAATGCAAATAAAGGAGGATATTGTCAGAACTGAATGTGGGCTCAGTAAAATTTGGCCATATCAGCTGAAGAAAGAACACCATGCAAGGTGTCTTAAAGTGACAGCACAAAGCTGAGAAATGATTCCACATTGTGCATGTGGAAGGTAGAAGCCACTTCTCTTTTTTTGGCATTTGTACTCAGCACCTGGAAAATGCAGGACTCTAACCCATTGTCTCATAGCAAAATTCAGTGTTAGTTCTGCTGAATCCTGAGCTCCACAATCCTGAGGAAGACCAGTGATACTCACCACAGTGGAAAAGCCAAAATGTTTCCAGTGCTTTTATTGCAGCAAGGTTGTACAGCTTTATTCCAGAACATAAAGATTAGTGGTGAGGTAGCTGACCCCTGTTTTGGATTTTGGCATTTCACTTTTATGCTTTGCTATTAACACCATTTAGGATTTTAAGAGAAATGATTATGAAATTTCACACGCCAAGAGGATCAAGAGGAGAATTGGTGGGCCTGAAAGATGAACTGACATTTCTCCCAGAGCCAGATGTATGTCACACATGGATGTGAAAAATGAGGCAGGATATAAGACACCAACAGATCCTGACTTTTCCACGGCCAACTGCCAGAAATTGTCACGTAGCTCTATAATCTTCAAAAGAATGGACTTTGGCTGATGGCTGCTTCTTTCTACTCAAATTAGTGTCTTTAGCAAGCATAAAAGATCTCAACATCTGAAAACACTAAAACTTTGTTTTTGTTGTTTAGGGGAGGGGGGGAAAAATGTATGAGCATGGCCAAATCAAATCTTCTCAATGTTGGGAAAAATAATTAGCTTTAAGAAAATAGCAAAAAGCTAGAATCCAAATTTTAACCCTGGTTTTGCTTAGGTGTGTGTGAATACAGAGGTTAAAATGAAAATGATGTTTGATTTTTAACTGCAGTGATGCTGCTGTGCATTGAGTTCTTCGTAAGCAGCTTCCCAAATGTTTTATTGAGGTATTAAAGTGTATTTATTTGGCACAGTGTACTGTAAAATTGCTATTAGTGACCAAAGATGCTAAGGAAAAGAATAAATTGTTATGTGGTGCTTCACAATCTGGACTTCATAAATCGAGATTGAACAGGCTTTAAATAAATCATGCAGTACAAAAAGCATCTTCCACAATTACCATGCTGAGTGGGGAGATTGGTAGGTGCTTCAGAGTAGCTGGGAGAGCAATAAAAGCCCTGGGCACTTCTTTGCTGCTGTGAACAAGGGCTGATCCCTGGCAGCATGGACCAGTCCAGTGTGTTTACACAGGGTTTGCAGTGTGTGCAGTTTGTTCTGCTGGAGCTGTGTGCACTCCACATGCCAGAGGCCACAGGGATCTGTGAAGGTGTCACACAGTTTGAATGTAACCTTTCAAGAAAAAAAAAGAACCTGCTTGTTTTTGGTCCCTGTTTTCTTGTGACATGGTGGGTGACACAAAGCCGTGCTCATAAAATGCTTATCTGGAAGTGCAGGATAACAAAGACACCTTAAAATGGGTTTAGAGCTGTGACTTGGTATTTAATCACTTTTGCCAGTTGTGTCTTTCCCTCTTGCTGCTGCCACAGGTGGCTTGGTTTGCTGCCAGGTTTGCTGCTGGAGGTGTCTCTTTGCACATTGGCCTGATGGATTTCTCTGCTTTCACCCAAGGACAGCAGCATCCCCCTGGCTCCTGAGGAACTGGGTGTGTGGGATGTGGCAAAACCCAGCTGCTCTTTCCTGCTGGGCAGAATTGGTGCTGCAGCAGCTGCCCTTGGAGGGAAAACCAGTCCTGTGGTGTCTAATCCCAGGTCACAGTCCAGGGGTCAGTGGTGCCATCTTTTGTAAATGGGAGAGAACGGTTTCTGTCAGAGACCACTTGTAAACTGAATTTTTCTTTGTGGGAGCTGACAAAGGATAAACAAAACTGAAATTCAGTTTGTGACATTTGGAGGTGTGTTTTGGTCCCCTGCTTAGAAGGATGGATTAATGCTTACTTTTTGTGCTGCCTGCAGCTGTAAGCTAAGCAATAGGAAGCTCCTTGATGTGTGCAAATTTAAGTAATATTTATTGATACTAGTTCATATTTAATTAATATTGTTCATAACTTTCCCCACATCCTCTGAGAAATTATTCCAGTCATAAAAAAAAAGAGTAAAAGAGTCCTGTAACAAATATCTGACAAAGCAGTCTCTCTTACCTTGCATTTTCAAACAAATTTAGCATTGATTTTCAAATGAGAGTGTGTGTGACTGTTTACGTTGTGAGAAGTCCAACATGTTTTGGGTGGGAGTATCTGACAGGGTGTTATTGGTTTTATTCCTGGATGCTGATGGGACATTCTCCAGTCATGGAGAGTGGAGCACTTGGTGCTGTAAAATTTTTGTAGTATTATGCAAGTGCCTTGCATTTGATTTTACTCTCAAGTCTGGGGTTTGTTCAGGGCTTCCCTTTCACACAACGTCTCTGAAAAACACATGGTAAATTCATGAATTTATTTGGAGGGACTAATTATTTTAACTTGCATGGGTAGAGTCTGACTGCTTTGTTCGAGAGCTGTGTTGGAGTATGGGTCTGCAGTTTCTAGGGGCTGCAATGCAGTTTTTTACAGCTTAAGGTGGACCATGTCATCATCTGCTGTTTTCTGACCCTGACAGCAATAGAGTAGCAGCAGCAGCCTCGTGTAGCAGCTTTCCATGGTCACAATTCCTTCCTCAGAGCTGCACAGTTTGATCCTGCTGCACCAACCCCCATCCAGCTGAGAAACCCACGTGGAAAAGGTGGAAAGCTGGCAGAGGTGTAGGGGAGGATGGTCCATCCTTGCTCTGTGTGCAGCTGCAAATCAGCACTGCTGGAAATGGGATGTGGAGCAGTCAGTGCCAGAAATGGAGATTTGCCTCTTTTCACCTTTTGCAAGAAACTGAACTTCCTCCCTTTTCCAAATCCAATTCTGCCCCTGCTGAACTAGCTGAACAGCTTTTAAGTGTCAGGGATGTGCTGTCCTTTGCATGGAGAGGGCTGAGGTGCTTTGGCAAGCCCTGCTGTTTTACCCTGCCTGGAGCAGAGGTATTTCATTGATTTCCAGCTGCCCATCGCCCCTGCAGGAGCTCATGCTGGATATCTGACTTTGGAGGAGACGTGTCAGGTCACCAGTAAGGAATTCCTTTTTCTTATAAGACTTGCTTAACAAAACCCAGGCAAAATGAGTGGCTTCCCTGAGGAATGTGAATTATTGCAAGAAGATAAAATATTAAATACAAATTTTATTCATGAGATATGATGGATGCTGCTATGCAGGATGCAAATGGTGGATTGCTGAGCTGTGTGGTCAATATTTTACCTTTAGAATCATACAGGACAAAACCAGTAATGAGGCCAGAGTAGCTCCTGTGGATCTATATGGGGGAGTGTGTGTGTCTACAAATAAAAGGATAAAATAGTAAAATTTGATATTGACATATTGAATGTGAGTGATACACTTGAGCCAGCCCATGGGGAGGAATGCAGGTACCACATTGTGTCCAGTCTCACCCTGGCTCACCTTTGTTAATTCTTGGAAGGAAGAAGGAAGCTGATTAATTGTGTATTGCTTTGGATTCAGCATTATGTGCTGCTCTTGGCTCAAACAGCCAAAATAAATGTTCCCAGGATATGGCTCACATGCTTCACTTATGTGTCAATATCTGCTCTGGAAGATTTCACTGAGATGTATTTTTCTTCCACTATTTAAGTGCCAGTAATTTAGAGAAATGTCAGTCCTTTGTGTAAGTGATGTATCAGATATGGTCAGGAATGATTATTGTTCTTTTTTATTTAAAGGAGCTCTCTCGTTGCTGTTCCCACACTTCAGAGCCACAGCCAATATAAAACTGGGAGAGGAGGGGAATTTGCAGCAATTAGTACTGAAAGTCATTTTTCCTGCAAGGGAATATTGCAAGATATCTGGTCCATACATTTCCATATAGAGTCAAGTTTCTCACTACAGTTAAGGATGGGAGAAAATACTTGAGTAAGGCCTAGCTCATGCAGATACCCACTTCATATCTTGAATAAAATATTCTGTATTCTATTAATTTTTCAGAAAAATCCTTTATTTTGGCTGTAGTAGAGTGATAGTGACCAGGAATGATAAATTGTTTTCCATATGTACTATAAGCAGTAAATACACATCCCAAAATGAAGTATACTTAAAGCTTTAAGACTGTCTTGCCATCTTTATAGTCCAAAATACATGAATTTTCCTTTGAATTTGCTTGATTTCATATCTGTAGATACCAGTTTTGTCAGGAATTATTCCTAGTAACTCATTGAATTTTCTTCAGAAGATCTACCACAGGGCTTGAACCTTGAAACTAGAGAACTCATATTATTTTTTAGAAAATTTAGACAATTTAATTTTTTATTAAATTATTGTTATTATTTAAATTTTTATTATTTAACTTTTTATTATTTTTTAGAAATTTTTTTAGAAAAGCCAAATAAAAATGGATTTTTTTTTTGTTTTTTTTACTAAAACTCTAATAATAGAATTCTGTTCATGATTAAAACTGAATATTGTGTAATATAAGTGTGCACCATAATAACCAAGTAGTCTATATTCACACTTCTGTAATGTCCATGCCTCAGTATCTCAAGATTAATTAATGTTTACCTTCTCCTGCCAATAGGGGCTTGCAGGTAGAACTTGTTTATTTTTGGGGAGACACAGTGGTTCAAGTGTAAGTATAGATCACTAGCAGAGTAAGAATGTGGTCAAACAAAAAGAAAAAGTTTGAAATAACTTCTAGAAGCAGAACCTGGGTCATTTTCAGACGCCCCCAGTCTGTGTTTTGCTTGTACAGAAAGTCACTGTCCTGTTCAGTGTCTGTGGTTCGATTCTTTCAGTAGTTCCAACCACATCGTGGAAAGGTCAGTTAGGTTTTAGAAGCATCACTGGGAACATGACTTAGAGAAGTGAAAGGAAAAGATGGAACATTAAAAAAATATATCTGGGGCTTTTTTTGGAGGCAGACTTTGTCATTCTGTGGGTGTTGGGTACTTGGAAAAGAGCAGTGCTCGGCTGTGTCGTGTGCTCTGATCAGGGTGTTACCTCAAATGAGAGGCATCTGTGGCTTGGATCTTGATATTGGGGTTTTTTTCCTTAATTTAAAACTCATAGCTTTAGTTTTTATTGAAATTAATCAAGCATTACAGCAAACATTGAAATATGTGCCTTTTCTGCACGGTGAGCTGGTGTGGTGTAAGCAGAAATTACGTGCTTGAGAATATCTTGTATTTCTTGCAGTCCATTTAGAGAAACGTAAAAATTGCCACTTCCTTTTCCTATGACCCTGTTGAAATTAAGGCAAGCTGTCAATTTGCCAAAAAAAATCTGCATTTGCTGCACTTGGAGTTTTAGGACTGAAGAAGTAGGTGCAGATGAATTGAGGAAATCAGTCAGCCTGGCAAAACTTGTTCTGCCTGTGTCAGCTGTGGGTGTGATAATGTGTGTTCCTGCACCCCAAACACATCATTGGAACTGATGTGAGGGGCACAAACATTCTGTAAAAGCTTCATCCTTCTACTATTGATGAGTACCTTGCAAGGGGTAGGGCTGGTCCATGAAATCTGGTGCTAAAATGGAATAAACAGGTGAAAAAGGAACCAGAGAACCTCAATCAGCTGATGCTTTGTGAGTTCCCTGCACTGCCTGCTGCTTTGGACCATCTTTATTTTGCAAAAAAAAAAACCCAAAACATAAAAAACCCCAAAACCAACCAACCAAAAAAACACACCAAAAAACCACCACCACAAAAAAAAATAATAAATTAAGCCGTGTCAATTATAAATTTGTTCAAAGATGAATCCCACTCCTCCTTGTCCATGAGTTTTGTCCAAGAACCCTTCATCTGTGTTCATTTTTATGGGACTCTCATTGAAATAAATTTTAAAATGATACAGTAGCTGTCACTTCTTTATCCTTTGGGGACTATTCAGTGAATGAAATAATTTTAAGCATTTCTTCCTTGAAGATGTGTAGAGGTGATATTTTCTAATTGGGTATGTGCTACTGGAAAAGTGACAGATCCTAATCACTGTGTTAATGTCCTGTGGACTCTTAGAGGGCTCTAATACCATCAAATCTCATGGTTTACTCTGTCTGCAGCACATAATTATATAGTTATACATTATTCAGCCACTGCTGGACAGCCAAGCTCTTGGTTATGGCTGGTCCAAGAGCAAAACTTTTATTTCTTTTACAAACATTATAAAAAAAATAATAAAAAATATAAAAAATTAGAAGTTGGCCCCTCTTTTCCAAGGGAAGCCATTAGCAGCTCTGTCAATAGGGCAGCACAGGAGGAGTCCAAACACAGGAAAAGAGCAGGGGAGGCTGAGGGCAGTGGCGAGGAGCAGGATGCAATGCTTCAGTGAGAGGGTTTGGTTTGCATTAGTACCTCTGACCAGGGCCACAAAACAACGAGGTTTATTTTAACAACATGAAAATAAACGGACCTGATTTCATCAAAAACGTTTTTGTAATAGGTCACTGACCCACAAGAACTCATGGAAAAACAAATTTGGGTCTCGTTTATGCAGACAAGAGGTTCTGTAACCACAGGATTCTCGAGCTTCCGAAAGCAGCGGTTACAGAGCAAGTGGAATAAGGACACTTCCACTGCAGTGTAGCCATAATTCACTTGGAATGGCTGATCAGCACTGGACATTACATCAGAGCTTTTAAACATTCTTTTCTGTGGCTTGTTTGTTTGATTTTAGCAGGTTTTTTTTGTACTTGCTGAAGATTTATGAGGATGTTTGCTTAAGCAAAACACTTAAGGATTTAGCAGTCATTTTTTTCCAGATCTGTAGGAAATGCTTAAGTGTCTGTGTTACTGTTGGGTAAGAACTGCTGCATCAGTGGTCTGGAATTATTTGGGTGAACTTTATTTAGCTTAAATAATTTCATCAAAAGGGTTTTGCTTCTTTGAGCTTCCTCATATTAGAAGGATTATGCTGCTTGCTGTCCCAGAAATACCCTAAGTGTTGGCTGAATTTCATGCTGTCGAGCATAGCAGTGCTTAAATAATCCTGCTCCTGAGTGAAACAATGATGAATTCAAAGCTCTTAACCTCCTTTTGTTCTTGGACAATATGTGAATATGGAGGTCTTGCAGTCACCCTGGCATGGACCAGGTCAGTACAGTCTTGACTTTGCTTTTCCTGTGGCACAACTTCATTTTAGCTGTGCCTGTTGAACTGCACCTTCCTTCCACATGGAACAGAATAAACCAATCCATGCTGACTGATGGTTAACTTTGTGTTAGTGTCATGTTCTCAGCTCTTTGGAGGTAAATCTCTCCTCTGGATCTTTCTGCTTGTGTCAAGGTGTTCTAGTACGAGGATCTCCTAAAAAAGAGAGGATTTTAGGGTTCATGCAGATGTTACAGATGTTCCATGTACATTTTCGTGGTTGTATTTGGTGGAATAGATGTCCTTTAGTATATCAGGAATACAAGACAGAAATGGGAACTGCTGGAAACATGTCAGAACAGCTGACCCCTGCATTTGAAAACCATCCAGGGAAAGTGGAAGGGGATCAGCAGAATGATCACAGAAATTGGGCACTCTCAGCTTTCAGACAAGGTGGATTCTGTGGCTGGTGACCCTGGTGGCTTCCTCAGGAGACAATGTCCTTTGGCTGAGTTGTGATAGGTAAATCCCACTGCTGACAGAGCAGTTGAGAGCTGTTTCTATTTAATCTGTTTGAATAAGCCTTACTGCTTTTTGGTTGTCAGATTGGACTCAAGTGCGCTCTTTGTGCCACTTTATCATTTCCTAATAGTCATTCCACTGGCTTGGGAGGATGGACCCTTTTTTAAGCATCCAATTTGATTTCAGCTGGAGATGACCCTGCAAGTCTTCCTTTTTTCCTGGTTCTGCTTGGCACAGATCCCTGGGAGAAGGAGCACCACAGTGCCCCAAGCATTCCTTACTATATATGGATGCTGTGGGGAGCAGGGCTGGTGTTGCCTTATTCAAACAGGAACAGGGTTCTGTTTCTTCTGCTAAAAATGACAATAATAGTTGTACTTAGAAGTTTTCCTGCTAATAGTTCACAACAATTTCTGACTTCTGGAAATAATATAAACTTTTAAGGCTTGTCAAGCATGGCTTGGAGATGTGAATGCTAAAATTTACTTTTTCCTTTCTTCATAGGCTTTCAGGCCTGATCTGGAGAGATTACACACTGGTGTAAAAAAATGGTTTAGTCATGTCTATGGTACTGTCTTTCCAAAAATTGATGAAATATTAAAAGTTATGGGTATTTAGGGGTACTCCAGTGGATTGTGTTCCTTGGATTATGTTCCTGTTCTTTCCACAATAGTCAATGGAGTAATGTAAAAGTAACCCTGTTTTTATCATTCTGTATGAGTATTTTGAAGTTACAAAGTGTGAGTTCCTAATTTTTTCAGATTTGAAATAGGAGAACTTTCTAAAAGCTTTTCAGAAACTGAGAAGCAGCTTCAGCAGAAACCATCTCTGCTTGAGGGTTGATGGATCAAGCTGTTTTGATTTCTTTGAATGATACTTAGAAGAAATTGTTAATTATTGTACATTAAAGTCTTCTTGCAGGCAGGTATAAGCTACTGTACTGCATGTATGTAACTCAGCAGTTCTGTAACTTGGTGCTGTGTTGAGACTGGGCACCTCTGCTTGCTTCTTCTGGATTTAAAGGATTTTCTTGCCATTGCTGTTGAGATTAATAAACACTCTGACACTATTTTCGTCTTCACTTAGGTTGGTACTAAGGTTTCTGTCCATTTCTGGGTCTGTTTAATGTATTGATTGCAGTTCTTGGTGATCACAGGAATGTAATTAGGATGTTTGGATTTTTTTCATGTTGGCTTTGGGAAAAATTGAGATTTGTTCCTCTTGCTTTCCTTATTATTAGTTTGTTCCTAGCCAGAGACCATCTGTGTAGTTCTGTTCTCCATCCTAATGTCAAATTTTTTCATATGAGGAGATACTTAGGGAAAAAAGAAAAGCTGGATTCTAATAATGAAGGATATGAAGTGTTATGGGGGCACAGTTCCTGTGCTGCTGAAATGCACAGACATGTACTCTGCACTTCTGAGAGAGAGGAGATAATCTTTCTCAGTCTAATGAGAAGCTGGTAATAAAGGTTATTACTTGTGGCAGCTTTGAAAATGTGAACCAGGACCACCCAGCCTGCTAAGTTTGTAATAAGGGATCTCAAAGTTATAACTATTATAAACAGTTTTCCTTCAAAAAATGGCCCCTTAGCAACCTGCAGTGGTATCTCTCCCAGTTTTTTGTAAAAGCTTCTGAAATAACACATCACATGGATAAAGAAGTTAATTTATCCCACACCATAATCCTGTAATATGGTTGTCCTGGGCTTCCTCCTTGTGCCCTTATTGAAATTCCATTATAGATCGTCTGGCTTTATTTCCTAGGGCAGTAATATAAAGAGGTGATGACAGAAAGTAATGGATAAGGTTGGCTTTTTTTACTGGGTGCTGCATCTTGGCTGTTTTTCCTTAGGAAGAGGAAGTGATACGGAGCAAAGGAGAAGTTACATTAATGATCACAACGTATTTCTTGCCTCTAATAGGATTTTCTGGTGAAACCATTGCAGGCAATTGGCTGTGCTCCTGTTCCTGCTTCCCAAGCCAGTGCTTCCAAAGAAAAACTTAGTTACTCCTTGGAGTTCAGTAACTCTTCTGTTTGAGTCTTTCATGCATTAAGTCATTTTTATTGCTTATTGGTTCTGCCCAAGCTTCTGATGTAACCACTTCTTGCTTAAAGTAACTTGTAGGAACTCCTTCAACTGCATGGTGTTCCCTGAGCCACATCTCCAAGGAAGATGCCATAGAGCTCCTGACAACAAAAGAGAAAAATAGACCTTGCTTATTACCAAGAGAGAGACCCAGATGTTTTGAGTGTGAAATAAAATAAATGGCCAGGCTGGAGAGTGCACCCAAAGTTACTTGGATAATTTCTGGATATTAAAGGCTGAAGTAGCAGAACTGTTCCTTTAAAGCTACCCATTTAAAAAATATGAAATCTCTGTAGTTTTGATTTTTCTGTTGGAGAATGAATTGTGTATTAGGCAGTGATGTGAATATGGATGTTAAACTTGAAAGTTGTTGAACTTGTGTGGAAAGGAGCTGAGTGCTACTTATTTCATGAAAAATATGAAGTGCTTTGGTTTGGGTCAAAGCTGGCAATGCTCAGTAGAAAGGCAGACAGGATTTGGAGGCTGATGGGTATCACACACATTTGTGGGGCTAAAACTGGATAATTGCTCTATTTGGAGACAATAATGAAACCATCAGGTTTAAGTCAGAGCCTGCATATCAGCTTAAACTTCTGGGTGGATTGTGTTGAGTAATATTAGTTAGTGTAATACTGCAAGACATTTTAAATGAAAAACAAAGATGTGCAGATGGGATTTTTGGTGTGAGATTATCTAGCAGAGCCAAGTCCTTTGCATTTTTCCTCCATACCCATGTAAATTTGGTGATTTCTGCTCAGGCCTTAAATATTTGCCATTTTCAAGATGTTACGGTGTTCAAAATTTTCAAACTGAGTCAGTGGCATAATGAGAAATTAAATTGCATTGGAAAACTGCACAGTTTGCCAAGTTTGAATAAATAATACTTGCATTGCTTTTTACATTGGGCTTTCTTACTGATTCCATAGTCCATGGGAAGCAGACACGTGTCTCTCTGAAGGGACTGAAGGAGGAAATTTCTTGTGCAGTGAGTGGGCATCAGCTCACTGAAACTTTGCAGAAAAGGGGGTTTGGGTTTTCTCTGGCTTGTTTCTTACTCAGAGTAAAATTGTCCTGCAGCTGTGAGAACAAAGCATGAAGCTGAAAATGCTGTCTCAAGATACTGGCTACAATTACATTTGGTGTGATCTGTTAGTGTTGCTTCTCAGACCTTCTCCTTTTACACCTTCTATAAAAATGAATGAGAAATCAAGGACTGTGACTGCACTGAAGCTTTTTCAAATTATCCAAATTAATTGTATAAGAACTGGAGAAGTCTGATATTTTAATTGTTCTTTTTACCTGTTTATTGGATTTCTGAACCTTCTAAAGCTTGCCCTGGTGATACTAGCCCTGAGAAGGAAGGGGTGTTCTGCATGTGATGGGTTTAACACTGCAGGATTGCTGGAATGTCTTCTCCTTCAATCTGCAGTAGCAAAGAATCTGGTTTAGATTCCTCCTGAAATAGATTAAAATAACTACAAGTTGAGCAGTGTTCTAGTTCTGTTTCCATATGCATTTTGTTCTTTGCCATCCATGCTGATCATGCCTTCAACAGAGATTAAATTTAGCTCCTCTTTGCTCTTATTGTGAGTGGAGCTCCATGAGACAACAGAACCAGAACTGGATGTGACCCTTCCAATGGTGTGAACATGAGGGATGCAGCTGCAATCAGAAGGTTTCTCCTCCAGGAAAAGATGACCTCTGCCTTAAGAATAAATTGAAATTTTTCCTACCAATATTGAGGGTTTTTTACTCACCCAGAAGTCATCCAGGAGAAAAGGAATAAATCAAAATTATAATTAATTTTAAAATAACCTTTTTAAAGTGCAGATCTTTTGCTCCGTTTGTTTCAGTGAATGATCTTGATAAACATCTCAGTCTTCCTCTAGTCCTGTAGCATTGTTTCTTTCCAGGCTTCAATTGTTGTTTTTCACTCCATGTTTCAATAATCAGGGGAATCTTAATAGTTAAGTTTCTCTCCTATCCCAGCTTCAGACAGAGGAAGGAATATGATTAGCCTGCTTGGAGCCAGGAAGGCAGGAATTTCACAGTTAATAACTTCTCCATTGTTTTTTTAAGGGCCCTTGATATTCTGTGATTGACACAGAGGTTGTTTCCCTCTATCCCTTTGCCTTCAGGACACAGGAACCCCCAGTTGGGCAGCAGGCTGAGGGAGCTGAGGAGGGGAGAAACTGGCACTTGTTTATATATATGTGTGAGCAAAATACTTTGGGGAGGTGAGAGGAAGTGTTTGTCCTGTGTTGGAACAGTGTGTTTGATGCTGTGTGGGGCTGCTCTAAAGAAAACATCATAAACCAGAGGGCAGCATTGTATGGATGGGCTTAGAAAGGTCACAAATTCTCTAAGTCTGCATTTTAGGCCATTTGAGTTATAAAGAAAGAAAATGCAGTTTGTAACATGATAAAGCTGTGAAGTACAGACATTTATGTACTAATTCTATAAGAGAATAGAAGTCATATCCAGTATTAATAATTAGTAAGTAGCCATTATTAAGAATGTGCCAGTGATATATAATGATTTCAAAAGTAGCAATATTTGACTTTTGCACTGAATTCCTGCAGAAGTATGGGCTTTTTTGTAGCTCCCTTTAATCTTCCAGCAGAATCAGGGTGAATGTGAGCCTCGTGGGAGAGCAGTGCCCTGCTGAGGTGGGCTCTGTGCATGCCCTGGAGGTGATGGATGGAGCCCTGGAGCCCCTTGGCTTGCACATCGAGGACTTTGTGTGCACTTGGAGCTTGGTCAACTCTTTGGGTCCCTCCTGGGCAGCTGAGGAGCAGACTCCCAGAGCAGAACATGCCAAGTTCTATTTCCTGTGCATAGCAGTGGTTAAAGGAGTCTGGAAGATGGAGGGAGCTGCAGTGTGTGGAGATTGCTGACTGCACAGCCAGCATGTGTCTAATCAGAGTTAATAAATTTGACTCAATGCAGGTATTGCCAGAGCTGATATGACTCCTGGAGAGCCTCTCTACACAGTTCTTCAGCTTCCAGGAGGCTTTATTAGTCTGGGCTCCATGCTGTGCACATCCAGAGCTGCTTCTGATCCAGCACTGGAGCTGATCTGTGGCGTGGCATTAGATGATTATGCATCATTCTGCCCAGTGCTCCGGATTCCCGGAATACTTTGCAGGTCTTATTAGCTGTAAAGCATCCAGTTTGGAATACATTGGAGACTGAGCAGCTGCATTCCCATCCAGCAGTCCCAGGTCAAATAATGTGGAGCAGATCTTGCCTGGCTCTGTGCCCCAGATTCCTCCCTGCCCCTGGGTGTACCTGGCTGCAGGGCTGCTGTGTTCCCAGACTGAGCCCAGTTCTGAGGGTTTCTTTTTGTGCTGCTTCCCAGGTGGCATTCCTAGTCTGAACAGTCCTAGAGATTTGATAATAATTTTTTTTTTAAATTGTAGTCTACTGTTGAGATTCACAAAGCTGACCTGTCATTCCTCCATGATCTAGCCAGTTACAGCTGCAAAACTGTCTTTTATTTAAATGCATTTTCCAGGTATATCCTGATGTTGTTTCTATTTTAAGTCACTAATTTAAAATCAGGAATATCTATATTTGTTGATAAAGTACAGTCCCAGGAATCATGTCCACAAAATAATTTTACAAGATTCTGGCTCGTTTTGTTTATGAACTTGTTGCAGACTATTTTTATTTCACTGTTGTATGGCTTCACCATTTCCAAGAGACTTTTTATAAAATCAAAAGTACTGCTGTAATTAAAGCTGAACAGCTGACAGGGTTAAGATTTATGCAGTAATGTGTTGGTAATAGGACAAGGCAAGCAAGGGGCATTTCTGTTGCTCTCTTAGGATCATTTGGTGTGGGAAGGGGCTGCAGCCCAGCAGATCCTCGATGTGCTTTGCACCTCTGCTGAGGCACAACTCCATCCCTCTGCTGGCTTTCCTAATGTTCCCTTGCACTGGAAATTTCCCTCTGTCCTAGAACTGATACTGATGGGTGAGGATAAACTTCAGTTCTTGTCAAATGATGTGTTAGGAACTCTTCCACTGCATTTCATCTGTGTTTGGCTCCTCTTTGTCAAACTAGAGGAAACGGTGCTTATAAATGACCATTCAGAACATTTGGTCTTTTCATTAAATAATCTTTAAACACTTCTCTGTCTCTTTTTTTGGAATTTAAAAACATCCTGTCTGGTACTTTGATACTTCTGTATCAAGAACTTTGTTAATGGCCTTTCTCTCTATCCCAGGAAGGGAAATTAGGGTTGTAATTCGGATTTTCTTCCAAGGCTATTGGTGGCTTTCTGACACATAATAAATATGAGCATGTTAAATGTACCCTACATCAGGTATGTCTGAGTTTCTACGAGGTGATCTAGTCTTACATTTCAGTAAGTATTGCAGTAAAAGTTATGATACAGTAGCTGATGTTCAACAGGAACAACCCCCTGTTCATTCCCTTAGTTCCCCTGAGAATCAAACCATGAAAAAAATGACTTTTGGCAGAAGTTTAAACTTGAAATAAATCTTAGGAAGTGGAGGAAGGTTTGGAGAGTCCCACAGCTTGAAACAAGACATGGACAGACACTTGTCTTCAAGTGTTTGGTGCTGCATTAATTTTCCTTGATTATCAATCAGTAACAAAAAACCTGGGGTTAGAGAGCTCTGGCTTGTGGCAGAAACAAAGCTCCCCTGAAGCTTCTGGAGGATGGAATCTGTGCAGGAGCACAGACCAGTAGTGCTGGGGGAGTTGGAGAATAAAGTTTACATAAATTAAAACAAAGGCAGAATTTCATTCTTGGCCTTCATACACCAATTCAGTTTGCTTTCTGCTGCAGTGTAAAAAGAATTTCATTTAAAACAATATCATATTTAAAATATTAAGTACATTTAGATCCGTATAAAATGTTTAGTGCTGGTGAAGAGCAGGTCACAGTGTGAGCTTTGCAAGGGGCCTTGTGTGGATGTTACTTCATAAAATGTTTGAAAGAAAATTGATATGGAGGGAACTTCAGGCTGGGATATTAAAATGCTTCAGAGAGTTAAAAAGGGCAGCTGAGAGCTTGGTGCTTTTGCAATCACAGGTAGGAGAGTGTTGGCCCATACAAATAATAGGAAATAATTTAAAATGTTCAATCTTCTGGATTAATTTGATAGTAAATTAGAGAAAAAACCTCGAGATTAAGGTTTTTTTTCCCTCTGGGTTGTTTGTGTCACTGCAAGTTGTAAATGTTTGACTTCTGAGGCTGGAGCTTGCTAACCTGGAGATACAATTTCTTGTTACTACATACATTTTCTTGTCTGCTTGTTGGTGTGAAACCTCATGTTCTAGAAATTTCACCTGATTTTGATTAGTTTCTTTGGCTTAAAACAATAAGCATAAGCCCAGCATTTGTGAAATCCTTGCAAGCAGAGAAAAGGATATCCTTAAAACATGTTGCTGGGATGTTGCTTTGAGATGAGTCAGAAGACTTTGGGTTGCCAGTGCCTAATTATGTGTACATTGTGAGATCTGAAATGATAATCAGATGCAGGAATAAACATTTGACACCGTGTGTAATAGATGCACTTCACTGGCACTCTTGCATTTTGGATGATAAATAAGTTGATTTTGTTCAGTGTTTCTCAATGAGCAGTGGTGGCCTTGGTGAAGGAGGATGGATGAGGAGTGCTAAGCCCTGAATAACAAGTCTTTTTTTTTTTGTTATATTTCATCCTGTTATTCTAAAAAGTAAACATGATTAACTGAAGTAATGACTCTGATGAGAGCTAAGTAGCACATCACCATCAACCTTGAATTAAATAAGATTGTTTACTTAGGTATGAAATTGTGAAATGTCACATGGGTGTAAGGGAATCCAGTTTCAAATCTTCCCATGTATTGTCTCAAAAGCAAAAGTAGCATCACTCATATTCTTTAAAGTTTCATTTGCTGTTTTGTTCATTTATCTCAGAAATGTCATGGAGTAGTTGGTAAAAGCTTCAGGAAATAATTTCAGCAGATACAAACATTGGTTCTCATGTGCTGTGTGTAATGCACAGTGCTCTGTGAGCTTGCAGGGGCAGCCTTTGATTTGTTCTAGGTGTCAGAAAGAGAAGTTAAAATTCCCCTCTCCTCCATCACCCCTTTATCTCACAAGACATGTTCATATGGCGGCCATGTGAAAACTCTGCCACATTAAACTCCACAATGTTAGTTTGATCTCAGGAAGGCCTTTCAATTCCAAAAATTCTTGAATTCTGATAGTGAAATTACCCAGTGTGCAAGAAAACTGGGGAGCAGATATGGGGTGCTAAGTGGCAGTGGGTCTGTAAAAGGTCCAGGTGTCTTTGGAGATCAAAACTTCAGCAGAAATAGATCTGCTCTCAAAGATAACCTGGAGGATGGGTTGGGAACAAAGGGGCACAAAGGCAGGCTCATGTATGAACTTTGAGGACAGCTCAGCTTCCCCTTTACACAGTGGGGTTGTTTGTAATGAGCTCAGGTCAGCTCCTTATGCAAACAGCATTCATTAGCACAGTGAGAGCAGGTGACTTTTCATTGAAAAAGAATTAAGAACAAGAATTGTGTCTTACAAGCAGAGCTGCTTTTAGATTTTGCAGGGCTGTCACACGTTTTATGGAGAGGAGCCTCATGCTTTTTATAGTTACAGGGCTGGAATAGCTTAGAATGGTTGTTTTCTAAAAACTGGCAAGTTGTCACCAGAGTAAAACTCATAGAGTGAGAGAGTAAAAGGGACTAATGTATAAACACTAATCTGTTCTCTAAAATGTTCCTGGAAGAATCTTCAGGATTAATATTCTATTTCAAATCACCATGTAGTCATCTGGTTACCCATATGTTCATATTTTCTACAACAGTGCTCAGGTTTTCCAAGTGAAGTTTCAAGAAAATTCTTTAAAAAAAAAATAATTATGTATACTACAGAAATAATAGTTAATTTGGGAATAATCTTGGTTGGTCAAGTTACTGAATTTACTGTGCCTGCATTTTTTGGAGAGTGAAAATCCAGATTCCAGCCAGTAGCAGTTCCTAAAGCAGAGTGAGCTGAGTGTATGATTCTCAGTAGAAATCCAGAGGAAAAATTAAAAGTTATGTTTGTGTATTCATCCATATGAAAACCTCGTGGTGCCTGTCCCTTGACTCCCCACCTTGTGGATGTGGGCAGGTGCTCTACAAATGGCACAGCTTGGCTCCTGCATGAATAAAATGCACAAGGCAAGTTCATAGCATCAGCTTTAGTACAATGGGACCTTCATGGGTTTATGCATAATAAAATAAACTTCAATTGGAAAAAAACCTAATCTGTTCTTTTTTTTTATTCTGTTTAGGCGTCTGAACAAGAATAAATTGCAAGTTCTTCCTGAGCTGCTTTTCCAGAACACACAGAAGTTAACTAGGCTGTAAGTATAATCTGATTTATTTTTCTGTGGTGTGTTTCTATTTTGTGTTCCTTATTGTGCAGATTCACATGTTTGTGTTTTGACTGCGGTGAGAGGTTTAATTTCTGTGATATTAAGCTGCCAGTTAGTAAGGGTTTTTTGGGGGATGTGTTATGTTTGCTTGTGTGCAGTTGTAATTTGGTAGAGCATAAATATCAGAGGGAGGAGAAACCACAAAAATTTTCTGTTCCTCATATATTCACCAGGATGATGTCAAGGTGACTTATTTTGAACTCTGTAGAGCTACAGAAACCATGGAAAGTGTCAGGTTCACGTATCTGGTTCAGGCTGGATGTCCACAAAGAGAGAGTGCATATACTTACTTTAAAATAGCTATAAATTCTTTAGTTTGGAAAATTATCTTTTCAAGTAAGTCAAGGCTTTGCCAGATAGAACAGCAAAGTTATGGCTGCTGCCTCATCAGGCAGGAAGAGCAGAAATTATGGAGAAATAAACAGGTTTTTTCCTTGAAATATGAAAACTGTTATAAAATGTTCAGATGGAATCAAGATGCATTTCAACAGCAAGAGAAGGATATCATGAACTTGGCATTATTCACTTTTATTGGGAGGAGGGAGAGGGTGTTGTTAAAACAATAACTGGATGATGTACAAAATACATATTTTTTAAAAATATATAGAAATGAAATGGATGAGCAGGTGCCTGCATAGTTACTACCAAAAAAAGTCATCTGCCTTTTTAAAGGAGAAGTCAAAAACTGTTTGAAATAATTTTCTGGATCCTGCCAAAGTTATACTCATGATCCAGACTGGCTTTTTGAAATTTGGAAAAACTGCTCTTTTAATGCTTGAGTTTGTTTATGGAAGATCAGATACTAAGACTTGTGATTTGGTTAGTGAAATTGTGAAGTTATTACAGGGTGGCTGAAAAAGTTCTCCATTCATGTGGAGTTTTTATAATTGTTTTAATGCATCAGTGGGCAGCCAAACAAACCATTTCGACAGTGCAGTGAATTTTTCTTCTTGTGGAAATACAAACCACTTGGTGATAGCACAGATTAATTTTGTAATCAGATCTCTTTAAAGAAGTAGGATCTTGGTTTATGTTTACAAGAGGCAAACAGAACAGTGCTGTGCAACAAGTGATATTGATATTTTGGAGAAATTTTCTAACAAAATTTCTGTGTTGTCCAAACTCACTCATGAAAAATTGAACAAGTCAACACCATTATTCGGCAGCTGTAAATTTTTTTTTTAATATATAAGCTGTCTTTTATTTTTAAAATCTGATTGGAAAAATCTTTGTTGGACTCGTTTTGCAAGCTTTGTCGTGACTTTTGAATTCACTGGGATATGTTTGCTGAACAGATTTGCTTGAGCTGAACAATTTGGTTGAATTTCCTAATGTTCTTTGCATGGTTTTGAAATTTTGCATCTTGAAATTCTGTTTGAGTATAAACTGTGAGCTGGGACATAGTTGCAGATACCTTTATTTGGTCTCTGGAAGGTTCCAGTTGTATTTACCTGTTAGAAGAGTTGATTTACATGGGTTGGTTGTCTAAGGACATGATGATGCTTTCAAGAGTAAAGCTTTTATAGAGTTTACCTGGATCTCTACAAATTCCAGCTTAACTTGTTGAAAATTTCTCTGTGAGTGGTCTCATTGTACCTGGATATCATGAGAGGAACTCTGTGGTAATTTGTGGTTTCAGTGGAATGCTGTGTGTGTTGATAACTCGTGTGCATCTGTCCTCGGGAACCTCGCACTGAGAGCTGAAGTGAAAGTGGCTGAGGCTGCTCAGTACCACAGAGTGTTCTTCAGTCGGTCCTGTAATCATGATACATTATAGCCCTTAACAGCAAGGGCAATCATTTTGCTTTTAGAATATAAAGGTTGTAATAAAGTTACATAGAATGGAATGATTAATCTGAATTCTGTGTTCTGTGATGCCTCCCTCCGGATGCTGTCAGAACATTTGTCTTTATTCACTGACATTCATTCAGTCTTGCTGGCTGTTGAGCAGTGCATTAGACAGATCACTTCAGCACAGTTTGTCAGAAGAAACTGGCTTTTTCTTTTGAAGATACAAGTGTTATATAAATAGAGTGTGTATTATAAGCAAATAAATCTTAGCTCAAGTGAACTCTTATAGTTCCAAGTGTAGTTTGGTTGCGTGTTTTTGTCATGGGATAGGAATGAAAAGTTTGCTTCCTACTAGAATTTATAAAAATAGCAGCCACACATCTCTATGGTTGCTCTCTATTGTTTCATGTTGCTGTCTTGGTCCCACTGCTGGTAGATTCAGAGCTGTTCTTTCTTGCTTCTGTTCTGACTTGTCTGAATGCAGCAGTGCCCCTCTGCTCTGGGCTGGCTCAGATGCTCGAGTGGAGGGGCAGTGGTGCCTGCATTCCTCCCTGCAGCTGCTCTGGCCCAGCCTCTCCAGAAGAAAGCAGAGCTGAGAAAGTGATGAAAGGGCATAAAAGCAGTGAAACAAAAATTGGTAAGACAGGCTGATACAGGGGTGAGGTAGATTCTGTGGAATTTACGAGGAGTGAATTCAAATGAACATTAGAAGGTGTAGATAATGTTTAATTTTAATTTTCTATGGTAGAGCTGTAGTACTTCTGCTGCCATATTTTCCAACTCTTGACTCTGAGTTACTCAGAAGTTACTTGGTTATTTTTTTCTGAATAATTATAATCCTCATAAAGTAGAAAGCCCAAAAGTCAAATATTTCAATTGTGTGAGCTTGCTACTGCTCAAACAATGCAAAATTTTCAAGAACGAAATATTTCGGTGCTGTGTGTCCAATTTGTAAGATTTGGTTTTATTTATTGGAATGAAGAACTCCTAGTGTTGTCCATGGAGGAAATAGAATTCTGTGATTCTGAAGCTGCCCTCTCCAGCAGGCAGGCATTGAATGTAACAGTCCATGGATTTGTCAGTGAAGGTACAAGCTTGACTTTTTTTAAGATAAAACTAAATAGAAAGATGACATTTTAAGTTTGGTAGCTTGATCAGATTGTGAAAATTGAGTATTTTTGTTACCATGAATAAAATTCGGTGGAGATGGAGTGAACTGCTTAAACATGCAGGCATTTTGTGCGCTGGAGGGTTTCAGGGAAGACCTATTAATGTTTCAGGAGTAGTTAAAGGCTGAAAAAGCAACTGAGGGCTTTTCTCAGTGTTCTGTCAGCCTGGCAGAAACCTGGGACTTCACTGGAGGAGCCAGCTTTGTTTCTGTAGATTGATACCAGCAGAATCCCTTCAGCCCTGCTGTGAATCAGAGTGTAGAACATGGTTTCATGTCGATGATGTGCTTGAAAAGCTGCAGCACAAACCTGGGGGCTCTCGTGCTGTTCCATGTGCCCTTGGTTGGGGACAGCAGTGCTGCTGTCCCTGATGGATTCCATGTGTGGCACCAGGTCATGCACAGTGCATTTCCACTGAAATCCACCTTCTGAGAACTACTGAAATTGAATTTAGAATGCTTCTCACATTATGTATCCTCAACCCTCACTTCAACTCCAGGTACCTTTGCTTTTTTCTCCAAGCCTCTCCTAAATTCTGAGCTTCAGGATATCCTTGCATCTTTTACAGGGCTGCTTAGGCTTCCTTGTCACATCTGGTTGATATTAAAAGCAGGAATATATATAGTGAAATAAACCTTAAATGGAATGTGAGGCGTCCCACAAAACGAGTTTCTCATAAGGCTTTGAGCCTTTTCTTCTAGAAAGAGTGGCTTTGAGACTCATGGGTTTTGTTTGCTTTGGTTTAGATAAGGGTTTTAAGTTGAAGTTGGATGGTGAATGAACCCTTGATTGGATTCTCTAGTGGAAATGTTTCTCATTGCTCTGTTGCCTTCACTGCCTAGGTTTTAAAGCTTCTGTACTGATTTATCTGGGATAATTATCTAATAATTCAAAATACAGGCACTTTTAATGAGAAAACTGAATCAAGGAAAAGGCATTTTTAATGAATTGAGGAATAAAAACATGATTTTTTTTTAATACTTACTAATATTTATCCATAAAGGAACAGGTATTTTTAATACAGGTGATGAAATGCACAGAAAAAGTATAATAAAATGAAACATGTAATTCAGCAGCTATAAAACTAGGTTTTGTTTCTAAGGCAGTTATTTTCTTATATCCAAAACAACTCATGAAATTTATCTGCAAAGGGTGTAAGATAAGATTTGTGCCTGCTGGAATCCTGTTTCCCCTGTGTGCAGAGCTGGTGTTTAAAATGATTGTGGTGCATCTGCTTTTCACTAAAAAAACAGGTATACTAGGGATCCATGAGATATTTATCTTTGAAAACAAAAGAGGGGAACAAGCTCGTTTTCCCACAAACACCCTGTCAGGTAAGAATCTATTTGTTTCATTGTTGAAGTCTCTATACCTCAGGCTAGCTGCTAAGTAGTCATGGTAAAGTTCCTTTGTGTGTTTGAAAAAACAACTTCTTAGAAGGGCTCTAAACTCCAGTCTTGCAGTGAGAATTAATGCCTCTACCAAATTTATAGCCGTGGAACATTTGTTGGGTCTATTTACTTTTAATGAACTGTCTCAGTTGTCACTTGAGTGAGCAAACCAGGCTCTGGAAATGTAGGTACTGAAATCTGATACAAAATATCAGGATAGATGGAAGCAATCCATTAGACTCTGAAATGAATTTGGTTACTTTTTGGAGTAGTAGCAGAATCTAGATTTTATTCCAAAACTGAGTGTCTTAGTGTGGGAGCAGAGCCCTGTGATCCTGAACTGGGACAATTTGGGTCCATGGCTGAGTGTGCCCAATATCTCTGTGTTTAAATTTTCTAGTCATGATATCCCAAAGTTTTATCATATTAATTTATAATTCTTTCTAAAGCAGGCTGATGTAGCACAATCAGCAGAGTGGAGACGTTGTAGACAAGTTGTTTGTTGTAATAAAATGGCATTTCCTCTCAGTATCAGGAACTGCCATTCTGGAACGAGTTGCTTGTTGTCAACATTGGTGTGAGTATTTGTAGCACTGTGAGATTTGTCAGAGCTGGATCAGTGGGATGCTCATTTCTTATCTAGTGGAATGTTTTGAAAGTTGATTGATAGATGGGTAAAATAGTGAGTAAGTACTTGCAGCACACAGTGCAAACTCTGTGAGTAGCCTTAAAAAGAAGCAATATTCAGTTTTAGCAGTCACAGAATGGCTGAGGTCGTGTGCTGGGCTGACCCTGGCAGGTCACTGGTGCCCAAAGCTGCTCTGTCACTGCTCTTTTCTGCTGGGCAGGGAGAGAAAATGTAATGAAAGGCTTGTGGGGTGAGATAAGAGCAGGGAGAGATCCCTCACCTGTGACTGTCACAGGCAAACCAGACCTGATTCGGGGATATTGACTTTATTGACAGTGAAATCACAGCAAGGCAGTGTTACATTTTCAGAACTTGCTATTTGCCATCTCTTTCCTTGACTTGTCCACTTCCTTATGGTATCAGTGTGTCTGTTTGATTTTGTGTAAGTAGTTTCCTTGGATAATTCCTGCTTGGAGCAGCTGGAACTATTAAGTTAGTGCTTTACTAAAGAAGCTGTCCTGGTTAGACATAAATCTGAAGATATTCTCACCTTCCCTGTGGGGCAGTGCTGTGCTGCAGGCAGGTGCTGGCCCAGGTGAGTCGGAGCCTCCTGCCTGGAACTGGACAAGTGTGTCAGGTATTCCCAATGCCAGCTTTCCTCTGAGTGCCTGTGTGGCTCAGATGTTTATTGTAGCCAGGGGATTGTTGCACATGGCAGTGATTTACCCAGGATTTGCTGCTGGAAGCTCCCTGAGAAGTGTCACTTATAAACCCTCCTCTCCAGCCCCATCCTCAGCCAGCTCAGAGCATCAAACCACCACTCCTGCTCTAATTCAGCCTCTTTCATCTTGTGGGTGTCATTAGAAGCTGTGCTTGGAAAAGCAACCAGATCATAAATTTTCTCAGTGTCCTCTTTATTTCTCTGTTTGTTCCCTTTCTAGAAAGAAAGCTTTCCCAGATTGCTGCCTCAGAGCTCCATTATCGCTTCCCATTAAAGCAGGATCCTGGCAATTCAATTGTTGCAGGAGTTTGAGTTACAGTGTTGCCATGACAAAAGAGCATGGGCTTGTAACAGGGTGTTTTTGTGGTTTTATCCACATCCAATAATTGTAGTTTTACTGGGTATAGATCACAGCAGGTCTTTTCAGAAGACAGTAAATAATTACAGTAAGTGTTTGCTGGTCTCTGGGGTGCACTTCTGGCTTGGGAAAGATGTGCATTAGGTCAGGGGCTTGTGCTGCAGATAGCTGGATGACATTTACACTATTTATCAAGCTGAAGTCATTCTAGGTCTTCTTTTGGGCTCTGCTTGTAAATAATGTATTTAACCATTTATTTTTTTAATACAAGTGCACACCAATTTTATATGAAGAGTCTAAGGATCTTCTTCTGTCAAAATTAGTGCAGAAGAATAATTAAAAATATGAAAGATTTTTAAAATTTATTATTTGTATTTTGAGAGTAGAAAACAAAGGAGAACATGTTGAAAAGCCAGAAGGCTTTCTCCTCAGCACTGCTTCTTCCCCTGTGTGAAATTGATTATTTGAAATGATGGTGTGCAGATGTCTTGTTTCCCCTCTTAAGGGAAACAGGCACGACTGGGGAAGAAAGGGTGTTTTTTTTTGTGAAAATTACTGCTGGGTTTTAGTGGCGTCTCCCTTCTAAAGAGGGTTCTACTGCCAACTTCTGTGATCAGGTCATCTTATTGCAAAGCTATTTAAGGGAGTTTGTGGCAAAGGGTTATACATTTCCAGAAGAAATGCCACACATGCAGATTAAGCATAAGTCTACTTTGGAAATAAGTTGTTTTACTCAGTTGAGTAACTTCTGCCTTGCATTTCCAATGTTTTTTTCCTTTGCTACTTTAAGGGTGATGTCTTTTCATTGATATTCAGCTCAAGAAATCAGAAGACTCCAAATTAGTGGGATTAATTTGCTATTTAATTATTTGGTAGCCTTAGCCATGCTGCTGGGTGTCTGTTTTCCTGAATGTTGGGGTTTTTAAAGCACTCTCAGATATATTCTAGTTTCAAATCACATGGCTTGGAGATAACACATTAAAAATACTGTTAATATACTTTAACAGGCTGCTCAAAGCAGTCCTGAACTGCAAAATGCCAACACCAATAGCAGCCTTGTGAACTTAATAAGTCCAGTCCATGATTTTGAATCAACAGAGCCCTTGTAAGTAGTTTCTGATGCTTCTTAAAATTTGCCTTTTTCTTAGTATCATACAAGGAATACTGACAAATTCATTGTGTGCTCACAATTAGACATTAATTCCCATCAGAGCTGATTCTTTTTGAGAACACCCTGGAGGTGCTCAGCCAAATTAGGCTTTTCTGAACTTCTGCAGAATCTGCTGCTGCTTTGAGTGAGTCCCAGCAAGGGCAGCTGGATGGGGGCTCCATCCCCACCTGGAGAGCTGCACACCTGGGTCCCAGGGTGGCTGTGTGTGCTCTGCCAGCTCTGAAATGTGTCCTTATTGACTGTCTTCAGCTTCTGTCTTCAGAGTGAGGAGTTGAGATGGGGTGAAAACAGAGACTCAGCTTCGGCTTACGAGGGCTGTTATGTCTCAAAACACAACAGTTGTGGGTGGGCATTATTGGCTTGCTGTTTTCTTAGATTAGTCTTCAGAATTTGGGCTTGTTTTGTTTCTGTGAGCAGCAGCCCAAGCTCTGTAGCTCCCTGCAGTGCTGGGTTCTGGTTCCTGGGGTTTGATTTGTGGTGGTGGCAGGGCCAGGGAGCTGATGCTGCTGGTGGCCTCTGCAGGGTGGGTTTGTCTGCGGCACTCAGGGGCTGCTTCCAGGCTGGACGGAGGATTGAGTGGCTGTGGAGCTTGCAGCTGGAGATTAATTAGGTTATATCACAGGTATATTATTACTGGGGATTCCAACCTGATGGTTTATAGGCAGTTTCTTTTCCGGAAACTGGATAACCCTGGTAGTCTGTGCAGCTCAAGGTTTGTCAGGGTCAGATTTATTGCATTTGCTTTGTTACTGTGGCTTTTTTTGGCCTTGCCATTAGAGCAAGTCAGCAAATGTCAGCACATCACAGTGTATTGCTATGTGGGTATTGCTTTTCTTGTTTGAAAACTTCCTTTTAATCAGTTCATATGTGAATGGTTTTTTGCCTTTCCCCTTCAGCCCTGCTCTGAGAGGAGCTGAAAAATGTTCTGAGTGTTCAGTGCTTCTGAGCTGCTGGAGTCTTGTTCATGGTTAGAGTGGGAAATTCACTTGTAAATTGTCATTTCTGCAACATGGAGACAATGCAGATTGAATATAACTCTTCTTTTTGGTGAACAGGAGATTAGAATCCATTTGGCATTATTTTCACACTGAGGCAGTCTCCTCACACAAAGTGAGTGTAGGAACAGATTGAACTGATGACCCGAAGTGCAGACATCTCATCTACGCAACAGGAAAAATATCATAATGATAATGTAAATATTTCTGCTGCTTTCCATAATAGACTGTCATCCTGAGGCCAAAGATGAGTTTACATTCATCGTCTTGTAAAAGTCCTTTCAAATACTTTGGAAATACGTTGCAGATAATGAGAATTTCTTTTAGTGTGTGTGTGGATAAGTTGGGGACATGATCATTGGTGCAGAGATACTAATGAGGGTTAAATTAAAAGTGCTGTACATGAAGTCTTGATTTTCATCAGTGTCTTTGAAAAGAAAAGGCCATTTCCCATCAGCAGTTTTCTGGCTTCAGCTCTCCTGGTTGTTCCATGGCAGCAGAACCCTGATTTACCTACAGAGATTTATTGCCCCAGCCAGAGAGCCCCATGAGTTCAGCGTTTGGTGGGTAAAACAATGCAAGACCAAAAACTTCCTTGTCTCAATTATCATTTGGTTTTCTTCTTGAGCTCTGCAATGTGTACAACGGGAAGCTTAAGTCAGGCTTTCTGGAGCATTTCCATGTGTTTCACAGGGGTAACAGGCCATGCCTGTTTAAAGTATTTCAGACACAAAAATGAAAGCTGCTATTACTTTTAAATGCACTAGGTTTGCTTTTGAAATAGAGTCATAAATGATCCAGGATTTCATTTTGATTCCAGTCCCTGCAGTTGGGAGAGCCATGGGGTTTTAGCCTGGGGCATGTGTGTGCCTGTCAGGAGGGTCAGAAGCTGAACCAGGGGATTTGATCTGGAGCCTGACACAGCTCCACGTCCCCAGCGCAGACTGCGCTGTAAAACTTACAAGGGTAGAAAATATTCATGAAAGAAAATTAAAATAAACCATGCAAATCATTAAATGTTATGTTGCTACGAGAGTAGATTGGAAAGGGTGGTTTATCATCATCTTGCTCTCATGAGTAAGGCAAGGATGTTGTACAAGGTGTGCCTTTGAACTGCTTTTATTTCTTCACTCTGTAGCGCACTGAAAACAAAAGGTTATGGCACCATGTGTTACACAAAGTCCATGAGCTGATTTTTAATGTTTCCCTTATATAATACTTCGGAATTTAGTGACATTATTCAAATATAGAGTAATTGCCACTGTTGAATGTTGAGCTTTTCTGCAATGAAAATGCAAATACTATTGAGAAAATTGACTGAAGCACATTTGAAATTAAGTACCTACCTTTTGCTTTGCTCTGTTAAACTCCCTGATGGGCTGTTGCTAAAGACATCTATGAAATGTTTTCTTCAGGAAACAGCTGATGTGAATTTACTGCATTTCTGTTGATCTATGAAGGAACGTTAAGTTTAACGTTTTGAATGGTTTCTGTGCGTGGTACAGCATCAGCGCTCGGTGAACTGTGAGGGGAAAAATGCTGACAAGAAAAGCATCTGATATGAGCCCAAACATCGTGCTTATACAGTTAGTTTCTTTAGTTGAGAGAATGATCTTGAATCCTACCACACAGCCACAGGAGCAGAGCTCCCTGTAAGTTCTGATGGTCAGCCCTGGGTCAGCCCTGCCTCGCTGTCCTTTCTGGGAGTGAAGAGTGCACCGGGACATTCAGGCTCTGAGCCCCCAAACTGGTTTCTTTACACCAAGCACAAAGTCACTGTATCTTCAAAAGCACTGCATGGAATTTTGGCTTTTTTCACCTTGAGTTTGTGCTGCCCTGCTCTACTTTTCCCCAATAATTGCTCGATTAACCCCACACCGTGGAATCCCTTACTGGGAGCAGAGCTGAGGTTACATTGAGCTAGGTTTTTTACTGGGACTTTTTCTGCAGAAGTGGCAGCTTTTGCAGATCCTTGGTGGTATTTGATCCCAGAACTCGCTGCTCTGTAGCAGGTATCTCACTTAAACACCTTCCCTTCCTTGGCTCCAGGGGCCTCACGCTGATGCTGCTGTATGGAGAGCTTGCCAAGGGTTGCCCTGGAAACACCATCCTAGGATGGTACTCTGGGATGCAATAAAGCCCCAGATCTGTGTCCTTTGCTGGGTTTGTTGGGAGGACACAATTGGCACATCCCTGTGTGAGCCAGGATCTCAGTGAGGCTGTTCTGGTGTTTGCCATGGTGTTTCCCACCAGCCCTGACAGGAGCAGAGTTAGGCTGACATTGCTCAGGTGGGCTGCTCAGTTTTGACTTTCCAGGCAACATTCGTGGAGTATTTTGATAAAGTGTAATTTACATGCATCAGTAATTACTGGCTCCAGAGGGACCATGGTATTTTCTTCCTGACAGGACAGAAAACAAATTTCCCATAAGCCTGGGGAATGCAACATGCCACTTGCCCCAGTTGGTGGTGAACTTCAAAGGAAAACAATGTTTCTTTTTACTGGCCTCGGGTTTTGCACTATTTTACCTTCAAAACTGCTATTTCAATTGCTTGAAGGGAATTATTTTTTTTTGCTGCTTGTTACTCTTTTTTTCCCCCAAATGGCATTGCTGGTTTTTAAAAATGAGGACCACCTCACTCCCTTGCAGCTGGAGCTTATTTCAAGTGCTCTTTAATGAGGTAGACCCATTTCATTGTGTTTAAATAAGCACATGAACAAAGGGCCAGTTGCTGGGTTGGCCTGTGGATAGCTGTGGCTTACAACAGGCCATGTGTTGGGTGTCAAACTTGGCAAAAATATCAGCTAGATTGTTTTTCACTTTGTAGTTAAGGTTTGTAAATAAATACAGCTTTATGGAAAGTGTAAATGATATACCTTTAAAAGCTGAGACTTATTTATTGCCAGTCTGGTTTTTTCACCTCAATTCATTTGAGAGAGTCCTTCCTTTCTAAAGGGTGAAATGGAAAGGGGAACAGGATTCCCCTCTTCCTTTAGGGTACATTGAGCGTATCATAAAATATGGAAAAGTTAGGGACTTATTCTCTGGCTTGACTCTGTGGTCTTGGCCTGAAAATGAGGGAGGAGTTCAGTTAGCAGAGACTTTCCAAGGCATTTTTTGTGTGTGTGCTCCAGAGCTGGAGTGTCAGATTGGCAAGAAGAACACCAGGGTGAGCTGCTCTTGTGGCTTTCAGCCCCAATGTACGGTGACCTGAAAGATTAACACAGTTAAAAACTGAGGGGAAGCAATTTTTATGTATGAAAATGTACAATATTCATAAAGAAGCAAGCTCTAGCAGTTCCCAGTGAATATTCAGGAGCTAGAGGGCTGCTGGGGATGCTGCTGTGTTGCATGGCCTGTGACAATGCTTGTGTGTAACTTTAAACTGCACTTTTTAAATTCTGCAATGCTTAGATATGTCACTGAAGTTTTTTTCTTAAATACATTTCCACAATGAACTTCATCTGCACAGGTTGGGGGGATTAGTTGTAGAAATAGTCAGTGGCTTGTCTTGGATCAGCAGTCACTGGGTTGTTAGGAGTTCTTCCCCCATTAGTGTGCCTGCTTTTTAAGGTTTTCATATTTAGTATTGTGGTAGCCAACCCATTTGTTTCTTTCTCCTGTCGAAGGAGATTTTTCTGATTTTCTTGCCAGAAATATAAGAATATATATACAATACAATATAAGAAAGAATGGAGCATATTAACCTCATCAACATTTAACTGGCTGTGTTTTGAGTGGGAAGTTGAACCATATGACTGCAGAGGTCCCCTACAACCTGAAGTATTCTGTGGTTAAAAATGTTATTTACAGTATTTAATGCTAGGGCTTGGAAGCTTTTAGCTGGTTCAAGGTTTGGCAGATACTGTGCATGGGATACCAGACTGTGGAGTTTTTCCTTCTTTGTCCTTCTTCCATTCAGAATGAATGATTAAATGTAGTGGAGAGGATTTTTTGGGTGCTGGAAGATCCTGTGCCTAAGAGGTGCAAGGCTGTGCTCATCATCAGGATGTTAGAGGATGAGATACTGGTTTTCAACTCCCACAACCCTGGAAAGTCATCAGGAGCCAGAACTGATGAACTGCTACTGAGGAAAGGAAATTTTAGCTGTGTCCCACCCTAAATTGTGCTGTTTGAATCCGCTTGTAACATTGACTTCAGTGTCATTTTCAGAGGCAGGATGTGCATTGGTGGTGTTCAGTGGTTTTGCATCTTATTGTAGGAGGAACTTTCTTGCTTTATCCCTTATGTGAAAATCCCTTTTGTCTTGTTTCTGCTCTGCTTAAAACCAGTGAAAGCAGAGTGGCTGATGTGGGAGGCTGTGGAGGGGTCCCTGTGTAACACAGGCAGAGGTGCTGCCCAGATTCTGTTTGAAAATAGCAGGAAAAAGGAAAAAGGAGCGTGGTAGAGATGGCTCCTGTTCTTGGGGTTTTCCTTCCCAAGTTCCTGTTGAAAGTGGGCTTGGCAGGGATGGAGGATCCAGGTTTTCCTGCAGGAGGAGGCATTTCAGGACTGGCCTGCTCTGAGCTCTGGTAAAATCTGAGAGAAGGGCTCAACCTCCCTTTATCTAAAAACGTCGCTTTTGAATTTAAATGTTATTAACTTAGTTTCAGGTTGCAGCTACAGAAAAAGGTTTGTTCTCTTTCTCATCTTAATCTGCTGATCTTGATTTAATTTTTGAATTTATTTCCAAACAGTCTCTAAGGTAATGTTACTACAATGTCAGCAATCGATTTAAATTACAGAAAAATCCCGACTATTTAAAGAAAAAAAAGTGGTTAAAAGGAAATGTTGTCTTAAAGTCCACTGGGTTATGCTGAATTTCAGGCATGTTTTAAGCTGCTGCAGCACTGTGCCCATGTCACAAATGGGGTTTGTATGTGAAAATTCAAATAGGCCCAACCAATTATTTCATGATTTTAAAACTTGTGGTAAAGCTCCAGCTAAGGAAAATACAAAACTATTTATTGCATGATGATACTGGTGATACTTCCCTCTGACACTGAAGGGAAGGACTTCTAAAAGTATCTTCAGGAAGGCTCACCTTGACTCATTTAATTAACTTACTGAATTACAAACTAAATCAAAAAAGCTTTTTTCCAGCAGTCTTTTCTTTTTCCCCCCAAAAAATGTTTCTATGAGTTTTTCTGGCAGTCGTTTGTATACAAAATATTAAAAGAAAAATTCCAAAATCTAACAATTGTGTATGCAGATTAATTAGTTTAGAGTTCTCTGCTAGTTGGCCAAAGAAATGATTTATGCTGTGGAGACTGCTATGTCAGGGACAGGTAATATGTGAAGTAACTGTGAACTATATGGATGAGACAAGCACTTCAGTTTTTGGAAGGTTTATTTCTGAAGAAAAAATGAGATATTTAAAATGTTTTTCTGTTTTAATTTTATATTTTTAATAAAAGACAAATTCAGTTCTTATATTTTCATAGACTGAAGACAGACATCACCACATAGCCCTTCATCTTAAATAATTCCAGATAGTATAATTATCTTTAATTACTTAATTATTACATTATTCTCCACTTTGTTATTTTGAAGGGATTGGAAATAATTGAGTACACACTTTACACAGTAACTTCTCCTGAGTCCATACATCCCACTTATTACCATGTACTGATGATGCTTATTGAAACTGGAGCGATAAAGTATTGATTAACATTTCATAGGGTTATACATTTTATAATTCCTAAGAGAAAATGTAGAAATTACAGTTGATGTGCAGTGCTCTTATTCCCTTGAATTACCCCAAGCACCTGAGTACTTGAATGAATAGATAATGTGGTTTTTTTTGCTTATTGTCAACTCTTGTCCCTTGCTAAAACACATTTAAAGACTTTTTATGGGACTTGTGGCTCTGTTTTGCAGAATTTTGTGTAGGTGGGGAAGAACTGGTAGCATTTTTTTCATTTGTAAAAAAATACTAGAGGATGAAAGAGTGATCCATAAACTGACAAGAGGAGCCAGAACTGGCATCTGCCAGCCTGGAAGAGGATTTTGTGAGAGGTGCTTTATTCCCCTGAGGCACTTTGGGTTTTTCCAGGCTAAGTGATGGCCAGAGGAGCTGGGTGAGGAATCCTGCTCCAGATTCCTGATCCTGCAGCAGTGCCAGGGTGAGTTATCCCTGGGCTGGGACATCTCCTGCAGCTCCACGGCGCTGCAAACTCTGCAAGCACACATTGCTTAACTGCCTGAAATCAAAACTGGCACCAAAGGCCATCATTATAAACCCCTGGGAAGAAATGCAGGCCTTTGGAACTTCTGCTGACTGGTGAAACAAACCCCACCCAACCAAAAAAAACCCCTGAAGACAGACAATAAAAAAGCAAAAAAATAAAAATCAAAAAGCCCTGTCTGACGTTGCCTTTGCAGAGCAGAGTCCGTGCTCTGAATACACCAAGTTACAGAGTCAGGAGAGAGCAGCTGGGGCTTAAATTCTGCATTTTTGTGGTTCTGACTGTCTCTCTGCACTGAGCTCTCCCTCAGGTGTGTGCAGAGTCCCTCCCCTGGAAATCTGACATTGTTCTGCTCAGCATTTCAAACTGTGTTAGGGAATAACTTGGAGAAACAAAAATCCTGTTTGGAAAAACATTTCTTCAGTGACTAGAAGTTGAGTATGTGGATTGATTTTTTTAAAGTCCTGCTAGAAAATATTAATTATTAGGTAATATGGCAAAAAAATTACCTGATAAGGGCAAGGAATTTTGGAACGTGGTAGGCAAGACTTGGTGTCCTGATTGGAATTTTCACTTGTTGAATTAAGTGTATTATTTAAACAGCTCGGATTCTAGAGGATTGGATGGCATTTTGAATTAAGTAAATTTTTGTGGGTTAGTTTACTGTTAGACAGCACTGGTGTTAAGAGCTGGTGATTTATTTTATTGTAGGTAGCCAAGCATCTTTGTGTGCTGGTTGTTCCACATACACATACATTTTACTCACCCTCTTGGTAGGTACTTTTTTCCATCACTGCTTTTGCATATGTTGTGCTGCTGCTGAGTTGCTCTTGGAAACCATTTCTTAGTGTGGACAGTGGGACTGTTTTTTGAGAAAATGCAGTGCTTAATAAAAACAACATGTAATGCAACAGCCCAAATAATTACCAATATGAATACTATTATATATTCCATAAAAGTGGTACAGTAATGCTACTCTTTGCCTTCAGCTTGTTGTATTATTGGCATATTGTATAAATAGGCAGCTGTTGAGATACTTGGGGATTTCTGAATGAAAGCTTCTGTAGAATTAAAAATTGCTGGGTTTGGGTTTTACTGGGAACACTGGGAGAATCAGACACTACTTGAATTGTCTGAAGTTACTACAGTATAAATAATTTCCAAAAAGACTGTATTGTGATAGTTCCTGTTCCTGAAGTACTGATGTTTTTTCAGCAGTTGTAAATCAGTGTTTAAATAGTCTCTTGGTATAGAGACAGGACACAAAAGGTTTAGCTGTTCCTTGCCTTGAAAAGTCATGGAATTTTTTGGTTAAACACAATGAACTTGAAATGGAGAAATCCAAGTGAGTGATCTAAGTAATTTTTGTTGCAATTTTCTTCAACACATTGCCCAATTTTTGTGGCATAATAGAAGGACACAGATCAGAAACTGAGTTATGGCTCCTGATATTAATAGAAAGGAATAAAATAAATTGGAGCCATTTTTATGCACCACTGAAGAGAATGTGTGATGGTGAGCCTGGAACAGCAGCCAGGCTGGAATAGAAACAGGCCTTGAGTTTATGAGCCTGAGATAAATATTTAAAAATGCCATTTCACTACGTGCAGAGGGTATTTTTCACATTTAAGTTTGGTTTCCTTTTAAAGTGTGTGTGTCAGATAAGAGCACCTGCTACTGCAGGTCTGGATCCCAGACATGGCCAGAGCCTGTCCAGGGAATGGCTCCAGGGACTGGCAGCAAAGAGACAGAAAATGGTTTCAGTATGGGCTGGGAAGTGGAGTAGAGAGGGCCAGTTTTGGAGAATTTCAGCTATGTCATGGGAAATGGCCACAGCCAGACTTGTGATTAGCAGGAGAGAGTAAATCCTCTGGGTCATTGCCAGGGTTCAGGAGGGCAAAACGCTGCTGGGCTATCAAATTGTTGCCATACTTTGTTTAAAGAAGAAAGGGAGGGGAAATATAAGTGGGGAAAAAAACTTCAACAACCTAATAAAGAAGAAAATTATTTTTTTTGGGGGTGTCAAATGTGCCATCATTTTAATGTTGCCAACATGTACATCCTGAGCAATGCATGAGGACAGAGAAATGCATTCAAGTATTGAAGGTATTGAGGAACTCTAAAAACTTAATAACTACTCAGTTGTTTGGGATTTTTTACTTTGGATTAAAAGAATCTCCTCATAAATCGCCTTGATTTTTTATTTTCTTCTTATAAAATTTACCTACATCAAGGGTATTTATGTATTACTGATCCTAAAATGATTTAAAGCTGATTTTTCTGTATCCTAAATTCAAAGGTATCATGTGGCATATTGAGGGAGTATGATAAAGTATTTCACCTTTTTTTAACAAATAAAAAAAGTATATTCTGAAAGGACATTAATTAGAGCCAAAAGCAAATAGACAACTGAAAGTACTCTCAGTACACTAAAACTCATTGGGTTTTTCTGGTGTGAGGCAAGCTGTTGTAAATACCTGTATTGGTCAGACCTGCTGAGTGTGATTTGTGAGAGCACTCGAGCAGGAGTTTCCTGGTTCTGGGAGATTGTAGCTTTCCACATCAAACCTCTTCATTCATTTACCTCAGGTAAGTGAACAGAGGAGTTTTGTTTTGCCCTGCTGTGGTTGCTCCCCAAAGCACAGGGCCATGGCTCTTGGAGCAGCTCTTGGGCTGGAGAGTGGAGTGAGGCTGTGCCACGGCTCCCTGGGACAGGTGCTGGCTGAACACAGGCAAAACCATTTGTTTTGTCCTCACTCATGTCTCCAACACTCCTGGATCACTGCAGGAACAGGCTGCAGGGCTGATTGTAGCTGCTTCAGTGGGAGCCTGCAGCCTGTGGAGCCAGGCTGGATCTCCCTGGATGCCCAGGGAACGTGCTGCTGCTGGCTGAGGAACACCCCGAGGGATGCCAGGGCTCCAGACTGACGGGTTCCTCCTGCCAGGAGCCTTGGTCTCCATGGCAGAGCTGCTGCCCTGAGCCCCTGTGTGCCTCTGCACAGTCACAGTGCCAGGGCTGCCTGGGGAACTCGCTCCTCTGCATGTTTAGCACAGGGAGGAGGAATCGACTCCGGTGGCAGAAGAAAACCCCAAGTCCTTTGACCTGGGCTAACCCTGAAGTTCTCCAGCCTTGTTTCCTGATGGCAAACAAGGTGTGGGTACTTCCAGCTGCCAGCCAGGACAGGGACAGCTCAATGGGTCAGAGCTGATTATGCCAGACCTGGAAGTGACAGAAATGCTGATGAATGAAACTCTTCCCAAAGAGCCTGTGTGTCAGGCCTCACATTGTGCTCCAATTTATTCTCTGATCACTGGGCTTCTATTTATTTCTTGTTCCCTCAATACTAACGACATTTCCAGTTGATCTTTCTGATTTTTCATTTCCTTACACGTTTCAACTTTCAGTAAATACAATTCCACATTCTTTACTCATGTGTAAGTTACAGGAAACTTACCCTAAAAGCGAGTCCCTGCAATTTACATGTCAGTAATTATATTTTGCTGTATTAATCTGATTGTTTGAATTAATCCATCCAACCTATTTTTTTTTAGGAAATGCAGAACACTCACAGGTTAGTGTTTCAAGAATAATACTGTAAATGAGCAGAGCTTTGCAGACCTCTATGCCAAATGCTGTCTAGATGTGGAGTTCTTTCCCACACAGAGCTGTCCTTCCCCCACTCCTCTGCAGCAGTGGGAATCAGAAGCATCACCCATGACTCATGGCACAGAGCTTAATATCTGCTGTGGAAGCTTGGAATTGTGTCTGCCTTGGGCCCAGATGGAGATGTGGGACTATTTGCTGACCAGTTGAGAGTTTACATGGAGCATTTGTCTGGAGGACAACATTCAGAGTCTTCATGGTGATAACACTGATGCATCTGGGTTGCCTAAAAAACCAAACCCAGCAAGGTGTGAATAATATGTATAAAGTATTCAGAGTGAATCAGTGTTGATTTTGATTTATTTCTTTGCAAGGTTAGGCTGAATGTCAGCAGTCAAGTAGGCTCTTGATAGAGCTTGAGATTGATGGGTTGTCTCTTAAAGAACATAAATTTCCTAAATGAGAATTCATTCACTAAGAAGTAGCTAAACCAGGTGTAGAAGTAATAGCCAGGTTTTTCCCAGAAATAAAGCTGTTCACTTGAGGTGATGTCTGAGTCTCTGGTTTGGCCTGAAACTTTGGGTTTTAGGTGTGTTTCATTGCTAAAGGATAAATGGGATGGATAAACACAAAGTGCACATCTGTTTGTGCTGTCACCAGTGGCTCCATGGAGGAGTCTGTCTGCACAGAGTGACATGCAGGGTCTGAAAGGCAGTTCTGAGGAAATCCCAACCTCTTAGCTGAGGGATTAAGAGGTCACCACAACAACTTCTGAGCACATGATCCTGGAGTCAGAGGCTGAGGCAGTGCTATGCTGTAGTGCTGGGCGTATTCCAGTGCAAAATATTACTGGATTAAAAAAAATTATAAAATATTACAGAATACTTTGTCCAGTGACAAAATATTACTGGTGCTCTTGGCAAATTTGGGGATGAAGTGGAGGGAGGAACAGGTATGGATTGTGGGACAGTCTTCAAAGGATGGAGAGATAGTAGAGCTACCTGGAAACACACAGGAATCTCTCAAACATTTCAGCATTCTTAAAACCAGCTGAAAGCCTAAAAATGCCCAGATGTGTAGGAAAGGTTTGCAGTGTGAATACCTGAATACCATAATGATTGACACAGTCACTTTGAAGATTGTTTTTAATGATGTTGTTTTCATGTAGTGCTGCGTGTGAAATGTTTTGATCTCACATAGGAAGAAGAGTTAGGTTTGTAACAACCATATGAATGGTGTGAGTGTATTTCTGTGCCTGGAAAAACTGGCATCTTGTTCCCTGTCATCAGCTCAAGATGCGAAAAGGAAATGTACAACTGCTGAAAGTTGTGCAAAGAATCTGGTGAGGAATCTTCTGCCTTTGAAGATCTCCATATGTGAGGTATTCATGCATGTTTTGAAGATGACTTGGTTCTTGGGAATCCTGAAGGTATTAAGGAGGAATGTGTGTAGCAGGCTTGTGTTTGGCAGCAGTTTAACAGCACAAACCGAATCACAAACACATAAATATGGTAAGTTATTGTCTCTGTCAAAACTGAGCACAGTTAGAAAGCTCTGTCCAACTGTGATCTGTGTGGTCTGGCTCCTGGCAGTCAACATACTGAAGTGTAGAAGTTAATGTTCCAGAAACTTATCTGCAAGGAGCTGTCTGAGCTCCTGATGGGCAAGGCTGGTGTTGTCAGAGATCTGATCGTGTTGTTCTGATAGCAAACCATCCATCCTGATCCTGCTGGCTGCCTAATTCAAGTGAGGCTAAATTTCCAGACTAATGTGCCTTCCAAGCACTGAAAGTGCTGAGGTTCATTTGCTCGAGGGAAAGGTGTGCTCAAGGAACTATTTGATGTGAAAACACATGGATTGAAAATCATTACGAGTTTCTAAAGGGGGAATGGGAAAGAGTAACTGGAGTTTAGAGAGAGACTATAAATTACACTTTAATGGAACTCCATGCTGGCTCAGAACTAGACCTATAGAAAACAGAGAGTGTACCCCTTAAAAATAAGAAAAATCTGTTTCTGTTTCAGTACAGTCTTTCTTCCCTGTATGCACCTTGCTGTATTTATGGTTGCATCCTGCAGCAGCTCCCCATAGCTCAGCTGTGAGCTGCCACTGTCCTCCAGACTCCTCTTGCAAACCCTGCTAGTTCATGGCAGACTGATTCCAAATAGTCACAGTTTTTAATCTATTCTGGGAACATAGAGAGCTGCATGGTGCAGATCATGACCTCCTTCCATATAAAACTTGATAAAGGTAATTAATTTTCAACAGAAGTTGCTGCAAATCTCAGGAAATATTTTGTTTGTGTGGCTTTGAGGATATTCTCTGAGAACAGAAACAGTGCATGGCAAAATGAAAGATTCCTCCCCTCCCCTGCAGGATAACAGTGTTCAAGGGAAAAAAGGACATTAAAAAGAGAGGCCAGAGTCAGCTTCCATTCTGAGGCTGGTGGAGCAGGGCTGTTGAGTGACCATGGAAAAAAAAAGCTTCACAGTTGTGAGAGGGGTGATTTTCACAGCCAAATCAATCCCTTATTCAAGGAATTGAGTTTTTGTAAACAGGATACACTAGATTTATGTTTTAGACACTTACTTGTTTTAATATTTGTCTTCCAACCTTGCCTGGCTGATTCTCTGCTGGGTTTTGCTTTGCACCTCACATCTTTATTTGGATTGCTGTGTAGGTTTTCTGGATTTCTTCTGAAATCGAGTCCCTCAGGGTGCCAGGTCAGAGCTGCTCTCCAAGTAACAACCAGCAGAAAGGGGGAGAGATGGTGATAATGGACAAACTGGGTTCTGTCTGTGGGAGGTATCTAAAAGCATTTGCCCACACTTTTATATCACAAGCTGCAAGTCAGCCGTATGCATTTCCAGGGACTTTATTCTGAATTAAGGTGAGCTGGTAGACATGCAGATTTAGAGCCTAAATGGTTCTTAGCTACAGTGCTTCTGGTGAGGTTTTGCTGTTTTGCCACAAAACAGATGGAGCTTTACTAAGGTGTTTCATAAAAATTCTGGGGATGGCTTTGACAGACAAATCAGGAGTAGAATTTAGCACTCAGATGGCTCTCAGCTGTCCCAGGAAATTCTGAGCAGAATTCTCTCTCTCTCTCTCTCTCTGGTGATTAAAAAAATCTCCTGAGAGTAGGGACTGTGAATGTTAGATTCAGAGAAAAGTCTGCTGCTTCTGTAGTAATGAGGCATAATTCAACGTAGTGTTTAATTCACAAGAATATTTTCTGAGTAATATTTGGGCCACAAGAAGCGAAACAGACTGTGCTAATCTGGGTAGACATTTTTTGAGGAGTAAATGTGAATTTTTCTTTGATGTTGAGCATTAACATCATCTTAGGCTGGACCAAATGGTGGAGTGCACTCATGGGTTTAGTTTTCTATTCAGACAAGCAGAAAATGCTCTCCACAGCTTGGCCATCTCTGCTTTTCCTGAGTGAAGCCAAGGTGAGTCAAGATCTTCATTTCAAGCTGTGGAAAGCTTTTGACCACCTTTGCATAAAATGATTTAGTTTGTCAATTCCATGTAACTTTGGTTGGTTTGGGTTTTTTTTTTCTCATTTGACTTCTTGCTAGCAAGGATTGTCTCACAAGCCTGTGTCCTGTGTCTCAGTAAATGTTGTGTGAAATGAGAGTTTTGTAAGCTCATAGTTTTCTTTGTCCATTCCAGTGTGTTTGGGTAATGAGAATGAGCCATGTGGTGCCATTCCTCAGTCTGCACTGGGAAATCCTGTGAAGCAGAACTGCACTAGCAGATGAGAAAATATTTGTCAGTAGGTGTAAAACCAGAGATAAGTTAACTTGAAATACTGGTTAAGTGTGGTGAAAAATCTTTGTGAGCACAGGAGAAGTTTGGAGGTGAGTGCCAGGGAGGAAGAGAGGTAGATTTTGTGTAGAACCTCCCTTGCCTGAGTTGGGTTCTGGGGCTGACTCCATGCAGGTGATCTGGAGTTCCTGTGGAGGATTTCCAGCTGAGTTCTGGCTCCTGTTGGTGCCTACAAGGTTTAGGGGTAGGATTTCACTTGGAAATGGTGCCTGGTGTTCCTTCAGCTCCACAACCTGAGTGTGGACTGAGCTGGTGACTTGTCAGTCATTCCTGGAGGTGGAAGTACTCCTGGAGCTTTGCAAGAGCATTAAACATGGATCTTTTCAAAATCATAAATAGATGTGCATTTGTTTTACCAGGCTGATCAAAGCATTAACCTCTACGGCTTTAGAAATTTAAATTAACTTTAGCCTTTTCTTAAATCTGCAACACTAAAATGAAGAATTACTTCTATAGTGTTAGGAGTGTTAGAATATTGATGATATATTAATGGCTTAAATCTAACCTGCTTTTGGAAATGTTCTCCAATATAAATGGGAAAATGGGAAAATATTTAGGTGATAAAAAAATGCTGTTCTCCTATGGAGCCTCTTCTGCCTGTTAAGATGTAAACCATAAGAGTTTGTCTTTCAAAAATAAGAAATACATCTCTTTTCTCAACTGGGTGTGTGTTATCTCTGCTCTTTCCATTGTGAGTGTTTAGCCTAACTTTGACTTGGTTGTAATATTTATTTACTATTTATTTTCTGATGTTAGTTGGGACTCTTGATAGGAAATTCACACTGACTGTACCACAGAAATGCAAGATCACAGGTACAGTTACCATGGCATCTCTCTTCTGGGTTAGGGAGTGTGCAGATTTTAATTTGCTGCTTAATTTGTCAGTGATCTAAGGCCAGATAAACTTCATGTTTTCCTTCATATAGCTTATTTTAAATTTATTTTCCCTTGTTTATTGTATGAATTTTTCCAGACTATTTATAGATCTGTATCAAACATTCTATGTACAAGTGTTGCTAATTTGTCTGTTTTTTCCCCAGATATTTTTTAAATTGTAATTTCATCTGATGGAAGGTAATCAGTACATTTTTAGATACAGTCTGTACATTAAAAATAACCCTTTTAGCTTGCTGCAAAAAGAGATTATGCAGAGAAATAGAAAAGTAAATATAAAATTAAAAAGGAGATGAGATTACATCTCTGACTTATGCTTAGGCATTTTAGGAGGAGGCCTGCTCATTAGCTTCTCTTCAGAGTGGGTTTTTGCTATTAGTGAACTTGTGATGCAGAAAGCTTCAGTCAGTCTTTAAATAGAAAAGAGTGTACAGCTGTTTGGGGTTTTTTCTCATCCTAAAAAGGCAGACAGGCTTTAAAGCACAGTTCTGCAGCTTCTCCCTTGTTTGCAGAATTATCAGAGGGAGAGATAAGAATGAATTTTGTCTGTGCCCCTTATCAGTGACCCTCCCTTAGCTGATCTGCCCCCTGTAAAGAGCTGCCAGACGATTTTCCTGCTGCAATTAAAATGGGAAGTGTTGAGACAAACGGTACAAGTACAGTCACAAAACTCCTCTGCAGGTGCCTGGGGCAGGGAATTCTTGTCCTTGCTGCTCCTGCCAGGTGGGCAGTGAGGCTGGAGGAGCTTGTCCTGTTCAGTGCTGAACAAACTCAGCTGTACAGAAAACCAGCTGCTGTCAAAGGTGGTGTAAAACAGCAGCACCCAGGGTGCTTCAGGTGGGGAAGGGTGATAAGTTAATGATCATTCCTCAGAGGTGAGCAGGGACACAGAGCCTTGTAATGTAAATATTCTGAATCGTTGCTTTTGGAAACCTATGTATGTTTTTCTTCTGGGCTTCTTAAAATCCAGTTAGCCAAAAATCCCAAACAATCTTCTAGTATTTATTTAGGCAGGAAGCCAGCTGCTCAATTTGTCCATATTAACTATCTGAGAATTTAGAAGAATAAATATTCTGTAGTTTTCATTCTCTTGAAGTGTAAAGTACGTTAAAAACCTTCCCTGTAAAAGTCCACCTCACTTTTGTCTACAGATCAACAATTTCTAATTGAAAAACTGCCTCATTCCAAGACGATTAATTTAGCAGCTCACAGCAAATTAATGATAATTGTAACCTTTGGACAAAAGGGTCTGATTAATCATAAGCATTTTGTGTGCAAAGATTCACAAACTTCTGCTGATTATAAAATAGGCAAAAAAAAATCAGTTTATTTTGCCAAAGTTATTTTTAAAAGCTCTTCATTTAGTGCATCTCCCTTTCCTGTAAAAAAGCTGCGACTTCTGTCACCTTTTGACTTCATGAAAGTTTCCCACATAAAGTAGCAGTGTTTATTTGGAAGGTAAATGTTTATTTTTGTGCCTAAGGACAGGATGTGTTTGTGCCTCCTCTTCACTCTTAGGCGGGGAGGAGGAAAAGAGCTCCTGAAGCCTGGCTTTGGTGTTTGAGAAGCCACCACGAGGTTTCAGAATTGCTGAAAAGAGGGTGGCTGGTCCCACAAAGTCAGAGTTGATATTTTGGCTGCCTAAGCACAGGGTCATAACTGCAGTGACCTGTTAGATCCCACGTCAGAAAATCCACTGGGATGAGCAAAGAGCAGAAACCCTGCTTCAAACAGGGGGAATAACAGAATGCAGCCCAGAGATACCGGGGATGCAACAGATCTTAGTTCCCAAGGATTTATTAGGTGAACTGAAAAGCAGTTGAAAGAAATTTGTGAAATAATACTTTGGAAGGTTTCAGTCTGGGTAATGAGTGCAAATAACCAGCAGTTTGGCTTGTCAGCAGGAGATGCTGTCCTTTGCACAGACACCTCTCTCTGAGCCGTGGGAGGCTGCTCCTGCTGCGTGTTTGGTACCCAGGGGATGCCCAGGGCCAGGGCATTGCCCAGCTCCCTCTCTCTGAGCAGGAGCTCAGTCCCTGCCAGGGAGATTCCAGATCCCTGCACAAACCTTGCAGGGAGAGGAAATGGTGCTTGGCTTGTTTTTTTGCCCAGAAGCAGAGCTACAAACTCGTGTGTGTGTGTATTTGATGGTTGTAAGTGTGAAGGCTCTTTGGGATCTTTCAAACTCGCATTAGCTGGTGGTGTTTAGGCAAGCACAGTTTTATCAGTGAATTTTGCAGTATAAGCAGCATTAGGGAGATCACTATTCATTACAGAATTGTCTGTAATAAAGCATCTGGTTCCTCTGGGCTTTTATTTCTTTCTGTTTCTATTATTTGGGTTTTTTTTTCTGAGCAAAATTCCCTTTTCTGCTTGCTGCCTTGATGTGACACCCAGGGCTGTGCAAGCCCCATTAAGAAGATTGTGCCTTTCTGTATAACCTTACAGGAGCTGAAATGGAAACCAGCCACTTGAGCTGATTGCATTCAATTTACATTTGTTGGTGGGTGATATGACACCTGCAGCATTGATGTATAAACCTCCTTGGGCAAAGCACAAAGAACAATAATATCTGACTGCTCCAGCAAACTTTATTTCCTGTTATCAGGCAACTTGTCTATTTATGTATTTATTGAGGCTGCATTTTATTGACATTTTTGCTTGGTTAGTGTGTTGTGTTGTTTCCAAAGCCATGTCTGTGATATTTGACAGATCTGAATTGTAAAGCTAGATATGTGTCACAAATAGCACAGAACAAATGTTTGCAGTTCTAAATATTTATCAACATTTACATGAAGCTACCTGTCTTTATATCTATACAGAGTTGTTGTTATAGGATCCAGTTAAATCAGTAATAATATCAGTTTTCAGATACACCAAAAGATTTTGCAGAGTCAGTTCAACAGTAATGAAAAATCTTCCTTTTGTATAAGTTCCTAGTGAAATTCAAAATGTGGCAGTAATTCCAAGATGAACTCATGTGTAGGTTAGGGGTGAGGGAAAATCACCTTGAAAATGAGCATCTGGCTCTAAATGGGAAATTAACTCTTGCATTTACAAATAGGTCAGGGTGGTTAACAGGCCATTACCTGAATTCAGCCCTTGTTTGTAAATATATTTGTAATTCCATTGAAGACTAAATTGTTGGGTGGTTTGTTTTGGCTTTTTTTCTCTTTTCACAATAGAATCATTTTATAACACTTTGATTCTACTTTGGTCTTCTGTAGAATCTTTATTTAAAATTTTCTGAAAATGAAGAATTTGGTCTTAGTTCCTCCTGTGGGCAAACCACAGGGTTTTTTTTTCCTGTGCTATTAATGGCCATTTAATTAAATATTTCAGTCTTTAGATGAAAATCAACTTTTTTTAAGCAGTGAGAACTAGAAATCCATCCTAAAATTTTCTAAGCTTGGATACACAGAAGGTGGTGCTTTCTTGCAACAGCAGGTTGGATAATGACACCTTTCCCCCTGTAGTGGAAGTTTTGGCACCTGATGTGCAGGACAGGACTTGAATCTAAGAAATTGCTGTGGTTTTAGATATTGCTTGGCTGCTTGCTGTGAGAAGTGATATTCTGTATGCCCTGTATGAGAGGCTTCAATAAATGCATTTTCTTTCCTCAGAGGACTGAATGTAGTGCTGTGATTTGCTGTCTTTGAAATTTTAATTCTATCTGAATGGACAAAAACACACTTTGAGGTTTTTCCACTTTTGGTTATGTGTGGAAAAATAGAAAGCAATAAAAGGTATGCTGAGAAAGAGATGCATGCAGGAAATGTTTTGTTTCATTCTTATCCTTTTTGAAATTTTAGTAATTTGCAAAAAGCTACTCTTATTCATCAGAAATAGGAGCAGAAGTGGCTGTTGACTCGTGTTATACAATTGTTTTTGCATTCTTTGATTCAAATAAATAAAAAAAAATAAGAAATAGAACAGTACAAATCAAAACAAACTCCCTCAGCACCCAAATCCCAGAACAGAAAATCATTTCTACATCAATCTCTTTTAATGAAGTCACTTTCTGCATGGATCTTCCTAATGGTTTGTGACTTTTTAATCTTCCCCATTATAGTTGTGGATGCTCCAACTGAAGAACATTTCTGAAAATCTGTGCATTGGTTGGTCCTTTAAATATCCAATGCAAAATTTGGGAAATTAACTATGAGCTGTGAGAAGAGTATATATTGATTCCAAAGTTTTGTCTTTATTCTCCTCCCTACTGACAGAGTCACATAATCCTCCATGAGGATTCTGAATTTTGATGGTGTTTTAAAAGGAGTGGAAATTCAGTGTTTGTGACTATTTGCAAGTAAATCTTGAGAACACTGTGGACTTTGTGCATGTGGGCATTGGCAACAGCAATTCCCCTTCAGCAATTAACTTAAACCCAATTAACTTAACCTAAAGCTGTGCAAACCTGCTCAAACACAGTGGCAGTGAACTGCTGACAGGGGGGAGATCTCTGTGGTCTCTCTAAAACTCTGCATTTTTAAACAAGGCTGATTTTCTTGCCAGGTATCACATACTCACAAAAAGGGACTGTGCAGAGGAGAAAATATAAACATGGGGTGATTAAAATGAGCAGTGTTGTCTGTGTGTCTTAGAGGCATGGCAGATTTGGAAGAAGAGCTTATCTCCCATGCAAATTTAGTGTCTGCTCTTCAGGACTCTGCTCATTTATAGTGACTTTCATGGGAACTGCTTCTGATATTTGGCAACCAATTTTTAACAATAAAATCATATTAAAGGAATTTTTGAAATGTGATGTTACAAAGTGTCATTAAAGAAATAACAATCAACTCCTTAACTTGTATCTGCTGAAAAAATTTAGGAATGGAATATTTTGTGCTGTTTCTGAAGAAAACCTGGTCATTCACTTGTAGGCTTTTTAATGCTAATATGTAATAACAGCTACTGCAGACAAATGGTCCTGTGAGGTTTTACTGACAGCTGTGCTGATGGCTTTGGCAGCACCATGACTTGCTTGTAGCCACAATCTCTGACTTTCTTTGCTGATGCATTGTTAGGATGTCACCTCAGAGGAGCAGTGATTGTATCTGCATGTTTTCTTAGACTGAATTATTAAATGATGGCATTGTCATCCTGGTTTGTGTCCAGTTAGCAAAGCTGACAGACCCTTGTTAATGGAAGAAGAGCTACAGTTAAATACAAATACCCCAGCAACAAAAAAGGCAAACAACAAACAGTGAATATTTATATTATATTTACAGTTAAGCTAATCAGGTTTTATTTGTAATATTTTTTAAGGGAAATGCTCAAGTTGAGAAGGAAGAGGCTGAGGGAATCCTGGGGGCTGTTCATGGAGGCAGCACAGAGCTGTGCTCAGTGTTGATATATAGTTCCATAATGTGCAGGAAACGTGTCGTTTCACTTGGTGCTGCAGGATCAGGGGCATAATCCATCTCACCCACTGTAGTGTGACGAATCAAATCACTGTCTGACAAGATCTGCTTGGGAGTACTGCAGAGATGAAATGAGGTCTAAATTCAAGGGCATGTGAGAATAATACTTTAGAAAATACCTGGGGATGAGAATTAAATGTACCAAAAGAAGCTAAAATGTTTAATTTTTAGAGGCATATTTGCTGTGTATAGTTCAATAAGTTAATGCTTTCCATATTCTGTGCTCACAAAAAGAAAAAGCAGAATGTGTGTTCTTAAGCAGTTCCTCGACAAGGGCTAGTCCCATTTCTGTCATTAACGAAGGATAATGTCTGGAGTGGCAAATGCCCAGAAAAAGCAATCCACTATAAAGGCATATTTACTTCAGTCAGAGAATTCGAGCTGTGGTTAAAGTATCAATATTAGCTTAAGAAAGTATTTGGCAGGGAGAGGGTCCAAGACACAAGCGGGTCCCTTACACTGTGCGCTTTGCTGCGGCGCCTTGCCCTGGCTGTCACAAAACCACTCTGGAGAAAAAGGATACATCTTAATCCCTTCACTCTGCTCAGCCCTGAGGAAGAGGCTGGTTAACAATTATTTCTGCAATAACTGGTGTTTGGTGGCCGTGTGGAGCTCTGTCCTGCCCTGGGAGCGGTGTCTGGGCGAGCAGGATGCCGGCTGGCAGGAATTTAACAGCGCATGCTTTACCAGTTCCTTCCTCAAATACGAAATGCCCGAGTGAGTGGGTCACTCATGGTGCAGCATCTCACATTCTGGCTCTCTCCAACACTCCTCTTTGATGATGGTGGGTTTCCTGTAAATTCGGGGCTACGGCATCTGTGCACGAACTATTTGCTGGAAGAATTCCTTCTCTTTTATTAGTATGCTTGTGTAACCAGTTTCAAGCTATCAACACTCCCTCACACCCTTCCCCCATGTAGATATTTAAAAATAAAAATGAACTCAGTCTTGAAGTGGGAAGCATAAGAACCTTTGTGGGTTATTCCAACTACATGAATATATATGGGGCTAAGTATTGGTCACATAGGAAGCTTAATTTGAAATGGCTCCTTTGGGAATATCATTCTGGAGGGGAACAGTACTCTGTTTGATCCAGCTAGGTCATGTTCACTGTCAGCATTGCTCCTGTGCTGTAGATGTGTGTTCAGGTTAGTTTAATGTTTTGGCCAGGTTTTACCTTAGATGTTCAGCTATGAGGGTCTCTATGCAGCTTCCAATCCTGTGGAGCTGCAGAAATTCGTGTTCAGAATCAAAACGTTTTCTGTCTCGTACAGAAACGAACTCTTGTGACACACCCTTCAGTACATTCTAATTAGAACCTAATGAAATGCAGAAATTCTCCCTTGTAAACAGATGATGTAGTCTGATAGAGCAATAGGAGAGTAATTGGAAATGTGCTGTAACCTTTAAGGGGATGTGTGAGTGTCCTGTGGCCATTCTCGTGTTGTCATTCTCAGGAGTTGATTCTGTGGTGAAAAGTCAAGAAAGGTTAATCTTTTCTTAAATGAGATTAAGGCTAGGGGAGCAACATGATTCACATTCCAAATATAATTAGCAATAAATGCATAAAATGCACAATTAGTTGCTTTGACTGCCATGAAGATGATGGGGAATTTTTTGGGTGTTGTTTTCCTTTTTTTTGAAAGTAGCATCAATGCAAATTTGGAATATAAACTGATCCAATAATGCCCTGAGGCAAGTTAAAACCAGCAGGAAACTTCTAATTGGATTTCACTTTGCATTAATTAACAAAATTTTAATTTCTTTAGGGGTGTGGTTGTTTCGTTGTTTTGTGGGTGATTTTTTTTTGCTTGGTTAGGGAGATAAAACAATTTGTTTTTGTTTTGTTGTTCGAATCTTTATCCCTTGAAGATTTTTTCCTTGAATAAGAATTTCAGATATGGACTAACTTCAGGACCACTGATATTTATGCATCTTCTCTGAGCATAAGGGTCTTTATAGAGGTATTTCCTATTAATAAAGGTGTTGGTATGAAATCAGTTCTTGAGTGTAAAAAGTGTTTTCATAATGAAAGAAAGGGGGTATCTTGAACAATATCAAGACCAGCAGATTTCCCTTATATTTTCTCCTTTTCAGTGCGCAGATCTCTTCATGATGCAGAGAGATTTGGGTAACCCAATTAAATTATTAATTTATCAAGTTCAGAATTTTATTTGCCTTTTTTTTTTCCTATGGTTTTACCTCTCTTAAGATGATTCTAACAAGAGGATGGACACTATTGCAGTGTTATCTTGACTTGATTATTTTGTGATAGATGGCTTTAGCATTTTCTAGTCTCATCCTTCCAAAGTATTTTGAAAGATTTTGTATTCATAATAAACATCTTCTCTCAGAAACTGATAATAAAGGTCTGTTAAGAGTAGGAATTAAAAATGTCAATTTGTTTGAACAGCTTGTGTTGTTTTAGTACAAATTGTTTGGTGAGTACACAAGGCTCCAGTTCCATCTGAATGGCACTAAATTATGCTGAACTAATTATAATCTTGCTTTATGTAGCCTGACATTTAATTACAGAAATTAAATTCTCTGCGCACACCTCACCCCACGAGTGCATGACATGCAGCTCTTTCCTGTAGCTCTCTTTCACCTGCTTTATCTTCCCATCAACTTTTCATTTGCAACAAAAATGTATTTTCATGAGAGCTTTTACCTGAGATGTTGCCTTCAAGCTGCAGCTCATAAGCCATGTAAGCAATTGGCATAGGTGCCATTTTAAAATTATTTTCAAAAGTGTGTATCAGTCTTAACTGATGGAGTTAAACTCTTTTCAATAAATTATGATTTGACCTTTTTTGTTCTCCATGGAAACCAGCCTTTTATTAATGCTACTGTTCTCCAGCAGCTTTTGTGATGGATCTGGATCTGTAAGCAGATATTAAAGGAGAATAATTCCACACCAACACTCCCTTCCCCCCCAGCAAAGAACACCATTTATTTGAAATTGCATTTTCAGGTATGAAAATTTGGATGAAGTGGTAAATCTATCAGCTGAAACCACTTTGGGAACAGGGACTGGTATGGCAGAGTGGAGCAGTCAGTTCCCAAAGGATTGCTCCTGTTGGGAAACCTGGATTTTCCCCTGCAAGGAGCACTCCAAGCAGGAGGGCTATTCCAGGGTGTCCCTGCACTGGAATTAGGACAGGGTACAACTGTATAAAATATATTTGTATTGGCTCACAGCATAGGAAAAAAAAAGTTATTTTCCTATAAATATGTTAAAATACAAATGTATCACCAAAAGTCAAGTTTAAGCACTTAAAACATTATAAGTTCTGCAAATTTTTATTATTTTATTATCTAAAACATTATATTTTTGCAAGCTTTAATATTTTATTATATAGAGTGCAATTTTTGTCCTGTGGCAATCTCTGAAAAATCTCTCAGAAAATTAAAACTCAATCTTTGTTGTTATGTTGCACTTTCTTTTGCAGTGTTAAGTGTCAATTAAATATTTGAGCTAGAACTAAGCTGTGGAGTGTAGCTGGAGATCACTGTGACACGTGATGTCCTCTGGTTCTAACTGGAGTTATTTTAAAATAGGATCATGATCTTGTCAGAAAAGTTTTTCTGACCTCATAATTAACTATCTTTGTTTCTCTGGGTGATCTTTGGCACTTTTGAGATGTCTCAGACTCTAATGCAGATTTTAAATTACCCTCATCTGGAATCATGCAAAAGAGATGATTTGTATTTTTAGAGCAATGTCTGGGGAAAACTGAAACTGATGTTCATGAGGAAATAGCTCTGTTCCAGGATGAACAGGTATTTTCCCAAGGTGTCACTGCAGAGGAAGGAGATGAAGGAAGACTGAGCTGCTGGGCTAATCAAGCAGCCTGTTCGTGACAATTTGATTGTCTCATCTACAGAATCATCAGCTTTATTTGGTTGTCAGTCAATACATCATTAGTATAAGATGCTCCAAAGCAGAGCTGTAGCTGCTGGAGAATATTGAAAACAGTACCTGCAATTTGGAGAGCAGCTGAAGCATTTTAGTCCCTTTTCAATGTTCTTTTGCTTCAGAGAAGTTTTTAGCACACAGTCTTTTCTGTTCAAAAGCATTCTAATTATGGTCATCTGAGACAAAACACCAGAGCTGGGTTTTGGTTTTTTTTTGTTTTGTATTTTTGGGTTTGTGTTTGGTTTTTTAATGCTGCTGTAGAATTAACAGCTTTTCCTTTTTCTCTGTGAACGTCAAAGAAAATGAAGTGTTCTGGGATCTAACATATTGCCTATTAAAAAAATCTGTATCATGTCACTGAGTACTTTGTCCAAATGCAGTTTTAAAAGACTGCACTCTATTATGTCCAAATGTTGCTCTTTGGAGTGTACAAAACACAATGTTCTTTAAGCCTTTTTCTGGTCAAGTCAAGATCTTCTGCCTTTTTGGAAGGACTGTTGCACTCTCAAAAGTGAGAGGCCTGGAAAGTGCTTGTGTCAAAATCTGTTGTCATTATTGGGCTTTAGCAAGTTAGACAACAACCTGAACCACAGAGGGGGACAGCAAAAGCAGAGAAAATTCTGGGCAGGGCAGGTTTAATTTGTAACGTGCACTGATTGATTTCCTCAGCGTGCAGTGCCCTCTCCCTGAGCTGCTCCCTCCCATGGCTGGCACAGGGCTGCCAAACCACGAAGCCTTTTTTACCTTGCTCGTTAAATTTCATGTGGCATTAACCTTCTGTGGAGCACAGAGCACCAAGAGGTGCTGGGTGTGAGGAGAGCTGGCCAGCTGTGTTTGCCTGGTGTCTCAGAGGTGGCCGTGGCCAGGGAGCCCTGAGGACAGGATGCCCAGTAGGAGAATTCCCTGGGTTCAGAGCTGCTGGCATGTGGGAACTGATGATGGTCAAGCAAGAGATTTTTAGGCTTCAGGCATTAGCTTGAGCCTGTGTGAAACTAGTTCTCACTCTGGCCATGAGAAATCATGAGGAGGAGCCCAAACATCCTTAGAGTAGGAAAACAATCTTTGCAGGTGTTGTTTGGATCCTTTAGTTTGCATGCAACATCAAGGGGTGTTGTTCCCAATTGTCCAATTGATGTGTTGGTTTAATTACCAATGAGAGTTTTACCTCTCAGACCTTCTCAGAATTGTCTATAAAAGAATATCTGGAAGAATAAAACTTGCTCTCTTTTGCAGCTAAAGCTAAGAGAGTCTGTGTCGTGCTTCTGCCGTTCCCAATACACCACGACCCTGGGAGAGAGCTGCTTGCATGGCTTGGTGCATGGCTTGGGTTAAATTGTGGGAAAAGCTGGAAAGGGAAGGTGGCACTGTGTGTTTCCCCTAGAGCTGGACTGTAAATTGAACCTCAGCCCCATGGAAGGAGCACATTTGGATATTGAATTTGTGAAGTCACGAGGTGCTTGCAGAGGGTGAAGCCTCCACAGCTCCCTTCTGATGTGAGGGAGTCTTGTTTCCTGTTGAAATTCTGCACAACAAAAATGTGCTGAGACCAAGGAAAAACGTTTAAATTTAGGTGGGAATTTTCAAGCAGGTTTAATTTGACCTGAGCATTGCAATGACTGCACAACTCCTGCAGTAGAGTTGTGTAAATAATAAATTGTGTGAACAGGGACAAACACTGAGGGCCTGCAGGTGTCACACCCCTGGGTCTTTATTGTGCTCAGTACTAACTGGGACAAACTGGTTAATCCTTTCTTAGCCACAACAGAATATATTTAAGCTGAAATTTTGTCTTTTGGGGTCACATTTGTAGGAAGACAATTATATTGTCTTCAGTTTATTTTGTTATCCATGTGTGCCTGTTGCTTGGGGAACAAAGTAGGGACTATCTTGTTAAGTTAAAGCAACTGGTAAACGATGACAGAAATACTGACTAGAAGAGAAATGGCATGTATTTGCCAAACTGCATTGAGTCTCCTTGAAGGGATTACAAATTCCTGCAGTTTATTTAAAATAAACAAACCCAAAACTTATGTCCTCTTTCTCCTCCTTCCTTTCTGTTGTGTGGTCTTTTAATAAGGATTTTTTTTTTTTTTTGGTGGCTCCAATTAGAAGGTTTTGTTGTGCTAAAGATTGATTAGGGAGAATTTAGACTAATAGAGTTCTCCAGTTCAAGTTACAAAATATACAAGGCTGTTCAGTAATTACATTTCCTGGAGCTGCTGCCTGCACTTGATGCAGAGGCTGGTGTAGAGTGGGAAGGACTCTTGAAAACCAATATATTGAAAACGTGGCAATTCAGTGCCTCGAGAGGGAACTGGCAGAAAATTAGGTCAGTTGTAGAGATACAATGGTTATACTTTGTTGTTTTAAGGAAAAAGTACCCACACAGTTACAAAACCTTAGTTTCAATTTGGAAGGATCATAACCTTTCTGGGTCAGAAATGTGAATTAATGCTACAAGAATGAATGAAAGCTGCTAAAAACTTCTCACAATGGTACTCAAGAGAGATAATGACATTATGGCAGAGCACTGACTTAGACACAGCACAGGTTTATGTGATTATTATAATGTAGGACATTATTCTGTGCACAGAATATCCCAGTTCTGAAGTTAATGTTGAAATAAGGTTCTATCAGAAAGATGTACTTTAAGCATTTCCAGTGATTTAAAAAGAAATAAGCTTTTCAATCTATGGGTTTATTTTCTTTGTGGCAGGTTTCTCAGTGAGTTGATTAAAAACATGAAAATATTATAGATACTGCTTTAGAAGCGATGCATCTTTAATTTAAAAAACACAGATTGTTCAGATAGGTTGACTTTGATAGAAATATTAGAATAATTTCAACAGTAGGTGAAAATTCTGACTGAAGTTGCTTTTACTGAAAAAAAAATTGAAGTGGAGAGAAGAATTACCAAATGTGCAGGAACACAGAAAGGAGGGGACAAAGCTGTTTTAAAAGGTCTGGCCAGAGCTGAGTATTTGCTTCCCTTTTTAAATTTTAAATTAGCTCAGAGATTTGCAGTGTAATATGTCATCCTTTTTGTCATTGTTGTTTTTGTTAGGAAATAATTTGTGTGAACCAAATAATGTGGGCTTTTTTTGTTATTTGGGTTTGTAAATTGTATGTGAACATGCATCAAATTGGTTAAAAAATAGACTGCAGGGCTCCCTATCTTCTTTTTGCCACCACTCCAAGAAGTCTTTTGCTTTTTCTTTAGACCACAGAGACCATCAGCTAATTTAATTTGGTATCTTTCAAATATCCAATTTCCAAAGTATTTTTGTTGAATGCAACATGTATTTTTCTTCTTATTATACATTTTTATGGTTCCTTAAGTTTCAGAAATTTAAGAATACTGCACTGAATAAGGAAATCTGAGTTTAAGTGACATTATAAAGTAATGTTAGCTGCAAAACCAAGCAGTGATACTTTTTGCTGAAGTGGTTTTTACTTTAGATGGATAAAATTGTGCTATTTAAAAACATCAAGGTTTTAGCTTGCAAATGTTTGAAGTATTTGATAACTGAATGGAGTATCAAAATATGGGAACAGGAATCTGTGCAGAAGAGAATACATGTTTCAGGCTGACTTTTTAAAAGTTCAGACGATTCCAAGAGAATGGGAATAAATCTAGTCTGGTATAAGAAATATCATCTCCCAAGAGACAGCACTCAGTGGCTGAATGCTTTGTAGTTTTATGGTGCCTGAGACCCTCAGGTGCTGTTTAAACACCTTTATTTCAATTTCTGGAAGTTCCAAGTTCTCCAATTCACCTGGATCCCACTTCAGTAAACCCAAAAGTGCTGCAGCTCCTCAATGTTTTATTGATCACGACAGGGGAGGTGTTGCCCAACAGGCAGAGATCAGTAGAGCATCAGTTTGTAACACCTGAGATTATGGCCCAAAAAATGTTACATCCTCCTCGAGCTAGATGTGTCTTCAGTTACAGAAAGAATTGGAGTGAAAAGCCCAGATCTATTTTTCAAGCAGAAAAAAGCTATTCTGAATCAACACCCATTCTCTTTATGGAGTAAAGTTACTCTGGTGGAAAACACATTGTCACCCATGAGGTCTCAAAACAGAGATTTGTACTCCCCCTTACCCTGCCATGGCTTGTGGCTAACCTAAAACAATTAAGAAGAAATAGTAGCAATTTAAAAAAAATCATTATATTACACTGAACTAATAAGAAAGATTTTTTTTTTAAAAGTTTTTCTAACTGGGCTTCAAGAGGAGAAAAAAGATCTCATTTCTCTCCCAGCTGAGCAAGTGAATCCTCAGGGCATGAGGTTGGTTTTAGCCATTGTGTGATTGTAGGTAAATAAATGTTCATAGTGAGCTGTAATGTTGAACATTTAATTATATTGTACTTCCCCATCCCACTGTTAAATGTTTGCCTCTGGGTGCTGCAAATTTCTGTTCCTGTATATATGTTGTAGCAGCCTGTTTCTATACAAGATTTACATTTTTGTTTTTTCGATCAAATGGAAGATTAAGTTTATTTCTAAAGAAATCAAGGATTTCAAGAAGTCCTCTTTGGTTTAATCTCTTTATATCAACACATCTCAGAGTGCCTTTCTTCTAGAGCAAGCAGGTGTTTTTGTTGAAATAGCTAACTGTAGATAGCAGTCCCACTGCAAATGTTAAGGCAAATCACTAAAAAAAATTCAGTTTCTGTTAAGTTCTTTCATGCTTTTGAGAGGCTCTTCCTGCTGGAAATATTGGTGCACTGATATACCCTGAGGGCCCCTGCTGTAGGCTTACAGCTCAAAAGGTGAACATTAAAGTCCATTATAACATTTAGGGTCACAAGGGTTTTCTCATGTGGTCTCTGTTTACTTTGGATGCTCCTTTGAGGCTTTTGAGTGTGAAGTGGTGGAAGAAAACATACAAATCCAAATTTCAGGTTGTAGGAGGACAAATAGCACGCTGTGGGGAGAGCTCCTTTGATGAATGTTCTCTGCCATGGATATAACTGTGACATTTTGGGGGGGAATATTTTATCCTTTGAAGCTGCTTGCCTCATTGTCTCTCTCTTTTCAATTTCTCATTATTTTTATGTGCTATATAGCAGTCATCAGTTTGTATTCTAGATTCTGGTTTTACTTTCATTACATGGCAACATGCTTTCTCCATTTATCTTGGTAAGCACTGTTCCAGACTCTTTAAAGAGAGGTTGCTCATGCAAAAACTATGCTGAAGTGCAAATCTGGACGTATTCAGAGAGCTGTTGGATTCATTTTGCTCAAGCTTTCAATTGATTTTAAGGTATGAAAACCTGGGCTTTTATCCAACTGGCCAGGCCTATTTCACCATCTGCTTTTGCAGATATTGCACCTTTCTTTGGATCTGCTAGTGATATATTTAAGGTATTCACAGATGTCGTGGTGAGAGGCACCATTGTGGATGTCATCAGTGATGGGGCAGTGGGAAAGCTCAGATCTGGTGAGGTGTGATGTGACTGCCTTGTTTTTAAGGCCGATCCAAAAGAACAGGATGGTTAATTCCTATTTAGGATAAATGTGTCATTAGCACAGGGACTGAGGGAGAAAAATGAATTTCAGTGTTTCTGTCACGTTAGGTAAAATGATGCTGTTTTACAGAAAATCAGTGTTTAGCAATGAGTGTGTGAGAATAAAATGTTTTATGCTAAACCTCAGGAAGTTAGCCCCAAACTGGTATTGGTTCTTCAGCTGGGCTCTTTGTGGATCCTTTTGTGAAAAATTTCCTCTGATTTTAGGGCAGTTTCTCCTTTTTGGGCTTGCCACCTTAAAGCTTTGGATGTGGTGTCCTGAGTGGCTCCAGCCTTGGCTCAGTGCCCACAGGTCCATATGTTCTGTGTGATTTGACAAGTTACAGTGAATATCCTCTCTTGCTTCTTTTCTCTTGCACCACAGTCTCTTTGACAAAACAGCGTCCACTGGCAAACGCTTTTTTACATTTCAAGGAAAATCCATGGGCCTGTGGGTTCACATGGTTCCACCACCCTTTCTACCAGGGAGTTTGACACCTGGTAACATAAAACTCCCAGCAAAACACAGCCCTGCTTTATTTGTGCATGAAACACTTGTGGAGTCATCCTGTGCACAGCACAGATGGAAATCTGTGTGCCGTAGACGGGAAGCTCAGAGATCAGATCCTTGAAATTTTGGGTCATTCTTTGAGCAGCAGGAGAAAGATTTCCTGCAGGTTTATTTGATGAGTGACCAGCTTGTGCCAAAGGATGCAGTTCCCTGAGACTTTGGCTCCATCTGAGAGAGTAACTAAGCATGGTGCAGGGAGAGGGGCTCCCAGGTGTAGCAAGAGAGCACAACAAAAAAATAAAAGCAGCAGCTTCTCAGTCACTGCTTGCAGCAGTTCTTGCCAGCTGAATAAATTACATTTTAAGGAATAAAATCATCAGGACATTCAAAAATGTTTAGGAAAAAAGTTGACATTTTGTCTATTTGAATTAATATTTAACAAAATATCAGATTATTCTGTTCTCTGAAGCTTTGAACTGTGTGTTTTATATGGGGAAAAATGGAGATGCATGAAAGTGCAAGTGCTGTTAGCTAAGCTTCATGGAAGGATCAGCCCTGAGCCAAGGTGAAGCAAGAACATAATCAATGAACAATCTGGATTGAAAAGAGTAGTATGTGGATGACTGTAGAAAGAACCATGATTAATGTCAGTTTGAGCTGAATCACAGTTAACAAATCTCTCAGGCTGGTTCTCCTGAGGTGAGTTTGTATCCTCTCAGGCAGCATTAAATCCAGAGGAATCAGGAGAGGCTCAGGGTGACCAGTGCTTGGTTCATTTACAGACTTTAACCCCAAATGAGTCAATTTGTTGGTTTGTGCATCTGCAGCTCCAGCATGCAATGCTGCACGATTGCATCTGCAGTCAAGCATGACCTGCAGCCTTCCTGGAATGAACACAATTAACAGCACCAGGCCCTGCACATCAGAATTCTTCCCAAACATGACGAGCAGCTTTTGACTTTTTACAAAAATGTTTTTCAGCAGAGAATATTTAGCAATGTGGAGAAGAGTGCAGCTCAGATTACAGATAGTTAAATGTAAATGACTGCTATGAATGGATGGACAAGCACTGAGAGACCACTTTTGTCAGATTTGGCAAAATGTACCCTGTGGAATGGGCTTTATTTCACCAACATTTTTTGCTCCAGGAAGGAATGTTGATAGACTTTCAGTATCACCACTTGCCCATATTTTGACATTCCTATCAGCTATGTGCTATTTGCAGGGTTGTTTGCTTTCAAATGGCGTTGCTTTTTGGAGGTTTTTCTCATCTACACATACTTGTATTTTAATTTTTTGGTTCGTAGGGATTTTTGGAGGATCTCAAAATACACAGGTTTTGTTTACATTCAAACAGAATTTCATTTCAAGGTATTTAAGTCCTTTTCTAAATTTCCTTCTGACATAAAGTTTTACAATTTACCTTCCCTTCTATATGGGTAAAATATGAGAGGCCACCATGCTTTTCCTCTGTGACTGACAACATCATATTGCACGGATTTGAGCAAAATGTAATGTTCCAGAGGAATTTCTGAGATGCACATTCATTTTTATTTGTGCACATTAATTCTTTTCCAGCTAAACTTCTGTGAACCCTTGAACAGTTAATTATTTCTAAGTTCCTTTAGTATTATGCATGTGAAATTATCATATTTTAACATTTAGAAAAGCTTAAAAATTACTTCTGAATTAGGGAGATGTTAAAACTTTTTTGGGGGAGTGATTGATTAATTAGGAGCATCCATTGTTTTTCACATGTGCAGATTTCTTTGAATTTTAGTCTTTTTTCTCTTACTTTGGGAAAAACAGGTCTGCTAAATGAGTTTCAGAAACTGATTCCAGGCCTGATTTCTTCAAGCAAGGGATTGGTATGGGAGGAATGCTGTTATCCTGCATTCTGTGGCCTGGAAACCTCAGGAGGATTATACAGTCAGAGGATGCTTTTTTTCCCCTTTTTTAAATGTTTCTGCACTTCTCATTTGGCTTTATGATTAATACTGGGAGAAGCTGTTTGCTTGCAGGTATTAATATATTCAGTGGCACTTGATGCCTGATGCTCCTGGCTTCTCGTGTTAATGGCAGCAGTGTAAACTCTCACAGCTTTGAACTCCTCTAGGATTTGTCTTGTTCATCCCAAGGTCTGATGATAACCAAGATCTCGCTAGAATAATGAGAATTTAAGGGGAATCTCTGGGAACTCTGGTTTATTTGCAGAAGTGGACAGGAAGGAGTTTCCCAGGTGGTGCCATTTTGCAAAGATTACTTATCAAAGAAAGGAAGATGGGTTTGTGTGTGAAGAAAAGAAGCTCCCAAAAATACTACCCTGAATGTAAGGCAGTCTTGTTTTAATTTCAGTGGCTGCAATAATAACCAAGTAAGGAGAATAAAATAGGCAGTCTGAGTTGAGCAGGGAAAATTGTGGGGTAAGACCTCCATTTGTGTAATCAAAGCGTGTAATAGAACTCGATTGTACACAAATTTATACTTATGACAGCCTTCATTTTACATTCTATTTAAAAGGACCTCTGTATCTGAAAATGAGTAGCAGGCTCACCCAAAATAAAACAACTTCAGAGAGGATGCTGTTTTGTAATGCATTCCCCAGCCAGCCTAATCAGAAGCCATAAATCAATAGGCAAATAGGACATGCCACTAATTAGTCAGTAGAAAATTCTACCAATGTGTTTTTCAGCAGAGACCTGTGCCAAAAAATCCCCCACTTGTTGAAGGCATCTTTTTCAACTTCAGTGCGTAAAAGACAGATCTGTTTTTTTCAGAAGAAAATTTATGTAAATGGTATGAGATTTGTGTCTAACTGGAGTAAACCAACATATCACTTAACCAAAATCAAATGTTTGTAGAAGTGTCTCTGGGATAAATCTAATCTGATCTGATTTCTATTAACTGATTTGTTTTGCAATTTAATGGCTGTCAAATTTGGCCCTCAATGTCAGAATCCTATTTAGCCAAATGTCACTGCCAAGGCAATCTAACAAGCAGTGCTCTTGGTAAATAAAATTTGGCAGAAGGTTCATCAGTGCATGTTGTGGTTCTGCCAGCTCCAGTCTGTATTTCACACATGTGTGAATTCCTCAGTGTATGGTACCTCTTATCAAATAAGCATATTTTAGTTTCATGCTTGCCAAGTTTTTTGGAGAATGGGAAGGTCCCCTTGGTTGAGCTCTGCAGAGCACAGGGTGGAGTCCCAGGTACCTGCTGCAGGTCTGTGTGTGCAAGCATGCAAAGACTCTCTGGATACCAAACACAAATCTAATATTGAAAAAGCTAGGAAACAAACATTCTTTTTCTTTCACAACTGTTATTTAATTTAAATGGTGTTATTCTGTAGTATTCTGGTGTCTGTGCCCAGCTGTTAATTAGGACTTTTGACATGCATGGCTGCAGGGGTGATCCCTGAAGGAAATATTTTCTAGTCATTCTAAGCACAATTTATGTCTTTCCAGTTGAGATATTTGCATATAAACTGCTGTTCTGATGCACATTCTTGCTGAGCTGCTTCATAAGTTTTCTGAGTTGCTTCACAAGAATGAATATGTTCAATCTACATACAAAAACTGCTGCATATGACAAAAAAAATTGTTAAATTAATGAATTTTCTGGAGAGAGCAAGCTTTAGGAGAAGCAGAAAGTTCTGTAAGATATGAGATGATTTTAAAGTATAATTTCCCCTTTTTTTTCCCTTTAGTTTTTAAGTTCAGGTGCAAACGTAATTTCTCTTTTAGCTGTGTGCTGGAGGATTTTTGCCTTTGAAAAGAGTGTACACTGTATTTATACTTATCTCATGTTTTTGTGAGGTGACAGCACCATGCGATATGAGAGAGTATCTGTGAAATACATTAGTGCCTGAATTTTATCTTTACTGATGCTGAATGTCAGACATATCCCATTGGAATGTGTGTAGGGCACTTAAGTCCTCCAACAATTCAGCTGTACCACAAAAAGGACAATTATTAGGACTCATTGGAGCCTAAAACTTGTAAATCAAGCAGTGTGGAAATTCAGTATTACAAATACATGGAAATCTGGCTCAGAATGCATTTAATACTGTTGAAATGAACAAACAAAACCCCACAAAAAAGCCTAACTGAAAAATACTCCAAGAACTCCAACCTCAAATCCATGCCAGTGGACTGGCAAGTTCTTCACTCCCCAGTGAAAATGTATTTAAATAAAAAAAAGCAGAGATGTAGATATTTCATTTTACTTCCATAAAATGAAACTTTTGGCAGAATGCAACAAAAGGTGAACAGGAGTGGGGCACTGCAAAATCTGTTGTTTGTTAAAATAATGGTTTTTTTTTAAAAAATGGGTGAACTGGGGGTCCTTCAACTCTAGGAGGAGAAGACAGCGGTTCAGCAAAAGTCTCCTGATTTTTCATCAGCTCCTTCCCCTGCTGCTGGAAACTGGAGATTGTCTCCTGCTGTGAGGTTGTCACTCTGCTGCGAGGTTGTGGAGTCCATCCCTGGCTCTGCCAGCCTGCTCTTGTTCCCATCAAAAAATGTGCAATATCACATCACAGCCACAGAATGCAGCTTGTGCCAGCTGGGTCTGTCCGTGTGTCCCAGCTGTGTGTGTCTGTGTGTCCCAGCTGTGTCTGTCTGTCCGTGTGTCACAGCTGTGTCTGTCCGTGTGTCCCAGCTGTGTCTGTCCCTGTGTCCCAGCTGTGTGTGTCTGTGTGTCCCAGCTGTGTCCGTGTGTCCCAGCTGTGTCTGTCTGTCCGTGTGTCCCAGCTGTGTCCGTGTGTCCCAGCTGTGTCTGTCTGTCCGTGTGTCCCAGCTGTGTCCGTGTGTCCCAGCTGTGTCCGTGTGTCCCAGCTGTGTCTGTCTGTCCGTGTGTCCCAGCTGTGTCTGTCCATGTGTCCCAGCTGTGTCCGTGTGTCCCAGCTGTGTTTGTCTGTCCGTGTGTCCCAGCTGTGTCCCTGTGTCCTAGCTGTGTCCGTGTGTCCCAGCTGTGTGTGTCCGTGTGTCCCAGCTGTGTGTGTCCGTGTGTCCCAGCTGTGTCCGTGTGTCCCAGCTGTGTCTGTCTGTCCGTGTGTCCCAGCTGTGGGAAGGGAGGTGTGCCCTTGGAAATCCATGGTGGGATGACAGGAGGGGACGGATCCCGTGCAGCCTCCCTTGTGCTGAGCCCTGCTGGGGTCAGCGCTGGCTTATGTAAACAGCTTGTGCAGGGTATGTAAAAAATCTGGAATCCCAGTGCTTGTTTTCCTGCAAGAGAGGATTCTTTGAGGATTTTGTTGTCCTGCTTTTGATAAAATGATTTCTCGGTTTGTGTAATCATTGTGCAACTCAGGCTTTTGTAAAGGGGTTTTGTTTATTGTAAGGAAGAAGACAGATGTTTTTTGTAAGAACTCTTTTTTTTCCCCAGTGCTTTATAACATAAAAACATAAAGTTTGTTACTTGGTGCTGTAATCCATGACCAGTTGTGCTGTTTATAACTTGGAGATCTGGTTATTTTACCAGTTGTGTGAAGTCTTCATTGAGGAAATAAAGCAAGACTTTCATGGGTGTGAGCATGCTCAGGCATTGACACAGTGCTTTTAGAATCATCTACAGTGAGTGCTGAGCAACATCCTGAAGGATTTGGAGCTGCTACTTTGGATATGCTGTTGGAGATTAATTCCTCCCTTGCACCCCTGTTGGTTGTACTGTCGTAGGAAATGTGGCAATGGTGACTCTCGAGCTGCACAAATGAAGGAGGATAAATTATGCAGCTGGGTTTAGGGAGAAAATGAATGATTGATTTTCATAAATGGCTGTTTCATTATTTGGCATCAGTGTCTGAGGGAATGATGAAGGTGTGTGCAGTGCACCCCCAGTGTGCTGGTACAGGCCTCCTGCGCTTCCATCATTTTGCCTGTTGCACTCTGAGTTCTTAAATGTGCTCCTGGAACTGTTAGAGATGCTTTGGACAGGACAAAGTTGACTCCCAGTCTAGTGAAATAATCTCTGCCTGTTTTAGCAGTGGTATTCTGGGATGGATGGAGTTCCCCTAAGGGCTCAGTTGGGAGAGTTTGGCTGTAGAATTGCCGTATCGCTCTCTCCAAGAGTGCCAGGAGCCAGTCATCCTGTCAGTGCCTTAATCAGAGCTTTGCATCTCTGTGCATCTGGGACACATTGGTTTGTTTGCAGTCCCTGTTCCAGGTGGTCAGGCAGGGAACCAGCTCCCTGTGATCCGAAACCACACGGACAGAAAGGGCTGCAAACGTCGGGCGTTTGTTCCCTGGGTTCTCAGTCACCAAGCAAGGGTAGTTAGAGGAGAAGACTATTTCTGGCATAACAAGGGTATAATTTGGAGGAATAAACTCTTGCTGTATGTTCTAGTCATTTTTTAAATGCAATTTGATGTTTCCCTTAAATATGCCATGAGATCTTTAGCTCTGGCAGGAGATGAATACTAAATTCTTCTAAACAACAGCAGATACATATGCATCCCCGGATGTGGTAACGCTCGGATTTCCTCCCAAAAATTTCATAGCAAGCAAATGTACAGAGTAGGAAGTGAAAAATATCTTCCAGTGAAAGATTCCTGACATCTTTCTTGCTACTAATGCAAAAAAGAAATGATCTGTAATCACGGCATTTCGTGCTCATAATGTAGCAAACATTGAAGGCGGTGATGCTTAAGGTAACTTGAAGGGAATGAAAAAGAAAAACGATCCCATATATTATTGTGAAAAAAACCAAACTCCTCATGAGAACACAGCATGGAAAGGTGTGGAGAGGTGTATTCTTTTTCCATTTACTTTCTTTTGCTTCACAAGGTTCTGGAGCCAGAGTTGTCCAGCCCAGCGTTCAGCACTCCATTTTTGTTTCCTGAGCTGTATCCTTCGGCTGAGAATTCAGTTATAGAATTTCCTATGCTGAGATACTCCCTTTAAAAGGGCATTTAAGAAAGGTTTGGACCTAAATCCTCCTGGAATGAAGTAACAATTCTTTGGCTCGTAGGTTCTGAAACCAAGTTGAAGGGCCAAACTTCTGAAATAAATTAAACCAGTGATTTTTTTTTTAAATTCATAGTCATGTCAAGACCTTTACTGGAATAAATTAAAGGGCAAATGTTATCTCAACTGCCAGTCTTTAAGATCTTTCCCAATGCTTATCTTCAGTTTTCTATTGAGAAAACAGAGATCAGACTTTGACTTGTGGATTTGCCAACATCTGTCTTCAAGCAGTGTAGCACAGGTGTCTGAGAGGAATATTTTAAACAACAGAATTGTATCTTGATCATAGACTGTATTGTATCCAACAGTGGCTGCAGTTCCAAGTCTCTTCCATGGTCAAGGATCCTGTTCTGTTTCCCATTTTCCAGAGGATTTCCATGTGCTGCTGTGGTGAGGGTGTTGACTGCAATATTCACACGGAGACTTCTGAGATTCACAGCATTAGGCAGGATCAAGGTTCTGAGCTCCATTCCCTCTCTCTGGAGGAAATTATCTCTAGGGTGTTCTGAGTTGTTTTGGGATTTTTGTTTGGTTGGTTTTTTTTTAATTTATTTTAGTTTAATCAAGTGGTAGGACTAGTGAGGATTGAATATTGCTTTTTTTTCCAGCCTTACATTACTTTAATATGCTAAAAGTGAGAAAAGAAGACAAAGTATTTTCCAAGTGTACTACTGGGTCATTTCTTGTGGGGGCCTGTGCTTTGTGGAAAGATGAAACACCGTGTTTGGACACATCCAGTGTGGTTCTAGAAACTAAAAAAATCTCCATTTTCTGAGGAACACACTGCCATGGTAGTCCAGGGAGCTCCTCCAGCAGGGACAGAAGAGGAATGCTTGAGAATAACAGAACTCTGAGACATGTGCTAGCACAGATTTCTGATACATGTCATATTTTCTAGCAGCTGGAATTGGTTTTGTGGGGGTTTTTCTGCAGAGTAGTTCTCTGCTCTTTCTATGTCCTTCCTGCTTTTACTTAATGTTCTCTTCATTTTCCCTCTGCAGATTGCAAGTGTATTGAAATTAAAATTGACTCTTCCAAACTGCTGTTTTTGAGTGTAAAATTAGGGAAAATAAATGTGTGTTTTCTCCAGGTCCTCAATATTTTGCAGGGGGGCAAAAATGATATTGTTACATGGAAGAATGGGGAGGCAACAGCAAATGAGGAAATCCAGCAGCTGAGAATGATGGCCCAGCTGAGGCTGGCAGGGAGATCCAACCCAACCCACCTGAGGTTGTCCAAACAGATTTTGAGCATCTCCAAGGATGGAATTCTATCACCTCCCTGGGCAACTTTATTTATAAAACACCTACTGCAGCTGTTTGTTGTTGCAGACAGCAGCTTACTTGCTTAATTGCTGGTTTATTTAGGAGAGAAAAAAGTTTATAGACCAGACTTTTTGGCAACTTTATTGTGAAATACAGCTTAGTACAAATTCTGTCCCTTTTAAATGAACTAATTACAATGAAAGCAGATGTTTGTATCTGTCTGTGGAAATGAAAACTTGATACAAGATATTCTTATTCCAAAATTAATTGACTTAATAAATGCTCTAAGATTAGTGAAAATATAGCTCTATGAAGCTTTAAAAAAGATCTTTAAAAAATATAAAGTTATGTGAATCATTGAGTGGTTTGGGTTGGAAGGGACCTTAAAGGTTTTCTAGTTTAACCTCTTTGCAATGGACAGGGATGCAACTCACTAGAACAGATTGCTCAGGGGCCCATCCAACTTGGCCTTGATGTGAATAAATAAATAAAAATTAGTTAGCAGTATTTATTTTTGAAGTTAATAAGCCAAAGTGTTAAAGTTAGTATAAATATTTTGAATTATTTCTTTTATATGAGTTTTCTTGGGAATGAAAATAATTGTATAAACCTCTCATATATTGTGTGTTTTTCCCCTCAAAGTGTGTCTAGTGCTGCAGCTGAACTCTTCTGTACAGAACAGCCATTTAACAAATTGGACATTAAAGTGCAAAATGAATGGTGGGAATTGGAGGCATCACGTGTAATAACTGAATTATATAGTGAGACTGGTGTTATTTTTGGAAGAGTCTCTTGGAGAAACAGGATGTGTGACAAGTTCTGAAAGTCTGTCCCGCCATAATTCAGCCAGAATGTAAAACCTCAGCGGTGCAGTGGTGTCCTGCTCCCAGGGCTCACCCAGCACAGCTCTGCCTTCTCCCTCACCTTTCCTCCACTGTTTACACCTGTCAGAGCTAAACCAGTTCAGCAAAAAACATATGGAACATTTCTGAGAGCTGTGTCTCGAGCACCCCCTTCCCAAATAAATCCTGTGGGAGGGGAGCTCGATGTCCTCAGAGGGCACAGCCCAGAGCTACAGCTGAAGGAAAATCCAGCAGCCACTCTGCCCTGTCCAAACTGATCCCTAGATTTGGGAAGAGCTCTTGTTAGAGGTGAGATGGGCATGATGGGTTTTCTGCTTGGAAAAATAGATGTTAAAAAAAGTGCCAGACCACTGAGTCCACTGCAGAAATCTTCCTCTGTTTTTTGGTAGTTGGGATAGTGGGAGAGGAGTGACACTTCTAGAAATTTCATTCATATATCAGATGTATTTATGTATTTTTGTTTTCACAGCTGTGTACTTCAGGAAGATTTATTTGCTATGAAACTGAGGAATAGTAGCATTAAAAATTAACAGTTCTTTGGCAATGTGCTCTTTGGTAATGAAGCAGGAGCCTGAGGGAGTAGGCACAGTCTGTGGGTTATGAGGCTCCCTGGTTTCTGTGGGATTCCTACAGAAGGATTCTGAACTTCCTGCTGGCAGAAGCCTGTGGTTTTATATTGGAACAAAACAGAAATATCCTGGTAGGAAGTGGAGCCTAGGATTGCATTTAAGGCTGGTGATGGGTGTGCAGTGCAGGTGGCTGGTTCCATGCCCAAGTGTTACTTCTGTTGGTCCCTTTATAACCCTGATGTTTTCCTGTTGTATCAATATGTTGGTAGGTTTATTCAATAATTAATTGAGATGATGGATTGTTCTAGAGAATTTTTTCTACTTAAAGTTTGTTTCTTTTTTAAAATACTGCTCTGTAATGCAGATGCTCCTTTTGTAGTTTCACAATTTCTTAAGCTTCTTGAAATGATACCAGTTGATTTGGGTTGCTTTTGAGCTTGGCAAGTTTTAAATTGTAGGACTGCCATAGCAGTTTTTGATAGCTGGACTAAATAAAGTGGTGCTGTAAAACACTTCTCTCTTTCCAAAAAACCAGTGAGAAGGTAGCCAGACGTTGAATGGCAGTTCTTTTGCAAAGCAGTTAATCTTTATAACATGTTACTTAAAAATATGTAAATGTGCTCAGACATTGGCAAGTGTAAATTTAGTGGTGATTAAGTGAAATCATAAGTTATGCTTCATAATATCTTTCAGTCTCTTTTTCTGCTTTCCCTGGGCAGTAGCAGGTTTTTTTCTAAGGTGCCAAGTTTAGTTTATAAATTAGAAATGTGTAAGGAAAGAATGTTCTCTGCACTGACTCACTCTGGTGTCTGGTCTTTATTCCAGGCTGTATTGATGACAAAGTATGCTATGAATTTAGAACATCTCCAGCCCTGGAGGTGGCAAATTGCTTTCTGCCTTACCTCCAGTGTTTGCATGCTCATCAAGCTTGCTTCTTGACCTTTTTTACACCAAGTTGCTCTTGCACAGCAGAGCAGTAACACAGGTGTGCTCTTCCAGGGAAAAATGCAGCCTTTTTGGGATATCAGGTTGCAAAACTCCTGCTTGCCTCCCTTTGCATTCAAAAGCAGGAGTTTTCTCTATTTTGATTTTTTCTATTACTACTGAGAGCTTATGTAATTGATAAACTCCAAAATACCAACTAGAAACGAATAATAATAATAATAAAAAAAAGGTTTGTGATTTTTACATGTTTTTATTTAATTGGAACTGTGCTGGCTAATTAGAAACCATTTCTGTTAAAATTAAATCCTGAAGTAAAACATTTGAATCTTAACATGGGAAGCCACCAGGAAGAGAAATTGGAAGAAAAGCCATGTGAGTGCTGCTGCATCTGGCTCAAGGCTTTGTTCCCTTTTCCTCTTTGGGAACCTGTCTGTTCACTTCTGTGGGATGCAGATCTGTGCCCCCTTGGAGCAGCAGACTGAATAACTTCCTCCACATCTTGAGCTTATTTAGCATCCCAAAATCTCTTATTGTACTAGTTTTTGGGGAGAAGAGGCTTTCTAGATCTGTCACTTGATAGGTATGCAGGCAGTTGTTAAAGAATTTCCCTTCCCTACTCATTTTATGTTTGTCATTTGTGCAAAGAATAGACTGAGCTCCCAGAATAGGTGAGTAAGGTGTTAGACTTCAAGTAGATTTTTGAAAAAACCCATTTTTGCCTGAATGATGGTGTGCCTAAGGGTAGTATAGGTGGAATCTGGTTGAGGATGGATGCCAGAGGATGTATCAATGCTTCTGAGAGATCTGCAATTAATTGGTTTGGTTTCCTCTCTTGACTTGATCATCTAGACAGCAGCTGCTTTTCTCTCAGTAGTGAGGTTCAGCACTAAATTAAACTCTGCTATTACACACCTAGCTCTGCAAATTATTTCTGCAGTCATCTACAAGTGCTTTTTCTCAAAGACAGATGATGACTGTAGGACAGGGAAACATCTCTGCAGAGAAGCTGCTGCAGCAGTCTTGATGTCCCTTGTGCAGTTTTACAATGAATGAACTCTGAGCAATAATTCTGTCAGTCTTGACCTGGAAATTTGGGTTTATTGCTATATAAATATGGGCTTGCTTTGGAGTTGTCATTATCTTTGCTCTGGGTAATTGTCTACAGATCAATCAAAATCCTAAAAATAGCAGCTGATAAGATATGGGACATGCTCTTCATTTTTTATTAATCTAAGGTGATGCCATTAAAGTAATTACATTTCCACGGACTAATTTTATGGAGAGTGAATCTGTAGGTTTCTTTCTTCTTTCACCTTTTTCACCATTTTCATACTGGAAATATCTTAAAACTTTCACTAAATTAAATTCTTTTACTGCTTCTTTTTAATTTCTCCATAGATTTGAACACATTTCTCATCTGTGGCATTCAGTTCAGTTACACGACTTTCACAGACCTTGAGAAATCTTTTAGGGCTGTACTTGGGTTTTTTTCCAATACTTATATATATTTTATATATATTTTTTTTAATGCACTAAAATACATTTATGCTGTTGGAGAATTGTTGTCTATCACTGAATTAGTCTGTAAAATTTTTTTTGCTAGCCCAACACAGCTATTTTAGGCTCACAATGTCTCCTCTTGGCCTGACATTGTGTTGTTAGGTAACCAGCTGGCATTCTGGTTTTGATGGATTTAAGTTGAGGAGTTTGGTGCCTGGGCTGGAGGGGTCCATGGAACCCCTGGAGCAGCTGAGGAATGTGGTCCTGCAGGAGGAGGAGGCTCCATCAGGCAGTGCTGAGTTCTGCAGCAGCCTGGGACATTTCAGTGCCATCCTGACAGTGTTTTGCCTTCCCTGCTGTGCACGGGCGGAGGGCACGGAGATGGATAATTAAACTTTGAACCAGTAAACAGAGTTCAGGGGCTGGGGCTTTGAAGAGCAGGAGATCACAAGGACAATTTCCTGTGGGATGCAGCTTCATGTGGAGCTCAGCCCCAGCCCCTCCTGGCAGCAGCAGCAGCCTGAGCAAACGTGGCACAGGCAGCTTCATCTCAGTCCAACCCATTAAGGGCTTCTCCTAAACTCAACAGGGTGATCTGTACTGCAGTGTACTCTGCTTCCTCTTCCAAAGATCTTTGCTTTCTGTTTTAGCCATTCCAAAATGAAATTTGCCTTTATTGCATCATTGCTAAACTCATGTAGTTAGAAGAACCTACACCCTTTTGATATTTTATCTTCAGGCAAAACTGGGGGCAGATCAGACCAAAAGGATTAGAATTCACTCTTGCCTTTTGATGCTGATGCAGCTGCTTTAATCACATACAACACTTTCACATACAGTGAAGCTCTGTATGTGGAAGTGTTGCCTGAGAGTCCCTCAGCAGGGTCTCTGTCAGTGGAGACTCTGCCATTCAAGCCTCATCACCTCCAGAATTTCTCCAATTCTGTCCTGCTAGCCCAGGAGTGACTGTTCAGACTGAAATACAGTCTCAAACATACATACTGTGCACATAATTATATCTACACACACACATATGTACAGGCTTTATAACAACTCTTAACTGAAAATGTCAATACTGAAGGTCTGTCTGCTCTGTGCCAATGAACTTGAAATTCTTTTTGGAAACAAGTGGAGAATATCTGTTTACTGTTGTCAGCTTTGAGCTTATATGTGTTATTCACTGTCAGGAAGCTCATTCTCCAAATAATAAATGGACCTGCCAGAAAACTTTTTACCTACCATAGAAATATTCTGTAGGAAAAAAATGTCTGTATGGATTAATATGTGTTTCTTGCTGACTTTGTAAAAGAATTTGAGGGTACATAGTAAACTTTTATTAAGAATTTATGGTTTCCTGGCTTACATTTATTGTGTATTGATAAGAATAATCTCATTGTTTTAACATGGCTCTATTGACTCGTATTCTTTTCTCTGCCTCCCATTGGTGGTTTTTTAATGAGTCAAAAAGAAAAAATATCCCTGGGGAGGACTTGAGAGGAGAAGGTAAAGTTCAGAACCAGAAAATTGTTTTCCTGTATGGGACAACACCTGGCTGACCTTTTGTTGTTCGAATGTGGCCTGAAATTCTTTGTTTTTGGAGTGTAAAACCTTTGGCTGCTGTTGCCCCCTGGCCATTGGCAAGGCAGGATGGAGCTGGGGATTGTCTGTACCAGAAAAGGAGCGAGTGGTGGGAGCTGTAAATAACCCTCAGCATTGTCCCTGTGGGAAAGGGGCACAGGCTGCATCCAGCAGATGAGAGGGACATGAGCAGGGTGAATATTGAACCCTGTGAAACGTTTTGTGCCCCCTTGATCCAACAGAAATACCCATTTTGGATAAATGATAATTTTCTGAGATAATTTTCTGGTATCTGGGATGGAGTGAAAGAATTTCATAGCACAATGAATGGAAGGGGTTATTTTTTTGTTTTCTTTTTAACTTCAAGGCAAAGTGTGACCTTCTACTGCCTTTTTAACCTCTGAGCACTTTTTCAGCTCAAAAGCAATTTAGTGGCAAACAGTCATTAACCTGAAGGGAAACACATCTTTGGGTTTTATTGTATCTCAGTATATGGGTCAAATTAATAACACTGCAGAGGTATCATCTGTGGTATTTGAATTTATTAGTATAAAAAATCAGCAGACTTCATTTACAATTAATATTTTCAAAGATCTAAGTAAGAAAACTCCTTTATTATAGCAGTGGTGTTTTGAAAGCTTAAACACTTTTGTGGTTTTTAATACAATTTTACTCTTTTGAGATGGTGATGGATATCAGATGAAGGTTTGGGGTTATTTAGGTTTTTCTTTGGTTAGTACATGATTTCTGATACAATTCCTTTGTAATGTCTCAGAGACAGCTTGTTAGTGCAATCTAACTTTTGTGTTAATGAACAGAGGACAAAGATGCTGTTACTTACCAGGGATCACAAACCCCACAAAAGGGAATAAATTTTTACATCCAAGATTTTCAAAGCCTATTACTAAGTCTTCAGAGGAACTAATATACCATCCTCAACCTTGCTTTGGGCATAAGAATATTGTCTTAGAAGGAAAAAAAAAATAAAAAATCAGAACATGGAGATTAAATGAGGCAGCATCTTAGCTTTCCAAAGATCAGCTGTTTAACAGGTTTAAATTAGGCACAGGGTTTGTAGGACACAGAAATCTGAGCGTGTGCTCAATGCTACTCATCTGCTCTGGGGTTTTGTTCTTTAAATCACTTTGGCATCATCTCTGCTGCACAAACGGGGTCTGAAGGTAATAATGGACCAACAGGTCTTTTAAATGACTAATGACCCTCCTAACAGAGAGAACAAGAAGAAAATGGTGGTGGGAGGGCAGAAAGAAATCTAAATTCACTCAGTGGTTTTTACTACCTGAGAACTCTCTCCCAAGCTGTTTATAAAATATTAGGTTTGCATTACACAGCTGAAGGAATTCACAAAATGTTAAAGCTGTGACTAAACCCAGCCTGTTAGGGTTTTTCCCTTTGGTGCTCAGAGAAATGGGAGTTGAGGGAATTGACAATGAAGCATTGCAAGTTTTGGGCAGGAATATAACTAAGAATTGAAATTTTAAATGGGGCGGGAGGGAATTAAAGCCAAACACAAACTTCAGCACCATTACCCCAGCAATGTATGGAATGCATTGCTCTGGGAGAGCTCCTTCCCTTTTTACCCCCACCCCATCCTCCTGTCCTGCAGCTCTGCAAAGCTCTGCTCAGAAAAGCAGGGAGACATGGTAGGAAAAAGCCAGAGTTGGAAACTCTGAAGAAGGGCCTTTGAAAGGGGATCATATTCATTCTCTGGGCCACACAGCACTAGGAATTTCCATAAGGGTGAAAGAATTTACGATGTGCAGCCTATCCCTAAGCAGCTCCTGCAGCCTGTAAAGCTCTGTGGGTTTCTCCTCCAGAAGGGGCTGGTAGCCCTTGTGGCCCTGCTCACCTGGGGCTGGGCTGATGTCCCTGGGTGATGCCATCCTGGCAGATCCCTGTGCTGTGGCAGATCCTGGCGTGCTGTGCCCTGTGCTGGTCACAAATCCAAAACCTTTCTGTTCTGTGTCACAGGTTAGCAAGGGTGGCCTTGTCACTCACGTCACCAGCGCTTCACCATGACACAAGCCTCCCTCTGAAGCTGAGCATAGCAAATATTATCCAAGTTTACTGTTAAAAGCAGATTTTTAAAAATTTTGTTTTAATTCATGGTTACTTTTGATATTCAAGGAGCGTTTTTAGTAACTTCATTGAGACATTAAAGTAGTTGTAGCAAACATAACAAATTTTCCTTTACTGCAGTGATGTTTCCAAGAATGAAAGACAGAAAATATTTGAGGTGAATGTCCTTCAGTTTACAGAAGCGGAAAACAGCAGCCCAGATTCCATATCTACAGTTTGGCCCTCTACTCTTTTCAATGTACTCTTTTTGGCAATCCATCAGGAGAATGGAGTACTTGGACTTAAATGTCAGAAAGGTCACACACGAATTCACTGGCATAACCAGTAATATACCTTGCAATCTTATTTCCAGAGCTCCCTTTAACTCTGAGACCAAGGCATTTTCCTCCTGTCACTGCTCATTCCTGGCTTAGTGGATCTTTTTCTTCAGCAGTTGTGTCAGTGACCTCCTGCCTTTCCACAAATGCCATGTAGCTTGTTCTTGTCCTTAAACCTTTGCTCTTCATCAGCTCTCAGAGAATATTTTCACTTTGTGACAGGGGTGTTGGGAAGGATTTAGATGGTCCTTTCAGGATTTTTGTCATGTCCAGCTCCAGATTCACATCTTGCTGTGCCATCTTTGCCTGCAGAAGACTCAGTGCTTTCCCCAGAAGGTTCCAGCTGAACCAGAACATGCCAGAACCAGCAACACAAGTGATTGTGGTTCCTGCTGGTTGGTCCCAGTTCTCTCCTCCACCAAACAGAAGAAAACACCTCAAGGGAACAAGCATAGCCCTGTCAGGCACCTGTGGTGATAGCAGAGAAATAATCCTTCATTTGCACATGCTGGAGGTGGGAATGTGCTCTGGAGCCACAGCTTTGGCTTGGTGGAACTCAAAAAAGGAGAGATTTCAGTCTCAGGTAAGGAAGTGCTCACCTTTTGATTAACCAGACCAAAGCACTGGCCCTTTCAACACACAGTGTGATGTTGAGAGGTCCAAAAGAAAAGCACTAATTTTTCAACTCAACAGAATACAAAGGTCAGGATATTTTTAAGTTCATACCGTTGTGTTTCTGAAATGCTTTGTAGTGAGCTGTAACCCTGTGGTTTCAGAACAGAGCAGTTATTCAGGTTTAGTAACATAAAAAGAGTTTTATGAGGTTGAGTATAAAGAAGTGTTTCCAAGTTATGCTAGGAAGGCATATATAATTACTTTTGAGACTGTTCTCAAAAAAATTCACTTGAAACACCAGATTGATAAATAGATGTAACTTTTTCAATTTTTTTCTTTTTTTTTTCTTTTCTTTTTTTTTTTTTTTCCCCCCTTAAATACCACCATTCTGTGCTAAAAGTGCAGTCAGTTGTTTCAGTGATTAAATATCTGGAAAAGCTCTGGAATGGCTTTGTATTAGGAAAAACAAGGCAAGGATGGGTAAGTTCCTGGCTGTGGACAAGGCTTTTTGGGATTGCTCCTGTGGCCAGCTTCACTGGTGACAGGACTAGACTGGCACAGTTTGAGTGATGTTGCAGAGCATTTCAGCTGCTGGCAGAATTGAGTTGATGTACAGGATTGAGGTGCTGGCTGGTCAGAATGGAAAAAGCTTTGCTATGTTTAAAAGAATTTTATAAATTGGAAGTGTGATAGCTGTTGTGTGATCACATGAGCTTTATTTCAGAGTGAGTTCAGTATTTTCAAAATGTAACTTTTAATGCTACAATCTTGCCCTATTTTAAGATTAATTAAGAACACAGTAATTTTGAGTTTCCTCATTCTCTAAGACATTTTTCAGTGGAAGCAGTGAGTGATATCCTGTTGCGATTCCTTTTGGTGCATAGGAGTGCTAAGGAATTCTAGGACATAGGAAATGGAATATATAATTCTATTTCAGCTTTTGGAATTTAATTATATAAGAGGAATTAAAAACACTGCCTTGGAATTATCAGACTGTCTGATTTGAATCAAAGTAGTCTTATTTGCTCTGCAAGTATGCTGGAAAGGAAAAGGGAGATAAATCTCAGTTAAGAAAAAAATCTGATACCTGATCCTGCCTTTAAATGTGTTTAAGTGATATATTCATCTTGAGCATGGTCTTGCTTCTGATAGTTTTTGCCCTGTGGTTTATTTTGCAATTGCTAAAGCTATTCCAGATGCCAGAAGTGTCAAACAGACAAAGCAGTGATTCCAGTCAACTTAAATTCAGATTATTGATTTAAGGGGTCAGTAGCAGCATAAAAATATATTATACATTTAATGTGTGAACTGACATATAAAGTCTTTGAGTGGCATTATTTTGGTGACAGGCAAATATTTAGTATGGTTTGAATTCAAAATCCATCAGTTTTTAAGCTAAGGTAGGTAGAAGTGTTTGTAAATATTATTTGAAAATGAAAACTCAGAAAGGAGGATTGTCAGATTTTGTTACAGGGCTTTGGAACAGCAGAGCCAGTCTGGATTTATGGTTCAAGAGAAAATCAAACATGAGTTATTAGGATGATTGATGGGAAGCTAGGCCATGACTGTAGTGCAAGCACACTTTTGTGGAAAGTCTTTTCACCATCATATGTATTCCTTTTCTTTCCAGGTATGTTAAGCCAAAGATTTTCTTTCACTTGCCTGTGCTCTAGGAATTTTTGTGCCATTTTTCTACTGAAGGATGCAAGGCTGTTAGCATTGCTACCCTCTGTAATGTTGAGTTAGGGCCTTTGTGGTATAAAGCAGAAAATTACAACAGTATTTATTTAGATGGATTATCTAAGACTGATCATTTTATCTCCTGAGGATCCATAGGGTGTGAGCACCATACATTTTGTATGAGTGGCCTGGGACTTGAAAGCTGCTCCATGAAGGTTTTCCCCTTGAGGATTTATTGAAATTAGATGAGGAGCAGGCATTGAAATGAAGGATCAGCTGGCACTGGCACTGCAAAGGGCAGTTTAGACTCTGAGTAATTCTAGCTGTCTGTAAAGCTTTTGGAAATCTCCTTCTCTAAGTGGTGTCAGTATTTTAACATCACCATCACTGAGAACTTTGGCCTTTCTATTGCATCCCCCACCTCCCTGCCCCCCAAATCTCAGCTAGAATTAAACAAATGGCTTCAGCTTTAAAATACAAACCCATAAAACTATGAGTATAATGCTTGAGACCCCCCACCACCACACACACCCTTTTAATTAAGTGACTGTGGTGTTTCCAGATGAGAGGAAAGATGACTCATTTGGTGACTTAATCTCTGTTTTGTATTCAAAAAAGTAAAAACTACATTCTAAGAATTCAAGTTGCACATTAGCACCTGCATCATAATTGGATTTACTGTGTCTGTTCTCAAACTAAAATTTTTCAATCTGATGTCTTTTCTTTAGCTTAATTTCTAGAGTCTGAACCTAAGTTTTTCGGCTTAATGAAATTTTTACTGTATAAAAGCAGTGTTTTGTAATGGAAAATGCCAGGCTTCCACCAGGAAATTGTACTTACACCTTCCATTATCAATGTAAGAGGTATTATTTTAATCATGAGTCATAAAATAGAAAGAAGGAAGCCACTTTAATCAATACAAGACTTTGCACTGGGATTCAAAAAACTTGTTTACACAGAGCAGAAAATCCATTTACAGATTTGCTGGTGTTTAACTGTGTGGTCATGGGCAAAATTCTGTTCCTAATAATTGTTCCTGTGCCATTATTTACTTTACTTTACTTCCATAGCTCAGTGTAGAGCATCTCTTTGGCTTACACCAGACTTACCTGCTGTAATGAAAATGGTGACCACTGGCAACAAATACCAAACCTGAAATGCTTCAAGTGGCTGCAAAGCTGCACCTTTTTTTTACTGGAATATAGGGATTTACCTGGAAGCAAGCATTGGCTCCTGGGAAAAGCACAGAATTGACTATACACTTCTGCACAGAGTTTTAAAATAAAAATTTTATGCTTTTGTTGCATCAAGATACAGTAGTTGCCATATTCTTCTTCTATTAGAAACTAAGGAAAAGCTTGAAAAATACCCAAGTTTTGCTTTTCACTCTTTAATCTTTGTCTTTAATTAACCTTGGAGGGTGGTTGAACACCTCTGGGTAGTTTTTTTGGGTTGACAATTGCTTATTTATCAAGTGCAGTGGGATGGTGAAACATTAACAATCCCCATTAGATGTCAGGACTTGGACAGATGTACAAAGATGTGTCTGTTAAACTCAATCTAAAGGAGAGACATGGAGAGTGTTTATTGCACCCTGAAATTGAATTTTTGCATTGGTGACGATGCACTGGACTTACTTTTCATGCTGAGACTATGGTTATAATAAAAGTTTTAAATAAAATCTCTCAGTAAGTGTGTTTTCATATGTGTAGCAGTTTTATTCTTTGACTCCTTGGCCACGCTGCAGCTAAAGGAACAGGGGGAACATTTTACAAAATGATGAATATTTCCTGAGTAAAAATGAGATGTTGTTGGGAATGTAGAGAAAGACAGACTAAATCTCTTCTGTTTCCAGCATGCTGTCAGCTGGGCTGAGTCATAAATTCTTCAGTCAACAGCAGTTCTGCGAATGGTGGGAACAGAAACGTTAGTCTTGTACAGAGAGTAAGGAGCTGAGACTTGCAAGTGAACTGAAAGGACTATGATTCATTAAAATCTGAGAAAAGTAGAGGTCCACAGGTGAGAACAATATATTCTTGTCATGTGCCCTTTCAGCACAGCACAGTCATTCATCATTCTGCTCCTTGCTGTAACCAATGTGTGAGGAGCTGTGTTTCCCTTCTAGGCATCTTTTCCTTTTTTTCTTCTTCTTTCCCCCACCCCCATCCAAATAAAATGGCAGTGGAATTTTGCTCAGATATTTGCTTCTACTTCCCTTGTTCAATCTGCCATAAATCTTTATCTGTTGGGTCAATTACAAGTCATTACTAAAACAATTCATTACAGGCTTCAGTAAAGTTCCTATGGTTAAATTATGAACAACTGGAGGTTGTTTTCTTTCCTGAAGTTTTCCTTGAGGCTGGCACGATGGTGTGAGGGGGGAAGAGCAGGAGCAGGGACAGGGCTGGCTCCTGTCTGACTGACCCAATGGTTTGGGCTTTGTCTTTATAATAATTACACCACTCCTATTTTTATTCTATCCACACATAAAATAGAACAAATTTTCTTCCTGTCTCTTTTTGAAGTAACAGGTTCTCTTAAAGCAAAATTTATTGTGGATTTACAGGCACAGGGGAATGGTGCTTCCCAGCCTTGCTGGCAGAAATGTTCCAAGCACACAGTTCACTACTTTGAGTGACCTAATAGGGAGAAAAACCATTATTCTTCTTAAAGACTGTTGTTTAATTAGCTTTGTAATGGATTTCCTTTGACTTCCTCTGCATGAGAACTACTCCATTAGTTCATTACTATGATTTAAATGCAGCTAATTACAATCATAGCTGAATAATTGTATTCAGGTATTTCAGTGTGTTTTGATTCTCATATTAGTAGTTTCCAGGCAATGCATCTCACTTGTGTCTCATTTATAGCCTTTTTACAAATGAAGTGATGGTAACATAAATGTCTTTGTTTCTATAAAACAAAAGGGAAAATCAATAATGTCATCTATAAAGAATGTAAGTGTACCAGCATTGAAAATGATATAATGAGTGTGAAATGTTTCTTTTCCACTTCTGAATGAGTATAAAATATTCTCCAAAAGCAGTTGGTGTCTTCACATTTACTGGAATGGAAACCAACAAACAAAACTACCTGGTGGAATTTCAGTCCCAAAGCCTGTAGGGTACAGACTGACAAATCAGGCAGGGGTTAAATGACTTCAGTTTTTCATAGTGGACTAAATATAAATCAAAAGTATTTCAAAAGTGGAACAGGTAATGTTTTTTCTTGGTATGATGGTTACCAAGAGCTAGTAATGGATTAGCCTGTTTTATATAGAAAACAGAGTAACTAAGCAGAGACTCCTTTTCTGTCCAGTGGAAAAGACAAGTTTGAGGTTGCAGGGAAGGTATTTGTTGGTGTGGGGACTAAACTGATGCTCCACAGATGAGTTGTGAGAGCAGAAAAAGGGGCTGATCTCAGTCATGGAGGAGCTGTTCCCAGAGCTCCCCTGCCCCTCTGGTCCTGCTCTTTTCCTGTGTGTGGAAATGCAGCTTTGCCCTCTGGGGGTTGGGACTGGGCTCTCAAACACACTGGTGTGAAGCTTGTGGAGTCTGCAGATTTTCTGAGAATACTTTCCTGCTGACATTTTGTACCCTGAAGATCTGGCTGGGTGGGATTTGGTGCTCATTATGCCTATTCCAGCTTTCCTAATGTGCCTCAAGATACTGCTGTTAGGTGGATATGGTGTGCTGGTCATTAGGATATTGAGGATATGAGGCTATTGAGGGCTGGGTTTGATGCATTTTTAAATGTATAGTTCTTTATGACTGTAGATGTGACAGTGATTTAAAATAGAATCAAGTTTATTTTGTGTTCTACATAATTTTGGTATGGGAGGGTTTCCAGCATCAGCATACAGTGAAAACTCAGAAGGCTTAACTTGGAAAAAAACAAAGCTTTGCAAACTGTGATGTGGCTGAGTCTGTATTAAAACTGTAATATTAAATACACATTTATAGCACAAACATTTGTACTATTAATTTACTTTGTGTCTTTGTGCTGTTGGAAAGCTTTATATGTGTGAGTGCAATAATGCTGTGGAATGGGGTAAGGCAGGTTCATAAATCTAAACCAAGCCACTTTTAAGCTGTGAATGTGTCTGTAGGTCATTTTCCATTTATGTAGAAAGAACAGTTGCTGTAACTGGGATGTGGTGTGGATCCTTTCACTGTACTGGAAATGCTTTTGTACAAATTGTGCAGATGACAGAGTGGGAGCAAAGGTTTATAAAGTGACTTGTCTCCTGAGCTGCCAGGATTGGGCTGCACCTGCAGCCCCTTGCCCCTGCTGTCACCCCAAACTACCCTGGAATGCTTTGGTGCTCCAGTGGGAGGGTTGGACCTTCACCCTGCTCACCCCTGCCTTCTAAATTGTGATTTACAGGGTTTACTTTGTTCAGAGTCTCACTACAACACCAAAAGAACAGCACAGGGGGTTGTGTTTTTGAGAAAGACATTGCTTGTTCTCATGGGCTGCACGTTCCCCTTGAGTTCAGTTATTGCCTGGGATGATTTCAGGTGAGGGAGGAGGGGTTTAACTTCCCTGCTTGGCAGCCTTTCTAAAAAACTTTCAGCAGAGAATACTTGGGATTTCCCCCCCAAACCACGCTTGAACAAAGTTGGTAAATAACAAAACAAACATTTCAAGGAAAAGGAATTCAGATATTCCACTGCAAATGCTCTGGATAGTGGAAGGTCTGACTAGAGAGCAAGCAAGGCTGGAGCTGGTGCTAGAACTTAAACTTCCATCTCCATTTGAGTGAAATCTTCATGAGTGGAAGCAGAGTGATTTGTGGTGTGTGCCTGTGAGTTTCCACCATCAGAGTCAGGCAAGCTCCTGACTCTTCATGTGAGACACACACTGCAGTTTATTTGCCCTGTGGTTTGTACAGGGCTATTTTCAAAACATCAAATTGTAATGTTATGGAGCACACCACATGTTTTTGTATTGCAGTTGTAGTACAGACGTGCCCAACTTTCATTTTTAGTGTATCCATCTTCCTATGGTTGATGCTGTAACGTGCCTCCATTTTGTGAAAAACTCCTTTGCCCCCTGTTGCAGCAACGTGGACAATGTCAGCTGTTCAATATTTAAAAAAAATATTTAATTTTCTGCAACTTCAAACAGGATTATGTTCAAGTTACCAATTTAATAGTGCTGACTTTCAGAGTAAAACTTAGTTTTACTGTTTCTTTTCTCCATAGCTTATTAAAACACTGTCTATATTTTTATATACTTAAATCCTTGTACCCATTTTCTGATTTTACAGAACAAATTAAAGCATGTTTTCTTATTACTGTACATCATTTTTATAGTTCTTTTTCTCACTCTATAATCCCAGTGGGATTTTTTCCTATGCCCTTCAGTGGTTTATGTAATAAGCCCTAAATGAATGAACACGTTGCCCTTTGCTAGTAGATAACAATCAAGGAGGTGCCTCTGATAATAATTAAGAAGGTGTCTCAGAATATTGCTAGAATTGAATCTCAAGGAAATGTCTTAATTTTAGCAAGCAGTTTGCTATTTTTTGATGAGCTATATGGCCCTGTTCTACTTCCAACACTTAAAGAATGTGGTCTGCTAAGAACAGATGGTGTCATTTAAGTTTTATACTGATTCTACTTAAACTTTTAAATGAAGTCCTTATGCTTTTAAATGTTTAGTTAAGACTTACTGATTGTTAGCAAATTGAGAAAAGTTGGTCACAACTGATTACCTGTTTAGAGACTGAAAGAAGTAATTGTCTCAATTTTGAAAACTCTGTAGTCATTAACATCATTAGTGGATTCCTGTCATCTTCCAAAGGAAACACTGGAGCTGCTTCATAAGCTGGGAATCATAGGTGGACTTGGGCTTTTCCAAAAGCCAGGAAGTGGTAAAACACACATGTGGTTTGCTTTAGTTGGGAAATTAACTTGGATTCTCCACCAGTGAGGCTGATACAAATGAGAAATCACTAATGTATGTGCTCTGCTGTGACACTGTCAAAACAGATTATTTGAAAGCACAGAAGTGATGTGTTTTTGTCAGCTGTTTGCCTCCCTTTATGCAGCTACAGAAGCTGTTGTTTGTATAAACTGCCTTTCACATATTTCTCAGTTTTCAAAGTTACTAAAGAATATTGTTCGTCATTTACACTCACTATTTGCTTGATAACTGCATTAATTCAGCCAAACTTTCATTTAGAGAGCTCTGAACATTCTTTGGAAAAAAACAAAACCAACAACAACATCCCCAAACCAAAACCCACCACACCAAACTCTCAGAAATCCTGAAAAGGGAATGCCAGGGTGAGAATTTGTCTTGCAAGAGATGGGTGAATAATCTCAGTCTAATACTGTGTGGTACTTGTGTTCCCAAATGCATTGCAGTGAGCCTCTGGTTGCTTTCTCTGGGATGTTCTGACAAGACCTTGTGATGAAAGGAAAAAAGGCTGCAAGCCAACTGTTGGTCCTGCCCTTCTAATACAATTTCCCTCCTCAAAATTCAGCCATTCTGATTAAGATATTTGAAGTTCTGTTTTCCACCAGGCTCTGTGTGTGTGTGTTCCCTGCTATGAAAAGTCAGCCAGTGCAGAGGACTGGGCCAAACCCGGTGTCTGTGCAGTGGAAGGGATTATGGAATGCTCACATGATAATTTGTGCTGTCAGAGCTCTAATCTCTGGCAGGGGAAAAGGACAGTATATCTTAACTGCTGCAAATCATTTCCAAAGGGATCAGGTACTCAACTGTTCCCATCATCATGAATTTGTATTTCAGCTTCTTTCCTAACTCCTAGAATGCAGAGGAATTTTAGGGGTAGCCTAAAAATTTCCTTGGTCCATGAAGCACGTCAGCACAGCTCTGTGTGCCCCTGAGTGAGAAGCTGCTTTCTGGCTGCAAAAATGTGTCTGCACTGCTTTTTGACAATACAGTTGGACACTGTTAATTGCTGCTCTCAGGGATTTTCTCCACAGCTTGTGGTGTTTGGTATTACCAAGGACTTGGTAACTATGGAGAATTTGCACTAATAGTCGTAAGTGTAGAGTTCATTTCAGTAAAGGGGTAGAAAAAATAATTTGGGGTGACAGAATATGAACCATTGCATTGCTATGGGCATTGTGTGGTTTTGCCAATTAATTAAATGGTCTTTGGTTACATGAGTGTGCTGAGTACCCACCAGGCTGGTGTGGTTCCTTGTGGATTAGCCTTGGCTCAGCCTGTGAGAGGGGAACTGCTGCTAATGAAGAAGTGATTCCACTTAAGGAGGTGCAGATGTTTGTGAAGTGTCTGTGAAGCAGCATGTTCTGTGTTGTTTGTTTGTGTAAATAGAATATGGGCTCCTTTTGAAGCAGCAAAATGAACTTAATCAGCTTCAGAAAACTAATGAACTGACACTACCAAAGGGGCAGAAATATTGATTCAATCACTAATAAGAAAAACTTAATAATGAAATGTAGCCTTGTATTAATGCGTAAATTAAAAGCAGATGCTGAAGATGAATGAATGCACGGATTAATATTGGGTTTTGTTGTCAGAATTTATGTTGATGGGAAATGGAGGAAATGTACCCTTACAGAAATATTTTGTAGTGGTTGTTAACACCTTATACTCTTTCTAGGACTTGACTGTTTCATGCACTGTGTATAAATGTGTAAGCTGTTAACAGCAGGATGAACATTCAGCAAGTTGAACAGGCACCTGCTCCCATAACTGAATCATTGTTTGAATTCCCACCACATTTCACAGTTTTAAACCCTGACAGGGATTCAGATTTACAGGGCAAGACATCACACAGAACTTGCAGTGCCCTGCCCCAACCAGTTCTTGCTCGCTTTGTGTATCCAGGGTGGCTGCAAGGGGATTGTGCTGTGGAAAGCTCAGGTGCTGTGAAAAAGGGTTGGGCATCAAATGGAGCGGAAAGGAACCGTTCCCCTAAAGTTATCAATAATGAAAGACTTCAGTAGCATGAGAAATCCCACCCCTGCTTGCCCCAGGAAAGTGATTGTAGGAGCAAGAAAACTATTTCAAGAACTCCAGGTAGCAGTAAGGCTGAGCCCCTTCATTGTCTCCTCGTCCTTGCACTTGACACTGGTGATCTTTCCAAAATCAAGTGCTTGTTACTCTTAGGCAAATATACTGTGAGTATAAGTACCTTTACCTTTACAAAAAGAAATATATGAAGTAGTTGAATAGAAATCTGTAGCCTCATTTAAAAAAAACAAACAACAAAAACCAAAACAAAACCAAAATATGCCCTACCTCTCCACAAAAAAACCCCAACACTTGTTTGATTTAGAATGTTTCATTTTGATATAAAATTTATTTAAAGCCTTGAAGCACTGGATTTCACAGGCTGCTTTGTCAATGGGCCCTTATCTATGACAGTGGTTTAATGTTTTTTTTCCAGTGCACAGCCACCTCTGCAGTGGGTGCCACTCTTAGAAGATTTGGCATTCAGCTGTTGAGTGTTACCTTCATTTAGCTGGCCAAATTAGCTAGTTGTTTGACAGTATGTATTCTATATTTGTATGTAGTCTGTATTTGTCAGACAAATTTCTGTGCTTTAAGAGTCACAAGCTGACTCAAAGTGGTAAACCAGCTCTTTGTGCTGCTTTAATGACACTTCTCTTTGTCTAGGTTAGACATTTTCCTCTGCTATGGTTTCAGAGCATTGTTGGTTTGTGACCAGCTCATCCTAATCTGTCTTGCTTTTAAACTTGTTAAATTGGTAGGAGAAGAGTACAAAAATGAAAGTAGACATTGAGTAAAATCTGGTATTTAGTTCCACATTGTCATGAAGAACCAGGTAGAGACATGGAGCACTGATGCTGCAGTTGAGCTGTAGCTGATAAAATCATATTTGTGCCTGCAGGAATTCTGTGACTACTAAACCAACAGGGAAAAATATTTTTGTTTTATACCCTTCTCTCAGGTCTTTGCATCCAGGAAAGGAGGTAGCATCTGCTTTTGACTGGATGATGAGTGTGTCAGCTACCTGATAGCACCATTCTTCTCTTTTATTCCTCCTTTAAGCACAAAGTGTAATTATTGTGGTTTGGGCCAGGCAGCTTCTACATGACATTCATGTCCTGGCTCTGAGGGATATTCTAATCCTAGCATTGGATTTGAACACCTTTCAGCAGTATTTCTAGGATTTTTGCCATCAATCCATCTTTCCAGGGTAAATGTGCACGTTAAAGGGGACACAACCCCTGTGCATGTTATTTTGGGCTGACTGAGGAATATTTAGAGATAACAAAACTCATTGTCATAGGGCAAGCATTTGTCTGATTTACTAATCCACAGGACATAAAACAGTGTCTAAGCTAGGATTTGTCAGACCAAAAGCATGTAGGAACTGGATTTGCCAATGCACATGATTCTCTTTGGCCTGACAGTTCTCCAGTCTGTGTTTCCAGTCGGCTTCTCTCCCTCTCTGCAGGCATTGACACAGCTCAGCCCTCGCAGGGTCTGTAGGAACACCTCTGGATTTGTGTGGGATGCCTGAGTCCATCCCTTCCCAGTGTCCCTGTGGGATCCAAGGGCTGGGAGGGTGTGCTGGAGCCTTGCTGTACATGGCAAACCCATGCTGGGAGATGCTGGGGATGCCCAGATGGGGATGCCCAGATGCTCTCTGGCGCGCGGCATCCTGCAGAACTCTGCTGTTCCTCCTCGCTCCTTCCTGCTGGACTCCTCTTGGAGCAACGTGTTTTGCTTTTACTCTGAGGTACTTTATTCTTCCCTGAAGATTTTAACTGCTCTTACCCACCTGTTAGAGCGAATTTCTCAGTCTCTTTTCAGGCCACTGTCCCTCGCTGTTGCCTTTCTGTAGCTCTTGGTTTGTAAAGCTGACAGTGGAGCAGGGGGTGTGGGAATCCTGATCCTGCTGGAGTGTGGCTGAGCCTGCTGTAGCCTGGACTGAAACTTAATGTTGTTTCTGTTTAGTTTCAGTCAGGATAGGGTGAGGCAGAAATAATTCAGAGAAATTTTGTAATCCCCAAAGAAGAACGAAGGATGGGATTTAATAAACAGCAACAGACAAGCCCTGAAATCCCCACAATATTTAACTGTTGATTGATTAACTTTGTTTCTAAAACATATAGCTGACATACTAATGCTGAGATAAATGTTTAAAAAACCAATTTAGGACATGTGATCTTTGTAATGCTAATTCACTGTAATCTGTCAGAATGTAAATTGTATACACTTAAATCCCAGATAATCCTGTAATTTGCAGCTCTTCATACTTCAGATAATTTGTTATATATTTCAGAAGCAATACAAAAATCATATTTGGGTTTAGTTGTATTGCTTTTATTAAGATAATATTTAGAGACTCCAATGAAGAATGGAGTACCACATGTGTTTAATAAAAATATGGTTTGTGTTTAAAGGAAGTAAATTGGGAAAAGACCCCAAAGCTCTCAAGTAAGCCCTGAGTCAACTGCTCTAAGAGAAGGCTCTTGTTCCTTTCAGCTTCATCCCTCGGTCCTGTGTTTATCTTTCGGATGAACAGTCATGATGTTACCTTTTCCAAGTTGCTCAATTTGAATTAAATTAATCTTCTGTAACGTGGGACCCCCGAAGAAGCAGCACTGAGTGTTTAACAGCAGCAGCATTTGGGCTGAGCTGCATTTGCAGTTTGCTCACATGATGCTGGGACCAGTCCTCTCTAATGTTATTCCAGGAAATACCACGTTCAGGTATGCTAGGAGAGCCTGCCCTCGGTCATGATTACAGTCCTTTGTGGATGTGAAATGGCTTAGAATAACTTTGCCAATTTTTAACTAAATGTTTAAATATTTTACTTCGCATTACTTAATTTACTTTACATTCGTGACTGCTCATACTGTGTGGATTCACTTAATAGGAAACCTGTCTGGTCTAATCAGGTGCTTTTCAAGCTTTTTTTTTTTTTTTTTTTTTTTAGTTTAGGAATTCCTCAGTTAACTGCTTTTGTGTGATTGCTGATGTCAGTAACAGGCTCAGTTCCTCCAGAATGCAACATCAATGCAATTACAGGCCAGAGGTGCAAAAGCCCCTTGCCTTGGGAGAAACAGGTTTCATCCATCAATTATAGAGGCATTTAACCGTTCCCAAGGTAATTTAAATGTTTTCAGGCACTAAGGACAGCTAATTCCCACCCTTCCAGCCCCAAGGAGCCCTGGCACTGCTTCCCCCAGGTCTCCTCACATCTCTCCAGGTGGTCGAGGCTCTGCTGCTGACCCAGGCAGGCTCAGCCCATGCCAAGGTGTTTCTGAGCACTTCCACTGTTTAGTTAGAAGCAGCTGCTCTTTGTTGTGCACAAAACATTCATACTTGAGCCTGCAGTAATAGCAAAATGCTTTGTATTAATCCTTTCCAATTAATGAAGCCAACCATAGAAACAACTCTAAGATTTAAAGTCTAGGTATGATACAGCTGACATAACAAATCAAGACACGGGTTTTGATTGAAACAGTTTGAGATGGTGGAACAAAAATCCTTACCATTTTCTATAAGATGACAAATTTCCCTTCAGTTCAAATATTTCTTTTAGAAATTAATTGCAGTAGGTTTTTAATAGCTCAGCTAAAAAATAATAATTGAAAAAAGTATCTGATAACATACAAATATTAAGTTTCATTTTTGGATTTATCTGTGAGTACTTTTAAGGAAGTATTCCAAGTTGAGGACTAAAATCCCAGAACCTTCCCCTTGTCTTGATTTGGTTTAGAAAAGAAGTTCCTTGCTTCAGAAGCTGGCTGGAATTCCATCACACCTCTAATATGTTATTTCTGAAGGTATTAAATTTGACATTCAACTCTTTTGTACTGCTGTGCTGTGTCAAGATTACTCCCTTGGTTTCTTCTCTATTTCTAGTTGCACAGATATAGTTTGGAACTATTAATGTAAAACCATTGAAGAAAGATTCTTCTATGTATTTCTTTGGTTGATGTGGTGCTTGAATTGCTGCAGGTCTAACCCTGGTGATTTAACTGAGACTGATGCAGATGTTGTTGACTTTCCCAGTTTATATTTAGTTGGATTGCCTTGTATTTGCAGTGGCTGCCCTTTGGAAGTGAGCAAGCATCCCTCAGTGTGCCAGAATTAATCAGGAAACAGCATGGGGATAGCCAGGAGGGCTGCACTGGAGTGCACCAGGATGTAAACGGGAATTCAGTGGGTTCTGCAGCTGGAAGAGGCAAGTGTGGCCACCAGCAAGCAGAGGGGCTGACAGATGTTTTCAAGTGTAGGCATTTGACTCTTAGCAGCACAGAGAGCACCCTTTGCACCCAGGATCCCCCAGCTGCTGCAGGGATTTCAGCAGGCTCCCCATACAGCACCCACTGGGTGATTTCATGCTGGGCTTGATTGTCTGTTCACTGTGCTTATCCCTGGGATAAAGGGAGGGTGTAGGGGATAGTGGAGTGCTTCACATGTGGTCCTGTTACAGTGAAATGCCTGAAGATTTCAACTCAGTTGGGTAAACACAGCAAAATAAATTGGATTTCTACATGAGGAAAAGGTAATTCTGCTGCTCTTTTCAAGCACAGTGCTAAAAGTATCAGCCCAGCTGCTGTACCTTGCCAGGTCACTTCCATTAGTTGATGAAAGCATCTATTAAATAAAAGGATAGCATAAGTAGTGTGAATGTTGAGACTCTCCTATATGAAATTTGTCTGAAAGCAAAGTATTTGCTGAAGCCAATTCATCTTCATTTTTCCTTCATTTAACCAGTGAAAATATCATACCAGCTGTGCCAGTACTTAACAGTAATTGTGAGAAGTGCCCAACTATCTGCTTTGTTTGCTGGGAATTGAAGGCAGTAGTGAGGTGATGAAATCCAGTTAGCATTGTTAGATCATACCCTGTACATTCAGTGCTATTATACAGCCTGTGCAGGCAAGTCCCTTGGTTTGACATCTGAGTCTTCCCTTGGCAAGTGATGATTCTGTCTGTTGTTGAGATTGTTGATGTGGGAATGTGGATAAAATTAACTAAATGCCCAAAGAATCACAAAGCTGTAATGTCTGGTTTGCAATCAGATATGGCTGTTGTGTGGACAGATCCTTTTTTCTAAGATATGCATTAAGTACAACATCTCTTTTGAAGATCATTGTCTTCAAACTGTATTTGGTTGTGTGTGGTAATTTTAGTGTTTTTGTACACAAAGAAGTTGAAAGTCAAGAGATAGCATGGACTTTCACTGGATCATGCAGTGGGTTGTTCTGGCCAGGGCACTTAGCAGCTTGACATGAAGCCTGGGAACTTTCCTGTGAGGAAGATGTGGTGGAGCTCCTGATGGGTGCTGGGCCTGTGTGAGCTCTGCCACACTCCATGTACATGTTCTTACTCAAGATAGAACCAATTTCAGAAAACCACCTTAAATTAGGCATATAGTATGCTTAAATAAAAGCTCAACACCACAACAGATAAAAGCAGCAGCTTTGCATCAGGTGTTGATGAAAAATCACTTCCTAGGAAATGCCTTCATAACCCTAAATAGTCCAAGATTTGGTTGGAATGTTTTCCGCAGGCTCTGAGTTTAACTCACAAGGCTGCTGGTCTGTACATGGTTTCAGAGGAACAGATGACACCTGGATGTGGAACCCCATTGAGTTGTGATTTCAGAGTTCTCAAAGTGCAGTAAAACCAGTCATCTTTCTTTGTAATTGGCTTAAAACAAGGTCTCCTTGCACTGTGCACATGGCCTTGAGCTTGGTAGCTGGAAAAAGCCCCTTTCCCATCATTGGGATACTGAATGTCTCTCTCTCCCATCATATCCAAGTGGATGGAATGACACTGCTATCTACAACAGCAGGACTGGCCTGCTTGATCAGTTGGTGTTTTAACACTGGCAGATGGTAGAAAATTGGGAATTAGAACTGTGATTTTGAAGGGGAAATCATTGCTTGTTGGTCACTCAAGCTCTCTTTTGACAGCTGAACTCTATAAAATGTCTGTATTTACAGAAGGGATGATCAGTTGGTTGTGACAGTAAAAAAATAGGATGCCCTTATTTTCTTTTTTCTTTTTTGTAATTTTTTTTTAATTTTGTTACACTTTCTACTGACTAAGGAGACCAAAGGAAAACCTCCCACCTTGAAGTGCTTAACCAGATTCCACAAAGTCGATGAGTAGGTCCGAGGAGGAAAGACCTGTGATCTTAATCTGTGCACTTAATTGGTTAGGCTGGGGTAAGTTTAATGGGGAGAATGGTAATATGTAGATGGCTCCAGATTTCATAAATCTGTTAAATATGAATTGATGCCTTTGTAATAACAAGTAAAACAACCTGATCTTGTCTTGGAGGTATTTTCTTTAGTTGAGAGTATGAAGATGTTGCAATGAAACATCTGGCGTTCATTTCACTCCCTAAAGGAGCAAAGCTATAGAGGCCTTTGAAGAAAGGTTAATTTGTTCCTTTTTGTGTATTATTTGTGTGTTACGAAAGCCTGGTGCTAAACTGCAGATGCCAGAGAGAGATGCTTAGGATGTGGCAGTTCTAGTGGGTGTCTTGAGTGATTTTCTCATCTGAAGAGCAGGAAAAACCTTGAGATTTTATTCCTTTTTCATTTTCTGACATATTACTACTTTTGAAACTGTGCATTGAATTTCAGCCTTAGGTGTACAATAAAATTGCAGGCGGGTATAATTAAAATTATCTGTGTTAGCATTTTAAGACTATAGCTTTTTTTATTCTGTGTACAACTCGGATCAAGGATTTCCTATAAGCTTTTCTGGAAGCCTAATTTCTTATTTTACTACTTTGATCAGTTTAGCATTGATTTAATTTGTAATGACTGTTTCCTTTATTGCTAGATTGCAAGATAAGTGTTTCCAAATTAACTTTATTTGTGTGTTAAATTGGAATTTTAGAGATGCTTTGCATTCCTTTGCAGGGAAGGTTTGTCACATGCCACTGTAAGTTGTTAACAGATAGCTTATTTTAAGAACTGATGGGCCTGTCCCTGCCCTGCCTGATTATCCTTGTGCCCCCTTAACTGCTGTGTATTGATTCCAATTAACATGACTGACATCCACCACTGAGGGTGAAGTTAATCAACCAGAGGATCTCCTGTTGTGAATTCATTTCCTCTTCTGAGCTTGTCCTGTGCAGTTGAGCATTTAAAGAGACTAATGCAGACACTGCACAGAAACGTCCAGTCTGGGCAGCAAGTCTGAGCCTTGGAAACTAAAATCCCTTTTTAAAAGCTGTGCTGGCCAAATAAAGTTGATACACTTTTGAAAGGTCAAGCAAACCACCTTTTCCTTCTATCTTGATTATTGATTGCTGGAAAAGGTCATCAAACTTGGTCAGATTTCAGCAAATATGTTTTTCAGCCTAGCAGTGGCTGAGATGAAACAATGGGAGGTTTTGTTAGTGGTGGTGGTGGCATCAATTTTTATATTTGTGCTTTGGATGGTGAAACATGAACAGCTTTTGGAACCTGGAAATTTTTTAGGGTAGTAGAAAAATAAAGGTTACTGAAGTAGAGACTTTAAGTCGTTAATATTTATGATGGATGAAATGTTTACATTTATAGAGTGAAGTTCTAGCTGAAGGGACTGAATACCCCCCTGAGCACAAACCAGGCAGCAGCACACGTCAGATTGTCTGCAACAACCATCCCTTCATCACTGCACCTGGCCCTACCTGGAGCATGAAAATTACCAACTGTGGGCTAAAATGTCTGTCTGGGTTGGCTTAAAGAGTTAAGATACAAGTAGAGAAGGAATGGGAGACCTGGAGTAATCATAATGTTGATAACTATCTGGTATTCCTGTGCCAATTTAGCAATTTGTAGCTGTTAGAATGTGAGCTACCATCTGGCTTCACAGATCTCTATCTCCTACTAAATTACCACGACTGGTCCAGTTCCTCCTGAAAGTTTGTAACTCTGACAAGCAGCAAATAAAGAGAAAACCCTGCTGAGCCCACAGATAAGGCTGATACTCCCCTCTGGAGGAAAAAATTGCTGGGTTTTAATTATTTCCTAGTTAAACACTTAGAAAGCTCAGCTCTTTGTATAAACCACAGCTCTGCACTGTTTGTTTTTCTAACTGCATAGCTCCAGTGTACTCATGTAGGAATGATGCTTGCTACTGTAGGATCCCATCAGTCAATGCAAATGCTGATTTCAAGTGAGTTGTTTTACTCTTTACTGAAGCATTTTGGTAGCTCTTGACCATGAGGGAGAAAAATTCAGCAAGTACCAATGGCCAAATTACCTTGGTGTGGTTTTATGCATTTTGACTATGGCTGGTACAGTTTTGTCTTCCCATCACATCAATAATAGCCATAAGCACAGTGATTTGACTTGGATTGTTTTTCTTCTTGACCAGACTTAGCTTGTGTAACAGGTATACATTAAACTATTATGCAAATATGTAAACTTTTGGATAGATATTATTAGGAGCATATTACACAACCAGCCACCCAGCTGAGTCTTACTAACTAATTCCTCTGCTCTATCTCCTGGTATTTCCAAAAAGTTGACATACATAATAAAAGATTTATTTCATACAAGCACATTTGTCTCCAATTCCACAGAAAATTGGAAGCCACTGGTAGGCTGTGGAATGGTCACCTGTGATTCAAGAGCTGGTTAATTCAAGGTGAATTGTTTACTTGGACTAAGTGTGGTTGTGCATATATTTCAAGTTTTATTTCCAGTTAAAAACTGAAGTTGTGTTGAACAAAGACATAATTTTTCTTGAAACAAGATTTATGCCTAACACTGAATGATTGTTACATCTCAGCATTTGTGAATTAAACACGGTGATGGGAGATAAAAGGTTTTCCTCTTCCTGAGAGTACAACTCAATCCCTGGATTCTGAAAGCCAGTCCTGCAGAAAATATTCCTGGTTACCCTCAACCACTGAGCAATGGAGGTGTGGATCTTGAAGCATTCCAGCACTTTGTATGTTTAACTGGAAATTTTTATAGTCCCCCTGTTTATTTTAGTTTCCAGCTTATGCCATGGTATGTCACAACTGCCCTGTCTGTAGTAGCTTATCCAAGCAATGTATTCCTTAGTAGTGGCAAACTGAGGATGGGGAGTGAGCCTCTATTTTCCCTTTCCCTGTTACTCTTGGAGCATGACTGCAGTTATTATGACTACCAAACCTTGATAACAGATGTTAAAATAAAGGCAGCCTGTATTGGAGCTTTCCAATTCAGAGTAGCTACAAGAAAACCAGGAGAAACAGGCTGGTAGTATTTGGAGTAAGAGCTGATGTTTAGCACAAACATTGGAGAAAATTTCTTTATAAATGGGTAGATAGTAACACACTGTTGTGTGCAGGTCTTTGTACACTGAATTGAGGGTTTATATTGCAATGAAACCTACCTTTTGTAAAAGCTTTGCAGTCTCCTGTCAGTGCTGCCTTCCAGGCATTTCCCTTGTAGCTGATTATTAGGAAATTGAATCACCAAACTAAACAGGTTTGTGCACACATCTCCAAGTTACTACAGCTAATTTTATCAAGCTAGAGCTGCCACTGTGAGTATAAGCCTGCTCTATTTTAAAAACAGACTATTGCACATTGTATCGTGTTGGAAACTTAGTTTTAATAGTTAGTGCCTGTGAGACAGCACAGAGTGAAGGGCTTGTCATGACAAACACTTGGGATTCTGTTTCAGAAATGCCAGCATTCCCTATATGGAAGGAGAAAGAGATTTATTTTTTATGATCGTTGTTATTATTTTGGACAGCTGATTGTTTTTCTTCTCTGCTTGTTTTTGGCTTGCTATGGGCAGATGTAATAAATGATCTAACACTGTAGCAGTAGGAAATGACCTTCTGTTCACCGGCTTAGATACTACAAGCACAACCTCCTGAACTGACAGGAGGAGTATTTTCTATTTTGATGAATGGGTTCAGATTTTATCTGGTTTCCCATGGTTACTGGGAAGCAATAGCACAGTTAGCAAAGCACCAAGGGGGGTCCTCTGCTATTTATAAGTCCAAAACCTCATCATAAAGATTTCTATCGGAGTATTTCTCAAATAGTCTCTCAAAATTCCATCTTCTGAGCAGAGACAAATCCAGGTGGTGGTGGGATGTTAAAGGAGCTGGGCATCCAGTTGATGGGCAATCCATCACTGAGTGCCTTAGTAGCAAGATGTGCTTTCAAATGGACAGAGAATACTGGAGAGACAGAAATCCTATTGAGTGATTTCTTTTAAAGCTGAGACAGAAAACATGGTAGATACTGTGAGGCAGTATGGTCTTATGAATTAAAGTTGCATTTCCTGGTCATGTAGATTACATATAAACAGCATCCACAGGCCAAATGTCAATATTAATCTTATATGGTGCAATCAGAGGAGAGGAAGAGAGAATAATCCTTTCCTCGTGTGCCTCCTTTATTTTTTCCTCTTGGTTGGTTATTATTGTTTAAAATTGGCTCCTTTTTAATTTATTTTTTTTTTTAAATTTGACCTGTTGTCAGGAGACCATGAGAAGTGGAGGGGTTGGAGAGGAGGAGGAGTGTGGCGCTGAGAAGAAAATCTCTTGCACCTTCTGATTCTTCAATTTTTCTAGGTGCTTTCTGAGAACTGGGGTAGGAATTGGCTTCAGTCTTTAATTATTCTCATTCCTACGCGAGCATCACCCAGAACCTGTAGCAAATGCAGCTCAGGCTTCCTTCCCTCTGGGGGAGGAGTGGTTGCTAAACAGGCAGGAGTGATTTTTGCCTTCCAGCCCTACCTCTGTGTTTGGTGTTGGTGTTCTGGAACTGATGGGAAACCTTTGAAGAGTGTATTTTGATTAAAGCTGTTGGGTATGTGAAGTTTGTTTTGTGTGCTTCAGGTTACAATTTTTGGCTTCGAAGTGGGGCTAAATGGAATCCAATGCTTTGTATCAAAAGTTTAAAGAAATACCAGAATTTTTTTATATAGAATACTTTTTATTATAATAGTTAGACAAGTAATTTGTTAGCATCATCAATCCTGCTATTTTCTGTCTATAACAGGCTTTGCAGCCATCTTATGGCTACATTTAGATAAAAATAAGACCAGCAATAGATAAAATGTTTGTAAGCATGGCACTTATAACACAGTTGCAGCTACAGCAGGCAGGCACTGTGCTTGATAAAGACTCTTTTTAGATCATGTGTCTTTGATAACTTCTAATGCAGGGAGCCAACCCTTTGATATAAATTGATCTTTTAAGAAATTATTTTAATAATGTAGCTAAGAACTTTTTTGTTATGTAGAACAGTTCTTCCTGGTCTCAGCTTTGACGATTAAATTCATTTTTCATGAATTCACAGTGCTTCAGGCTCCTGTGAAACGTTGCTCAGCTTCTGAGGATTTTTTTTTTCAATGTGTGATGTGAATTGTGTAAAGCCTTTCCATAATCAGAAAGGTAATTTAGGCCTTTCCTGACCCTCTTTTTCCCCCCACCTTCTCTGAAGAGGGAAGTTTCAATAGAGTTGGAAATTCTCCAAAGGCTCTTATACAACTGGTACATTCTGCTTTAACATAATGCAATCTTTCCACATTTTCTGTTTTTCCTTAATTAAGGGGCGGATGGAAGGAGTGTTAGATTCAGTTTCACAGAAAGATTTTATGCAACCACACAAGACAGTGTGAAAAAAAGAGAAGGGACTTCATAGGAAATAGTATTTTTGAAAAGTCAGCTGCATTCTAGCAGAGTGGTTTTCTCCTGCTGCATGTTATACTGTGTTGCTGGAAACACTGATTTGGTGAGCTGGCTGTCTCTCATGGATTAATTGAAGGAGAAATTTTTTTATGTGGCTTATTAAATAGGACATTCTCTTCTGTGGAGTGGGATTTGGGTTGCCCCAGCCTCCATTCCTGCATTTTGATTGAGATGCAGTGTTGCTGAACTGCAGCTTTGAGTAATGTTTGTGTAAGGAGGAAAACTTCCAGGTAGTGAAATGCAGAGCCTTTAGCACACAGGTACAAATGGGGAAGCTTTTCTGCAAATCATCCATGCAGATATTGAGAGCTTAAAAACTATGTACAGCAATGCAGGTCTGTGAAAGCAAGGGGAATGGCTGGAGATTAGAGGCAGTAGGAGTTTGTGAAGTTAGGAAGCATCAGGAAAGGGAATATTTGACAGCTTTAACAGATACTAGCGACAGAGAAGGAGTGAGGGGGAGGGAAAATCAAGACTGGATGGGTAAAATTTTAAGTTGCTTGTTTTTTAAAGGAGTAGGTAGTTCATGGAGCTTAATTGGGGAATAGGAATATGTGTCTGATAGTCTGTGTTCTGCACAGAGCAGACTGTAGCCAGCCATAAAGTAAAAGCTATCTAGATTACCACTAACCTCTTTCCCTGCAAAGCAGAAGTCTGTTAATAATTGGGTGTTGCTAAATGTAGTTCTTCTGTGTCTATAACAGATATTCCTTCTGCAGACAACTGGAAAATGTAAAACAAAAATCCCAGATGGAAGACCTGAAGGGAAACTTCTCAGCATAATCTTGTTCTAGTGATTACACTGTGGTGTAGGAGTGCTTGTATGAGTGAATTTCAGTTTAAGGAAATCTTTGATTTCTGTGAAAGACATTCTGGTAGTGTGGAAGGGAAATATGTTGAGCTGCAGACTACAGATTCACTTCAACAGAACTTCCCCTTAGTTTCATCTAACTTTACTTTAGCATCCAGATTCAGAATTTGAATTGAAGGGGGCTGTTGATCCACCAGATGGTTTTGCCTGGAGAAAAAGGCCAAGGTGTTAATGGAGCTCAGCAGTTTCTGCTCCTGGAGAGGAAGCTTGTCCTGCACCAGGACATGCCCTGCTGGGGAGCAGCCTGGTAGAGAAGGGCCTGAAGCTCCTGGGGCTTGAGATGACCAAAAACCAGGAATGTGCCCTTGGGACAAGGCTGCCACAGGTGGGCTGGGGAGGGAGCCTGGCCCTACACACCTGAGCAGGGGTCACCAGAACCAGACACGAATGCTGGGGTGAGTCCAGCAAGAGTGGAGATTGTTGGAGACTTGTAGTTCTGGGGGACAGGATGAGCTGGTTTCTGGTTGACAGCTTAACTGGGACTTGTTTCTCCTGTGCTTCTTGCAATAATTCAATAGATCCATCCTGGGTACCCCTCACTGCCACCTGGGATGGTGTGTGAGAGGGTTGGGTGGTACCAGCTGGAAAAAGTTAGTTTATGGCCTGGTAAGATAAATCCTGGCATAAAAGGGAACAGTTTCCTTTTGCTTTACTGTGTTACTTCTGAGTTTTGCATGAGGGATGTGGTTCCTGTTTCTGAGGATTTTAGTGAGAGATGATAAAAATGTAGGTATTTCTCTTTAGGAAAAGAGTAAAAATCTCTTTTTATAAAGTTCAGAGAAATAGCTTTTTCAACCATGAATTAAATACCCAAACAGAACAAACAGGTAAAAGTCTCAATTTCCTTTTAATGTATTTTTCTGTAAGATAATTCTTGAAGTTGGGCAGAGCCATTACACTTTTCACTTTTTATCCCTTAATAACAGGTAACATATTGAGATCGTAAGTTTTGTGGGGTCTTTTGAGATTTTTAATCCAACATCTTTCTGTAAAGCTCTGTGCATCCCTTAGAGACCTCTTTCTTCCCTGGCACAGGGAGGAGCAGGGGAGGTACTCTTCCAGCTGGACCACAGATGAGCTCAGTCCCAGTCCTGCTCTGCACTAAACATCCATCTCCTGTCTCAGTGTGCAGGAAATGACAGTGCCAAGGCAAAGGAGGCTAGCAGGGACAGAAAGTGTGTGTCTGCACAAACACAGACTGTGGCAGTGGGAGCAGGATCAGACAAAGCATTTTTCTTTTCTTGCAGTTGAATTTATTTTGAAACTTGTAAATATTTCAGTCATTCATCATCCATATAGATACTAAAATTAAGCATTACTGGAACTTGGGTGTGTTATTTTGAGACAGAAGGCTAATGTTCTTATTTAGATTAACTGCTGTTTTATTAAACCAATATACAGATATGGTGGAGGTATACACAAGCTAAAAGAAATACTCATTTTGTTGAACCAAGCTGACAGGCCATGATTACAGATCATCTATTTTTGTGATGCAAACTGGAAATTAATATAAACAGTGTGGACCAAACCAGGCTTATGTTTTGCTTGTTTTTGATAGGAGCTGTGTGGTAGGGGCTGTCTCTGTAAATCAGCTCTGAGATTTATTCAGTGTTGTCCTGTGAAAATAGTCCAAGTTAGTATTCATTTCTGAGAGTAACGTTTTGCTCTTTGGAGTTTTAGCTTTGAGAAAGGGAATACCACAGCAGCTTGCATTAATTGTTGAGCGTGATGAAATGTACACTGTGTATAAAATCCAGTGTTCCCTAAATATCAGATCAGATAACAGACACAATTCCAAATATGTAAAGAGTGGGCAAACTTTGATGACAGTATGATAAATCCTGTGGTAGTTACAGCTAAAACAGGCTGCTAATATGCATCTGAGCTCAGGAGATATTAAACTATATATAGATTCTGCTATTCCTAACAGATTGTTGTTGAGATACCTGACACATTTTTTGATGTTACATGCATTCAGAAGAGCTGAGCTTTACATAATTTCTGGTTAGTGTTAGTTATGTGAAAACATATTAAAATGAGTGGCCTAGTTAGGAAACTCTGTCACATATGCAGAAAGGAAGGTTGGAATATTTCTGCCAAAAAATGCAGAAACTATCTCAAAGCCAGGCGTTGGGTTCTGTACATTTCTTTTGAATCTGGCATAGTTTCAAACTGTGAGGTGACCTCTCACAGTGCCCATCACTGGAATAGAGGAGCTGAGTGTGATCCATTTTTGTCACTGTCACCTGTCTGTCCAGGCACTGGGAGGGTGAGCAGAGGGACCAGGCTCCTGGTAGCCAAACACCAGCCTCAGGAGAAATCAAATACATTTTATCAGCCTTTGGCTAAAAGCTGCCCAGTGCAAACAACCCCAGAACACTCCTAAGACAAACTCCCAACAGATGTGTGAGCACGGATATGATGAGATCCTTTAGAGGCTCAGCTAAGCTTAAAGGCAAAGGGGGAAGATGGTGCTGGGCTGGGGATTCTCATGCTTTTGATTCCAGCATGAGGATGAGCCTGTGTGCTCTGTTAATGACTGATGGAGTGCTGCTTCTTCACTTAGTGCTGGCACTGCTGCAGGAGCACAGAGCTTTTGGCTGCACAGGTCCAGCTCCTTCAGGCCAAGAGAGTTGCAGAAGAATGTATCATCTGGGCAAGCTAGTTCCCTCTAACAACCTTTGGGAAAATTGTGCAATCATTTCTGCTGAAGGTTTTAGCTTGCTCTGCAAAAACAAAAAGCAGCTGGGAATAGCACTGTCATCTTCAAAATATTGTGTGGTGCCCCTTATCAACTTTGTCTATAATTTCCAGCATTTCACAAACCACGGCTAGTAAATCTGAAGATTATTTTTAATATTGTCCCTAGAACAGTGTGGTTGGACTGTGCTTACAGCCAAAGCATTGCTTTGAGTTTTCAACACCTGAAATGTGTCTAAGTTGACCTTGCTGTTCTCTTTGGGTATTCAGTTGCCTGTCTTTGATAGGTGATGTAATGGGTCATATGCTGTTCAAGTATTTCTAGGTCTTTATGTCTATTTATTACCATCTAAACGTTTGCTTGCTGGTTCTGTTCTCTTTGCCAGGGGCTGTTAATCACAGTAGTTTATATTTAACCTTTAGCACAGAGACAGGGAAGTTCCATTTTTCTCTTACTTGCAGGACAATACCCAAGGCAAGTGCTCCTGGCCACTGGAGGACATTACTGAGGCAGATGGGGCTTTGCTTTTCCTCCTGGGTATCTGTGTCTGATAGAAATGCTGTCAGAGAACCATTGTAATCTATTGCTTGTTTGCTTTGTACACATTTGGGGATGTATGGATTTTCCAGCTCCTTACTGAGGCTTTACTCAGATTAACCAGCTGTTCCACTGCTCCTTTGCTGTCTCCCATCTTTTGCTCTATAGAGTGGAATAATAAAGTCATTTAACTCTTGAGAACCATCTGATTTCTGATCACAAAAATGGTGTGTTCATAATGATTCAGCTGGGACACCAATTCGCTGTTGAACACTTTCACTGTTAGTGCGGTTGAAGATTTATTTTCAGAGAAAAGCATCTGCAAATAATGCAGCGTGATTGTGGAGCCAGTGAGCAGCAGCCTGCTCTGCTAAACAGCTCCAGTCCTCTGCTAGGATCTTACAGGAGATTTATTTGATGTTATACACCACAATAACACTAAGTGCCAGGGGATGGAAGTCACAGAAGATATTTTTTCAGGCAGCTGTGGGGATGCACCAGGCTGGGACTCCGTGCTGGCTCCTGGCACAGCCCTGTCCCTCTCCTGCCATGTGCCAAGGGCTCATCCAGGAGTGGCTTCAGCTTTCTCAGAGAACCCCTCTGCCCTGCAGATGTGGGTGCAGCCACACTCAGATCAGCTGCTCTGCTTCTAGGCCTGCTGCAAGGTGCTGCTGGGGATCTGGGAAACAAAGGGGAGCTGCCTGCAGGATCTGGGGTGTCCCTTCACCATCTGCCTGATAAACACACCCCTCTGAAGAACCACCTGGTGCTCCTAAGAGTGTCTGCTCAGTGGAGGAGCTGACAGCTCTTGGATGGATGACCCTGAAGATCCTGAACTTCTCTGGTGTCTATGACTGATGATGTTTTTGTGAGGCTGCTGCCCTTGACACTATGGAGGTTTGTGTGTGAGCAGTACACTCAAAGCAGACATGAAATCCTGCTTGGATGCTATGGTTGTTCCAGAAACAGCTCATGTTGTATTTCCTGTTGCAGTGGGTATAACTTTGCTTCATCATCCTCTCAGTGTTATCCTGGAGACAGAAAAATAAACAGTGACAAGACTGTTTGGACTAAGATGTCCATCTTGGGCCTTGGAGTGTGTGGCCCCTGGCCCACTCCAGTCTTGTGTGAACAGGTTCTTTAACAATTCACAGCTGCAATTTTTGTTCTTTCTGAGTATTCTTTAACTGTGCTTCAAGTGGTAGTAAAAAAAGTCAGTATTATTCAGTAATAAACTGAATTTACTTTGAATGACAAAAACTGTGTATAATTAAAGGAACCTGAATTTGGGGAAATAACCAAGAAAAACCCTGCTTATGCCAAAATATCCCATGATGCTTCAAGAAAATGAAACATAAACAAGGATTGAGTTATAACCTATTATATCTGCTTAAAAGAATAAAATCCCATTTGAATAAAAAGAAGGTATCTCTATTGAGAAATTAAGTGCTCTATGTTTACATTTTTTATGAAATGAGAAGGAGTGAAGTCATTGCACTCCACTCTCTTTTGCTTGACTGACATTTGATTTCACACTTTTTAGTTGACTCGAGTTGTACTTTCCATAAAAAAAAAAAAGATTCCTTTTCCCTTGCATAATTAAAAACTATTGCTTCCCTTGGATCTTCAGCCAAGGGTTGATTAGTTTATTTTTTTTTCCTCTTTTTAATTTTCTTTTAATTTTTTTTATGTTACAGACTCTTCAGACAAGATTTTTAATTTTTTTAGAGGTTTTTCTTTCTTTCTTAGTCTCTAAAGTTGCCCTGAATTGCATGGAATTTTTGAGAGCAGTTGAGACTGCCATCTTTAAATCATTGGAGCACAAAGAGAGCAGAAGCAGATGTTATAAAACACTTTGATCTCTGTTATGCCAAGAAATTTGGTAGTGGTGACCTGGGCAAGCTCTCACAAAGGCCCTGAACACAGAAATAGTTTAGAAGAGTTCTGACTGGCACTTGGAGCATCAGGATACAGGAAACAACTGCATTTTAAGATGAGAAAGCCCATCCAGTTCTTGTTAGCTTTTATTTTTCCTCCTGACTAGGGAAATATTCTTCTGTGTTGTGGAGATTTTTCACCTACTGGTGTTATCTCAGCACTGCCAGAGCTGGGGCAGGACAGTGCACAGCCCAAATTCTGCAGCAGAGGGCTTTGGTTTTTGGTGGTTTTGGGGTTTTTTTGTGGGTTTTTTTTGTTTGTTTTTTTGTTTTGTTTTCAAAGAGCCGAGCTGTCTAGTGCTGCACATCAGAGCTGAGTGTGTTATTTCTGAAGGTGCACCAGGCACTCAGGCTCTAACACCCTGCACTTGATGTTTGGCTGGCAGAGGCCAGGAGTGAAAGCACTAAATCCTGCCCTAAGAACTGCTAATGCCTGTTGACATAAATGAGTATTGAGGGTTCTCAGCAGCACTGAACCTACACTGCCACTGCCAGAGGCCAACTTTAAACAACTCGATTTTATTCCTACTTATGTCCCCAGCCTGGAATTTGGATACAAGCTATTGTTGTTATTTCATAAATCGTATTTTAAAAGGGAGGCTTCCTTGCTTCTGATTTATTTCATCTCCATGTCCGCTGTCTTCACAGGGGCTTCAGCAAACCGTTCTCATAAATGATTTCAGATGATTTCAGGATATTTTATTGTCATTTTCTCTGGTGAACCAGGAACATAATATTCTTCGTCTCTGTGGAGGAATTCTAGGCAGAGAAAATAATTCATCTCTCTGCAGAATAATTTTATTATTGTTTCTATTGCAGAAAGTTACAATTGCCCTATTTTTAGAAATTACATAAACTAAATCTGAAGAGGTTTTCTTAGAAGCACAATAAAAGAAGGAATGGATTTTAAAACCAGTATTCACACACTGGAAGAAGGGCTGTATCTGTTTTCTAAAATTAGATGCTGTGAAATATGGTGAGAATTAAGTGAGTGCAGAATCTCTGCTGCTGTATCCCATGTTTGGGTTAGGCAGTGATACTCCATCCCCCTGTACTCATACACTTGGAGGAAGCCAGAATGCATTGATACTGTTGTAAACACAGTGAACTAATCTTCTTCACTGCATCAATATTGGGAAAAATAGCAGAAGGGGTTCTGTGATATGAATCCTGTTTTCACTGAGCAGGTTTGTGTGGTCAGGTATTTTTATAGAGCTCTTGTGCAGAAACAGAATAGAAATATTAAATATTAACAGTGGCATTTGGAGTGAGTGGAGAAAGTGTTGTGTCACAGGAGTGTGTGGAGAAGCAGCTGAAATGTCTCTGTCCCTTGGAGGACGTTGATCATTGGTAAGAGATGCCCAAGTACAATCAGCACGAAACCAGCTGTGAGCTGTGTGTGTTTACAGCAGCCAGGCAGCAGCTGAAACACACACCTGCTTGTTGGCTTTGGAGCTCTGCTTATTTTCATAGCTTGTGGCCATGGCAGAGGCTCCCTGCCAGAAAAAGTTAAATGTAGAATATCCAAGAATTTAGCTGAACAACAAGTTCTGTCTTTGCATGGATGAGAATATTTGCATGGCACAAAAGTGCTCCCATTGGAAATGCTGATAAAATTATAACCAAGCTTCTGCAGATTTCTCTTCTGATCCGTTCTTGGTATTGGGGTTTGAACAGAATGAGTAGGAAAAATATATGAAAGGAGAAATTCTTGCTGTATTTTTTTTTTAGATTTAATAGTGTGGAGTACACGCTTGGACTGCTTACTTCCTGGAGTATTTGAGGAAATTTCAGTGCTCATTAGGATTTTACAAACTGTGGAGGCTTCATGAGATTCTTAAAACCCTTGTGAGACAGAATGATAAAAGTTTTAATTTCCTTTCTCCCAGTCTTATTATAATTGTATATACTATATGGATATAATAATAATAGTATATATGCAACAATCTTAATTGCATATACATATATAAATGAGGATTTATATCAGAATTGAATAATTGTGATGGAACATTTGAAATGGAAAGTACAATTTTTTATTTGATCAATAATGCCACAAAGCTGAAAAAAGTTAACTGCTGTGATATTGGAGGATATTTTAGGAAATTCTAGAAGTTTGTGTGAAGTAGGGTAGAATGTGCTTTCGTCTCAGCTGTAAGAAGAATGTGATTAATTAAAATGTTATGTATATTTCCATTACTTGTAAAAGTGCCAGTGAACAGCCATTGATGCTTGCAAAAGCATAACTATTTTGTACCCCAGAAAGCAATTGCCTGCTGATTCTTCCTCCAAACAGCACTTGTGAATGATGCATTGGAATATGCAATTTTATATGCTCTGGACTGAAAAATGCCAGAACTAAGTGTTGAGTCTGAGTGAAGAGATGTAAATGGCTGGAAGATGCTCAAAGTTTCTGATTTGGTTGCCTGGAAGTGAAAAAGTATAAAAAAAGATCTAGTTTTCTGTGAGGAATATTTTCATCGTTCAGGTAATGCTGACGATTCTTGCATCCCTCTAAATCCATGGCAGAGACTGGAAATGTGAGTGTTCAGAGCAAGGTAAAAGTGCAAGAGGTTGAGCACCATGAGATGAGAGAGAAAAGGAATGTTTGGCAGGGCTGGTGTAGCTGTGGCTCCCAAAGCAGTGGTGTTAGTGTGTGCTCCCTCCTTCTGCAGGCTTTGAAATTATTTCTTCTCTTTCCCCTTGTAATTTTCCTTTAATCATTCCACAGAATTTAGGATAGTGTTCTGATCTTAAACCCTCTTCTCTTCAGGCTGTTGAATTCATGTAACCTTGGTTGCTCAGCCAGGCCATGATATTTTCATTTTCTCTTATGCAATAACCTGTTTTCCAGCTTTCTCTCTTTGTCCATGTCTGCCCTTCCCTGAGCAGTGTGGGGACAGGAGCTGGAAGGAGTGTTTTACAGAAAACCAGCCTTTTTTACAGCAGCACTTTTGCTCTTGTGCCATGTGGGGAATCCACACAGGAGCTGTAGTCATTTGCTGCCAAGGCCTGGATGAATTTACCTGGTTTCTGTGGTGGGATATGGACACACAACCAACCACAGTTTGGTTGAAACAACCTTAAATCCAAATTGCACAACTTATCATCGAGAGTCTGTAAACAGCAATTGTAGCGTGCCAGGGCTGCAGGATCATGTCCAGGGAGGCTGCAGTTAACACTGACTCCAACAAGATGGGCTTCTGCTCAGGAAAACATTTATTCTGCACAGGAGCAAACTCAGCTTAGATCCAGAGACAGAGAGCCCCGAACAGAGGCAGGGTGATGGGTTTTGTGGGACAGAACCAGGGTGGAGTTTAAGGTCAGGACTAGTAGGGACAGAGCAAGGGAGAAACCCCAGGGGCTCAAACCCCATCAGAGCTCCCTGGGCTGCCACCCCATGAGGGGTCCAGGGCGGAGTTTCACTCCAGGCTCCCAGGGCCCATCCCCTGAGGCAGAGGAATGGAATTCACTCTTCCTGGGCTTTAAAACCACACCTCTCACTTGAGCAATGCTTATCTGAAACTACATCCTTGCCTCCCTGGGCTGGGGACACCTCACAAGCCATTTCTCTCTGAGGCAGCCTGACATTGTAGGCCCCAGCCGGATCCAGGCCCCTGTGTCCTCAGTCATGTTGCCACTTCCGATTGATAGGTTTTGTGTTAATTTTATCTTTAAAAAACAAGTTGGTTTGGGGTTTGTTTTTTAAAGCAAAGTTGAGTATTATTTAGTATCCATTTATTTCAGGGGAAGGAGTGGATTTCTGAAGCTGGTTCAGCCTGAGCATGGGGCTGGCAGAGCTGTGGGACAGCAGCAGAGCGGGCAGGACGCTGAGGCTTGAGATGTACAGAGGGCAGGGATTGTTGGGATGTGAGGAGGACAGGGATTGTTGGGATGTGAGGAGGGCAGGGATTGTTGGGATGT
>NC_031782.1:14139527-14155387 GCF_001522545.3 Parus major | reverse complement strand
CAGGGATTGTTGGGATGTGAGGAGGGCAGGGATTGTTGGGATGTACAGAGGGCAGGGATTATTGGGATGTACAGAGGGCAGGGATTGTTGCTGTGCCTGAGCCCATCACAGCTGGGTGCCACCAGCAGGGAGAATGCCAAGAGACCCAGCAGCACCTGCATGGGGGATCTGCAGCACCAAACAGCCTCCAGGAGAAACAAAGGGACCAGCTTCCCAATAGAAATCCTCTCCCAGGGCGAGGCAACTGAGCCAGGATCCCACCGTGCATCACTTTGTGAGATGTTCCACAGCTGGATGAGTTTTTAAAGCTTTATGTATTCTTTTTACAGTCACAAATAATATCTTGAGTTCAGCATTTGTTCAGGTTTATGTAGCTTTGTAAAGATGTTTTGTTTCTGAGATACTCAATAGGGTGAGAGGGAGATTTGCAGACAGAAAAGATGAGGGTGTTTTTTTTGAGGGAGGAGCTTTTTAATGTTTTTAGCCTTGGGCTATGAAGTACTGGAAGTGGTGCAGAATTCTTTTTATTTTTACTTATTTTTATCTGTGCGCCAGGCACTCGTCCATGCTGTCTGCCCTGCCAAAAAGGCTTCAGCACTAATGTGACAGACCACCCTGCCCGTGGGTGAGGTGTGTAATTCTTTCTTGGAGCAGAGATCTCGAGCAGAGGCTGCTTGTTATGTCGAAGTGCATGTGGTTTTCTCACACGAGTTACTTGGCAGTCCAGAGAAAATATTAAACTCCACTTAACTTGGAAAGACCAGGAGGTCTTGAATGCATAGTAAAAAATGTCTGCATTTCATTTTTTCTCCTCGATCTCTTATGGAAAGTCTTGGCAATGGTGAAGAGAGATCTTCCCTCACTCTGAAGTACATCCCCATGTTTCAGTGTTCTAACCTGTCTGGGTCAGGAATGGCTGCTGGCATTTGTTTAAGAATTTTCTTTTTTTCTCGTGGTTGCATATTGAATTTATAAGTAGAAATTAAAATGACTAGTATTAAGAAGGAACTAAACTCCCAAACCCAATGTTTGGTCCTGGGAACTACTGGAAAAGCCTATTCTCCATTTTTACAGGTGGCCCTTGGGTCTGCTTGTGCCACACAATTTTCAAAAATGTATTTTTCACATTAGAAGTATGAACTTTGCCAGCATCAGTATTAGTATTTGTTATTATGAGAGAATAATTTTTTTCATTTGTAGCTTTCATTAAAGGTCATAAATTAAAGTTTTTAAAGCCTCTTCCCCATTAAAACAAACAACTTACAGACTATAAGACATATTTAATTATTGGAAATTATTAAAATTTTTCTCCTCTAAGGATTTTATGTCTTTAATCAAAATTCCTACTGACAATAATGGAAATTTTTCTTCTTATGTGTATAGCCCTTTAAACAAATGCTGAATATTTACCTTTTTCCTTTCTACTTTTATAATAATATTGATATTAAAACACAGTTTGGAAAAGTGTTCAATTTACAGGGTTATTTTAGTCAGAATTGTGCCATTGGGCTCTGAACACTTGTGAGAAAGTGAGGGCTGTTGACATTCCTGTTCTGGCCATTCCCTTGCTGCAGCAGGCTGAGGAGGGAGCTGGGCTTTGCACCTGTGTAAAGGGATGGGGATTGGGATTAGGATGGAGATGGGGATTGGGATGGGGATGGGGATGGGAATTCAGATGGGGATGGGGATGTCTGTGTGAGGGGCAAGGAGAGAAATTCCCTGCACTTAGACAGGACACAAAAGCAAAGGAGGGTCCAGGGGAGCAGGGGTCAGGCAGGTCTGACTCTCCAGTGCTCGGCAGCTTTCCAGGGGTTCACAGTTTAGACCCAAAATCCTTGCAGGAGCAATCCCAGCGTGTTCTTGCTCGTGCTGCTCTGGGAGCCTGTTTGTTGTTCTGCAAGTTTTCTGTGCTGCCTCTCCCAGTGTGCCTGGAAAGCAGCCTCAATGTGGAGCTCCAGATGTTTCAAACAAAGCTGTGATTTGGGCTCCATGCAAAACAAACAAGCCCCTCTCTGAGTCACTGGCTGTCAGTAAAGCTTCTCAGCAACCAGGCTACTGCAGGGCACCTCTTGAAATTAAATCCTTTATGCCTTGATTAGTTCTTTGTGTATTACACTTGTTTGGAAAGTTCTCCTCTTGCCAACCTGGTGTGTTGCAAGATTTCTCCCTCTCAGACCCAGAGAGGGCTCTGAAGCTGCTCCTGGTGCTCAGTTGTTCCCAGAGCCAGTGCTGAGCCACAGGACAGCCACCTCTGGAACGCCTGTGGCCACATTGGATGGAGCAGAGAGCTCATGAGCAAAAATGCCTTTGGATTCCAATAGCAGGGAGCTGAATTTTGAATCTCAAGGAGAATAATAGGAAAAACAGCTGCAGAATCTCCTAGCACTTGGTGTACAAGCATTCATTTTAAAAATGAAAAATTACCATTTCATCAAACTGACATAAAATTGGCTTGTCAAGCACTGAAAATAAAATGTGTTTTTCCTTTATTCCTCATTCCTTTTAGTTTTTCATGATACAGTTCAGTTTTCAGCCTTTCCTTGTGAAAAAACAACCACTCCTAGAATTTTTATGAAAGTGAAAGCCGTCATGTGAATTCACAACTCCTGAAATGGAGGTTTTTAGCCATCAGCCAGCAAGACTTGTTATGGACTGGCTGGCTGTACCCAGCAGGTCTCAGAGCAGTCTGACTGTGGGTTCTCTTCCTACTCCAGATGAATCAACCTGGTTCATTAGAACTGTTAAAAAGCAAACAGCTCCAACATGTGCTAAGAAGCCAAGACTATGGAGCACAGGAGCTGGAATGAATAAACAGCAAGCAGTTGAGCTTTGATGTAGATAGATACGCCTCTAGGAATCTCCAACTGTCTCTGAATTCCTTGTTTAATCCACTGTATGTGTTTGAAATAATGCAACAACCTAAATATTAGGGTGTTGCATTTTAACCATCGTGTTTTCACTGGGTTTTGGAATATATGCTTTCATATGGAGCATTTGAATATGAAGTGCAGTCATGTTCTTGATGTGTTGAATGGAAAATGTATTTGTAATCTGCCACAGAAATAATGATGTGTCCAGATGTGGATATCAAGTACCACTGAACTCCTGCTGCATTGTACAAACTCCAAACAGCAGGGCTGCTACAGAAAAGGGAAGCAGGTTTGTGAACAAGTTATTCCCCTCCCTTTGCTTGCTCAGACTACACCCAGTGCTCATGTCCTGCCCCATCCTCATCCTCTGTGGCACTGTCCTGACATGGTGCCCATGGGGAAGTGCCCAGGACTATCTCCAGGGTTTCCACAGCTGGAGATGTACTGGACTGTGGCATCCTTGATCATGGTTCATTATCTGTGCACATCAATTCACATCCTGGGTCAGCACTTCATTTCTAATCTTCCCCCTGTACTCAGCTATGGAGGATAGACAGGTGGAAAAATCAATGGAATACATCCCATTTTAGGGAACTTCAGTAGGTCCTGTTTGAGTGACTTCAGGTTTTTTTAGAGGGAGCAGGTGATTCTGTGGTTGTTAAAGATTTCTGGAATAAAAATGGGTACCCATGGGTACCCATGAGCTGCTGGAATGCCCTTGCCTTGATGCAAACCTTGGAAAATCAGTTCTGATCTGCTGCCATCAGAATTAATTCATAAGGACTTGTTTGCTGCCTTCTCCGTGTTAATACTGATGGGATTTTTTACAAGCATTTCCCAAAACTAGGGCGTTGTACAACACTGGGTGGTCTAACACTGAGGCATGCAATTTTTAACTCTTCCTGGGTTTCCTGCAGTTGAAAATGGTGCTATTTATTTTAAAGCAGCCTGACTTGGGTTTGGCGAAGGCGCTGGATCTGTTATGATATACACTGCTAAACAGAGCTACAGAATTCCAGCCAGCGGCCCTGTTTGCAGAGGTGGGGATTTTGTTGGAGTAGAATTTTATTAAATTTACAGAATAAATTTAATTAAAAGCTAGTAATTTCTAACATCTTATTTACAGTGTGTACAGATTTAATGCATTGATAGCTTTTAATTTGCACTTGGCAATTTGTTGAAGTAATTTACTTTGTAATTATTTCATGATTGCTAACACTTTGGTGCCATGCCACTGTCTTTAAAATTTTGTTGTTAGCTTTGTGACTCTCTGATCTTCATACCACTTTGTGTATGATAGTTCTTCATACACTCTTCTAATCTTTGACTTTGTTCTAACTCAGACTTTATTCAGTCTTCCTTTGCTCTACTTTTGTCTCTTCCTGATCCATCTGTGTGTGGCCAGCCTAAGAGAAAAAATTCAACTTAAGATGTTGTTTTGGACCAGTCTGTGGTCTGTTTAGATGGACAGCATTTCTGTGCTGCTTTTTACAAAGCAATGTTATTTCCTATGCCACAGGTACTTTCAAGGGCAAAGGGTTGTCCCCAGAGTGCTCCAGTCTATAGGATTACAGAAGTAGAAAGGATGTTGATGCAGAAATTCACTTGAGTGATCAAGGTACACGTTATGTCACGTGTTCCCTGTGACAAAAAATGATCTTCTCCCTTAATGATAAGTTCAGCTCACCTTAGTTCCATGTGGATTTTAGGTTCAGTTCAGGGCTCCCTTACACAGCAGTAGCTTCTGCCTCTACCCCCAGCTGCTGCTGGAGGAGGCTGCTCTGTGTGCCTGGACAGGAGCAGTGGCCAGGCTTGCACGTGTGCTCAGGGGGAGCTGGAGCCTGGGTGGAAAGCGAAGTGAGGCCAGATGGAAGTGCTGTTAAATATCCTGAGTAGCCCAAGTCTTAAAAGCTCTGTTTTCTTTGTAAATCTTTCCTGCAATTCCTTCAGCTTGGGGAATGTATCCCCAGTGTTGTTTAGTGCAGTCACCAGTAACAGATGTGTTTGCAGCCCGAGCCAGGCGTGGCCCGTGGGGCTGTTCTGCTCCTTGGCAGTGACAAGTTTGTACTGGACTTTGGTGAAGGTGTGTTTTCCTGCTTAGACAAATACCAGTGGCATTTGGGCAACCCTGGGCCTTCTCAGTGCTGTTGACCTCAGATAGCACTCCTGCTCCAGACCCAGGCTGGGCTTGTTTATCTCTCAGCTCACAGGGTGCCTTTTACTACTGTGTCTGCTGCTTGTCTTGAAAAGGAAACTTGAAGTGGTGTTGCTTGCTTTTCCTCTGGCTCACACTTCAGTCTCAGCCTTGTTATTCTTAAACATACTTCAGAAAACTGCTATAAGGCTTGTACAAATCTGCAATGGTTTGTGGGCTTATCTCGGATGTATACTTTAGTTTGAAGTATGTGAGATCTCTTCTTGCCCGTTCTCTGCTAGATTTAAAAGTTACAGCTTGAAAAGTGACTGTTGGTAATGGCAATTTATAACAGCCTGTGTCCTGGAGCATAATTTATGATGAAAAAAGCAGAGGATTTAGCAAGTTTAAAGCCTCCCTGTCTGTTGCTCTGTTTTAGGCATTGTGGGATAATCTAGCATATGCTTAGTTAGTCACTGCTTCAAATGGAGATGAATTTCAGCTTTGGTACCTAATGTCTTTTGCAGACAGCTTAGGTAATGTTGCCTTGTGAGGTTCAGTGTGTTCTTACATTTGCTGTGGCTACAGAGAGGAGGGAGATACCTGATGTTCATTTTGTTTTTGCTGTGAAACACAGATTGTTGTTTGACCAGAACCACGTGCAGGGATCAGATGGAATGTCTCCTGTCAGGCTTTTTGGTTGCTGTGGGGTCCTGGGGTGGATGTGAAGTGTGGGCCTCACTCATTACACCACACTGAGCCCAGCTCTCTTCTGCTCTGATAAGACAATATCTGGGATAGGTTTGCTGAGCAGTCTGGGTCCCACATGGTGCCTGTGGGGACCTGGCTCCTGCTGCCCTGCTGCTTCTTGTTCCTGCACCACGAGGAGCCTGCAGGTCCGGGCCTGGCATGGCTGTGGGGCTGCAGCTGTGGCCTGCCCTGTGTCCCTTGTTTCTGGTCAGCCCTAGGTGTGCTCCATGTCCCTCCCCACTGACACCAGGCTCTGCTTTGCCAGCACCTCTGCACAGCTTGGGGGTCAGCACCTGCGTGTTGCTGAGGGTGGGCAGGGAACTGGTTTTGCAGAAGTTCCTTGGATACATTCTGGGAGGAGAGCAGATGTGTGTGCACCTCCTTAGTGATCACTGCTGTACAGGACTGACCTTGCCATCAGCCCCTTTACGCTACTGAAATCTCTTTCTGTGGATTATTGCTTTCCTTTAAGTATCACGGTAACGCATTAAACACGATTTCTGTTGCAGTGATTTATGCTAAGAGAAATTACTCTTTGATACACAAGGGTTTGGTGTCTCAGTTGCTGAGTCTGGTTATTCCCCATGCATTAAATTACTGTGTCCTCTGAAATGAAAGCAGCTGAAATTCAGTGTTTTATTATTTCTTGCACCGTTCTGACAAACTTATCAATGCAGTTTGAAGACTGAAGCTGTTATTTAAATAATACAGATGTGTTTGTTCAGCTTTCCATATAATAGTCCTGGTTTCTTTCAAGTTCATGACCAGCTTTGCCCCAGATTTAAATATTTTGTTTTCCAGATTCAGGGAGAAGGAAAGGGTGGGGTTTTCTCTACCTTGCAAGGTCACAGGACAGAGTGAGGCAGCAGGAACAGAAACCTTGCCAGGGTTGGCAGAGCAGCACCCTGTACCAGAATCCCCATGGTGTAAAAAATTCTGGAAGCCAGTTGGGTTTTCCTCAGTGCCTGTGCTTGCTCAGGCACCCAGAAGCTTGATAGTGAGAGAAACAGAACTTCAATAAAAGTATAGCTAGAAAAAGCATACATAAATTCTCCTGACTTCCCACATTTTGAAGTGAAGAAATCCTTTTATTCATTTTGGATAGTTTTGATAACAGACCTAGGATTGGGCTGAAGTCTGGATAATAAAGATGCTCTGATATACTGGATGCTTCCAAATGACTCCTAATTCTGGGAATTCAGTCTATTTTTTTTTTTTATTAGAATTGTCAATTATTTAGCTTTTCCTCATCTAGTATAAGCATTTTAACATCTGCACTTCTGTATAATGATTTCAAGATTTTTCTTCTTGCCCATGTTTTACTGGACTTTTTTGTTAGCTTGATTTATTATCTTCCTAATCTTATTTCAGAATTCATGTGGCATGTAACTTCCTTGGCAAGTTAAATGTCAGGTAAATGGCATTGCTGTGTTAATTTAAATTTAATCAATAGATAATATGCTGCAGCAGGAACACAGAAGAGCTCAGCAGGTCTCTGAGTGGAGATGTGAATTTTCTTTCTTAAAGTATTTCAGGGTGCTGTGTAAGAAATGGATGCTTAATATTTGGCTGGAAGGCACTGTCATATGAAATCTCTGAAGTCAGAGATCCTCTTTCAGTTAAACTTAATTTAGTTAGAGTGCATGTATTTTATTATAGTCTAGTATCTTCCACATTTTTTTTTGCCATGGCTATTGTCAATATTTTAAATAAATTACCTTTGAATACAGCCCAGCTTGTAATTTTGTTTGGGGAAAGGAACTGTGCCTGTAAACTGGTGTAAAAGCTGTAAGTAGGGCTTTTGTAGTCATGAGTGGGAAATGCTCAAAAACCAAAGGGCAGAACAGTTACTTATTTTGTTTTGATGTTAAAATTTGTGTGGTACCATGGTTTTTATTTGAGGATAGCTGTTGGCCTCTACAGAGAATAAAGGGTTTGATCCATGGCAGCATGTGGATCACTGTTACCTGCCAGAGGAGATGCAGGTAGGCCAGGATTTAGATCTGCTTCTGTACTGTCAGATTGTTTTCTGCCTGTTTTTGATGTAGCTACTGGTTCTGTTTTAATAGCAATTGAGGAATGAGTAGGTCTGTGGTAGGATAGCTGTGAGTATTTGCACTTCTAGGATTTCAAGTGCCACTCTGAGAAAAAAAAAAGAAATAATTGACTGGAGTAACATATTTCCATTGATAAAGTTAAAGAAATAAAAAATAATAATTTGTACAGCCCAACCCTTCCTGAACACAGCACTTAGCAGGAGATGCTGCAAATTGCAACGTGAATTAAACCAAAAGGAAGCTCTTCCGTCTTAAATGTTGCTCTGTACAGAAGATGTTTTGGGACATTGTCAGTGAGAAGTAACTCTTTGTGTTGCTTTCATCTCCATGAGTTGGTTGCATGTGTGGGGAGGAAGTATGGCTGAGATCACCTCTGAAGTTTTCTGTTTAAAGGAGTAGATTTAGATTAAATGAAGCAAATTGGCTGGCAAACTCAAGAATCACAAGCTCACAGAGCTGGTATTTCTTCATTTCAAAGGTTAAAAGAAAATGAGAGAAGCTGTAGCAGAAGTCTTGAGATTTAATTGGATGAGTAACTGTATCAAAGACTTGGACCTGGCTAGAGCCAATGTAATAGGAGCGGGCTAAGTACAGATGCTGGTACATTCTGGAAGGTTTGCAATTGAAGTTATAGGTGTTTCTGCACTGAAGAGTGCTAATATAAAGTCAAAATAACAAAGCATGGAAATAAGGTAGTTAAATACATTCCAAGAGAATCTGTTAAGCTTCTTAGAAGTATTTTTCCTTCTGCTTGTTCTGCCATAAATTTGGCAGCTTTATATTTCTTACCACAGAACTGCCTGTTGGTGTAAAGAAAACGAAATTCCTTCTTTGCTGGTCAGCAGCAACATCCCTCATAGCAAAAGGCTCAGACCTGGCAGAGGTTTCTACCCTGAGTCATGTATTTAGTAAACATTTAATTCAATTTGGGTATTCACCTAGGGAGGAGATTAAATGAGAGAGGTCAAGCAGCTGCTGAGTGTTGAGTAACTCTATACTTTGGACATGTTGAGATTTTAATAAACATCAAGGTAAATGGTTTGAAATTGGAGCTGGGATTTGAGACTCCAGAAAGAAAGGGTTCATCTTTCGGTTTTAATTATGAAACCAAAGAGACCTCTATCCTCAAGTCCTGCAAGCTGTAGGAAGGCATAATAAGCTGTGTTCAGCTTTGATTCTGTATGTGAGAATATCCTTCAGCTACAGATTAAAAAGACAAATATCTAAAAATATTTTTAATTGTTTTGGAGGCTACCAACCTACATCTATAAAGAGCCTCCAGTGTAGTACATGTTCAGGATTTATAGACTGTTACCAAGTGAAAAAAAAAAGAGCAAACCAGACTTGGGTGCTGTGTCTGTGATATCCTTAAGCCTGATTATGTGTGTGTATAATTCTTAAATTCAGCCTTTTATTTACATTCATATGAACAATTACTGATTTGGATTGATATTTCCATGTTTATTTTGCATCATTTGCTTTTCTTGGGTTGAGGAGCATGGTTTGGCTTTCTGGTGTCAGTTCAGGATGCTGCTGCAGAGGTCACTGTCAGTCTGCTGCCTCTCAGGTGTGACAATTTGTTTGCTGTGATAGGAGGTGGAATCCCTGGATGTGTGTGGTGCAGAAGCTGTTTGTCTTCAGTTGCAGAACATTCTCAGAAGTGTGTGTGCAATCCATCACCCTCTCAGCTCATGAAACAAGACTTTGTGGCCCTAAGTATTGGAGCTTTTAAACAAGTTTCCCCTCCCACATTGCCCTTACACTGGGAAGGAACTGAGTTCCCTGTAAACACCTACAGAGCCTTTTACTTTTGGTCCTCCCCATCTGCCCCTTCAATTATTCCTTGTTGTGTTTCCTGATGAACACAAGGTGCTAAAGCCCTTCCTGTCACGCTGACCTGAGCTGTTCCCTCAGCAGCCCCTCAAATGTCTTCCTCCTGTGCCTTTGGTCTGCCTTGCTTCTCACTTGTGATATATTATCCTCGGCTGTCTGAATATCATTTCTGTCTTTTTATCTTCAGCTGCTTGGAGTCCTGGTGTGTAATTTGCAATTTTTAAGCTACAGTGACGATGGATAGCTTTGCACCTCAGATCCAAGAGATCAGAATGGTGCTGTAATAAAAGCTGATTGGAAAATAATTTATTTTCCTTTTCTTCCACATAATGAGATTTATGGGAGCTTCCCAGGTGTAACAACATCTGCCCCATGTGACCTTCAGCTGGAAGTGAGTCTCCTTTGGTTCACAGTTCAACCTTGAAGCTATGTTTTATTCAGCTCCAGAATATTTAGGATAACTCTTTCCAGCATGAAAAATAAAAAATTGCATTTGAAGTTCACCCTGCTATACATTTCTTCCGCTTGTAGATTCACTGTGTAGGTGATCTGCAAATAAGGAAAGTCATAGAGATTTGTCCCTACTTTGAGTTTCATACAAAATACAGGCAGAAAAGTTATTAGCTTGGTTAAATCTTCATGTGTTTTATTTATTAATAAAACCATTATGGCATGTCAAGACCAGCTCTTTCAAAGAATAAACCATTCAAAACACACTTATCCAGATTTAGAAAATCTGTTTAGAGTGCTGACTTTAAAGTATTAACCTTGTCTTTCAAAATATGCAATAATCAGCAAGTGATTTGAACTTTATTTTGTTTTGCTGAATTGATCCTGTTAAAATCCTGCTATCAGGGGTGATTTGTGTGGGTAAGGCTTTAGTGAGCAAACAGAGCAGTGAGCATTGTCCAACTGGTCAGACCAGAGGTGTTTGGTGTGTCAGGATGGAGCACACGAGCTCTGTTTACACCTGCCTGGGGCTCTGCTGGCACCCACAGACACGATACTGCAGCTATTGCACACACACAAATAGGAGCTGCAAGTTTCATTGGTTTAGGTTGGTTTGGGTTTTGATTTCCATCTGTGTAGGTTTTTTTCTCCACTAATATTTGCATCCTGCTTTTGAGAAAAAGCTTTTTGTGGTTTTTTTTTTTAATTTTATATTCACTGGGTCTTCTAGCAAGAAGTTTTATGCTACTATGTGCTTTATCAAAAAGCAATTCTCTTTTGTTAGATGCACTGGGGATTTTATTTGATGTATTCTAATTCTCCATATGTGAGAAGCAGTAAAAAATAATTATTGTTTTCTGCTTAATATTTCATGTAAACTCAATGTATCCACTGTCCAGCCTTCCCAAGCTGGAAGTCCACAGCTGGCTCTGTCCTTGTTCAGAGAGCATTCTCTATTTCTTGAGCTTTCTTGTCATTATCTTGGGTTTGGAGTTGTGTCACACTGAGCTTCTCAACTTTGATAAAGGCACTTTCCACTTTGTCATAGTCCCTATGTATGAGGAGGCTTCCTGCAGCCCTGAGTAATTAATTTGTTTTTACGACATTGAAAAATATCTGACAGATCCACCAACCTTGTTGTCTCATCTACTCCCTTCATTCCATGGACACTGGGCAGCACCAGTGCCCCTGTTTGCCATCTGTGGGAAACTGCCCATTTATTCCCAGCTTCTGTGCCTTACTTTTTAATATTATTAATGCACACAGAGACCCTTTCCTTTTATCCTGTGACTGCTTAGTCTTTTCAAGTGTCTTTGGTGAAGGACTTTGCAAAAAGCTTTTCAGAAATTAAAACAGCAAGGTCACCTTGAGTAATAGACTTACTGGCAACTTCAAATAATTTTTTTTTATTTTGTGGTAAGACTGAATTCAATAGACATCATGCCAGCAGGTTTTCACTGTATTAGGTCAATATATGTCTTAATCCGGATTCTTGTTAATCCTAATTAAATACCAAGATTTTACGAGTCTGTTTCCTTTTTTCCTTTAAATTGCTTCTGAATATTGTCTTTGCCTGTGTCACCTTCTGGTTGTTTCCTGCTGAAGTCACTGGAGCTCTGTAGTTGTCAATGCACAAGTGTGCTCATTTTAAAGAGCTAAAAGCAGCTGGGCACAGTAACATGTTCAGCTTATCCTGAGGTAGTGAAAAACAAAAAAAAAAGCCAAGCTGTTTGTCATTCTGGGTCAGAGCTGCTCTTTGAATGACACCTATTGCAGGTGATCTTTCTGGCATTTTTGTCAGTGTTGTAAAGCCTCTTCCCCTGCCTTTTCATTTCTGCCATTTCCTCTGGCTCCCACCTGATTTAAGGGGAAGCTTCAGAGTGGGAACTTACTGAACTCCAGTGTAATTATTTCCACATTTCTCCTATGGCCTTAAGTCTCAGGGGCATATCAGTTGCATCTTTATCATCTTTTTTGTCCCTCTGCTGCTACTCTATGGCAGTTTTCTTGCTTTTGAAATCTATCAACACAGATATAGTAATACTTTTAATACCTTTAGCAAGTTTTTCCTCAGAATCCAGGATCTGCCTGGGTTGGATCTCATTAGTTTTTATTTATTAATGGAAAGCTGGTATTTCTCTTCTCTGAGATCCTTATATGCCTTTTGTCAGTCCTTATGCTACTTGAAACACACTTTTTTATTATTTTTAAAATTTATGAAATCTAGAACTGTATAGCATCTAAAATTACTTCCCATCACAAAATGGAACTGATCTATAGGAGGATAATTTCTACACATGTGAACATGCTGTTTTGATTTTGGTGTGGCTGCTTATGATTTTGCTCTTCTTAAATTAGTGATTAACTGGCACTTGCCTCCAGTCTCTCTGCTGCTTACTCCTTTTGACTCTACATTAAATTAGGATGCTGCAAAATTACTACCTGGATTGTCCTTTGGTCAACCAAATTGTTTCAGTGGTTGGAAATTTCAGGACCTATCAATTTCGAATCAGTGGAAGAGTGTATAATTATTTACATAATTTCATGTCATTTCACTAAGCAGAATTATCTTAATGGCCCTGTGCAATCTGGCAGTGTACCTAAAATAATACTTTGATGGGCTTTACCAGTGCAGCACATGTCGATTTGAGGATCCCATGCACACAAGTGACTGCACCATGCTACCTGTGAGTTGCAAAGCCTCTGGAGAATCCAGCTGCCAGGATCAGCTTTGTGTTTTTCTGCTGCTGACCTTTATACCAAGAGAAAATATTTTAAAGTAAATTTGAATCAGACGCCACTGCTTGGTTCTGTGCATCTTGCAGATACTTTGAGCTTAAAAATAACCTGCAGAAGGGAAATTTTCAGGTGCCTGTACCTTTCTCTTGTGTGGCTGATGTCGATTTTAATGAACTCTTTAGTAAAAGAACACTCAGGTTTCATTATGGCTTTTCTTTTAAAAGTTACGTGTTGCTGTCTTGGCTTCCAGCTGCAGCTCTCCACATTCCAGTGTGAGGTTATTACCTGCTGACCTTTGCTAAGGTCAGATTACTTTGAGCTTTATATCTCCTGTGCTGGAGGTTATATTTGTGTAATCCACAGGTAAAATTTCATTGCTGTGTCAACATTTATTTTCAGCTGGGCACAAAGTGATTGCTTGCCTATCAAATAACTCAAGTCAGCAGCTGATTTTCATAAGCAGTGGAGTTAAAATTGCCCTTTTTGCTTACTGAGCTCAGTGTGTTCTCCCATCTGATGTTCAAACCAAGCTTCAAGCAACATTTAAAAATAGCATGTTTTGCCTTCTTGTACATTAATGTTTTTTAGACCAGTAACTAAGAGCCCTGACAAGGGAGCTGTGGAGGAGCACCAGGCATTTCCCATGAGCTCAGGTGGGCATTGGCTCTAAGGGGATGTGAAGCTGCTGCCTTGTTTTTACTGGAGCCACCTCCTGCACAGACCACACGAGATGGTCTTAACACACATCTCTGTGTTTTTCTTATAGAGGGGAAAGGTGTTTTCTGCTTCCTACAGGATTACACATTTCTCTCTGTGGTCCCCTGGTGTGCAAATGGCAAATATCTGCTGTGATTGCTAAAACAGTTCTATCAAGATTATTAATTGCATAATTAGAATGTATAAATAAGACTTGGCACATGACTTTGATTCTCTTGCTGAAATTTTAACAGATGATGATGTGATCTGGTAGCATGCTGTAGCAAAAGCAGTAATTGAACCATCAGACCACAGTTTCCTACTAACATATATTCCTTATAATTATATTTTTCCATGGCTTAAGAGAAAATTCACAAGGGGACAGTCTGACTCTTTGCAGGGCTTGCTGCCTCATAAATCAGTGTCAGCATTTTGACTCAGGGGCTTGTCAACCCTCTGAGCTTGTTGTCTCTTAGCGGGTGTCCATGGCACAGAAAAAGATGAACCAAAAATAGTCCAACAAGTTATGCTTTTTCCAGAAACAACAAGAAATAAAGACATTCTAGGGATCTTGTGACTTTGAGGTTTCTTTGTGTTTCTGGTTCACTCACCAGCCTTGCACAGTAGAACACTGAGCTTTGTGTAGCATCCCCAGATTCCAGATTTCCTAAATTATAAATGTCTTGGTTTTAAGTCCATGTGATCAAGAAGGCATCAAATGGAGAGAAGAACTCAGTTCCTGCTGGCCTACATGAGGTGTGGGGCTGCTACTGCTTCGTTCTTCACCACGAAATCTGCCAGGAGGGGCAGAACTGATGCCAAAGGAATGAATTAGGAGGGCAGCTTGGCTCATTAAGTAGGGAAGAGAAAGGGAGGAGCAGAGTTTGCCCTCCATGGGAAGGGGTGAGCCCTGCCCAGCTCTGGGGCAGAGGAGTGGTCGTGGGGCTGCTCTAAAGCCCCCAGGAGCCCCCACAAGGCTGGGAGCAGTGAGCAAACATGGGACAATGGACAGTCAAAGCAGAAACCCCAGAGCAAAGTAGAAAATTAAAAAAGTCTAGACTTGAGAAGGGAAAAAAGGAGGGGGGAAAAGAACAAAACCAAAAAATAAAACCCAAAACATCAGCAGAGACTATATAACCTGTAAAAAAAACACAACCATTTTTTAACATTGCAACACAAATATCTAATGGTAAATATTGGATCTTATTCTTGTCAAAGAGAATATTTCATTGTCTAGGCAGTAATTAAGAACACCTTTTACTGCAAGGCTCCTAGACTGCCAACAGTAAATAATTAATGCTAAAGGAGTGTTATTTCTCTAAGTGGTGAGTGTTTGTTTCCTCCTTCTTCCACTTATGGGAGTAGATGAGCAGTTTGCATCTCACATCAACTTTAAAGATTCATACTCTTTTGGATCAAAAATCAGTTTAGAAGTTTTCAGAATGTAAAATTTCATTGAGCGAGATGGGGAAAAGAAAATACTGAAAGGAAATAGAAATCCTGAGAGGAATCCATATTAGCAAAAGCAGCCCTCACTTTGCTTGATGCAAAATCAGAATATCTGTGTGACTTAGAAATTCATCCTGTAAATTGCTGTTCATTTTCTGGATGATTCAGCATTTGATACTTAAATATTAGAAGGGTTTTTTATTTATTCTCCTTTGCCAAATCTACAGAAAAAAATATGCTGAAATAAGTCTCCTTTTCTGTGGCTTTGTATTTATTAAATATTTAGGTTGCAGCCCTTTGTTTTGGCTATTTGCACCTGTGCCTTCAGGGAAATATTTTTCTAAATATCCTCCAAGACTCTTTCCACAGCCAGGTGAGTCTGGATGTTTTATTGGCTGCACCTATAGAACACATACAGGCAATAGTAGTTACTTCATGAGCAATGCACTTTTTCCTTATGCAATTTTTAAGCCATCTCAAAGCATTTCTACTGAGGAGAAAAAGATTATTTTTGGATTTTTTAAATGCAGAAGTTCTGGCAAACAAATTAACCTTTCAGTCTTAAAGTAGGATATGCACTGTGAAGTTTCTAAAGAGGAGTACATCTACTGCCTTAAATGACTTCAGAATGGGGTGTCTGAAATGGCACTGATGGCAAGCAACAGCTTTGCTCTTAGACCATTAAACCAGTTAAATGCCAGAATATTCCCTGTGAGTTAATGGGCAGCTGGGGATTTATGGAGCTGCTTTTGTGTGCAGTGCCTCACAGGCAGTAGAACACCTTGGGCCAGTGGTGTTTTGGCTGCCCAGCCCCATGCCCAGAGTTTGGAAATGTCTGTCCAGTCCCATCCCCAGGGTGTGGAAATGTCTGTCCAGCCCCAT
>NC_031782.1:14098766-14139387 GCF_001522545.3 Parus major | reverse complement strand
GTCCAGCCCCATGCCCAGAGTTTGGAAATGTCTGTCCAGCCCCATGCCCAGGGTATAGAAAACCCCTCTGGCCATGCCCAGGTGAAGCTGGGCTGGAGTGGCTGCCCCATCCTCGTGCCCACACTCAGCCCCTGCAGACAGAGCAGTTGTGTGTAGCACTGCCCCAAGACAGTTCCATCAGCTGGTTTTCTCTTCTTTCTTGATTTTTTAGAATCTAAGTATTATTCCCTGTCCCTTTATGTTTTTTGGATAATTGTTTTCTACCTCCTTTGACCTGTAGCACATCTGAGCCACCTGGGTAACACTAGCCAATATTTCCATGTCGTGCCTTTGCCCATGGCCAGACAACCCCCTGGTAGCCTCTTTATACCCTTCTAGACAAGGCAGTTTTAGTGCTTTTTTCCCCTTTTTCTGAGGTGTGAAGGCTGAAAGGTTATAGATGATGGTAGGTTAGTTTTTGCCCATCCTATAAATGCTGTATAGTGGTCTCTATGAATCTGATTGATTGTACAGTGTTAGTTTTTCCAGTAATCAGATGCAAATACATCTGGAAGACGAGAATCTTGCTTTCATTTGTCAGTAATTTCTTTGACAAAAGTGATCATGATGAAGACTTAGTACTCTTTGGCTGTCCTAGTGAAAAATGGTCATTATTAAATTTGAAACCTCAGTCTCATCAGCAAAAATAAAAGATTTCAGTATGAGTGGAGAGAGAAAAATCATATTACATTTCCTCTTCCTTTCTTTTCCTGCTTCCAGTAGGTCCTTTGCCTTATTCAAGAGATCAGTGACTCACTGAGCATATGGCAACAAATCTGTGGAGCTGGTAATCCCTGTTAAAGCAGAGGCAATTTCCAAAAGTTAGGTTCCTGATTTATGAGGAAGGGTGTTGCTTTCTCCTTTTCTCCCTATGCTCACATCAAACTCTCTCTACAAGAAGGCTTTGTTTCATCTGGAACATTTTGAGCCTGTCTTCTCCCAGTGCTGGAGGAACACGTGTAACATGAATTGACTCTGGCAGCACACAACTGGCTTGGAGCAGAGCAGTGTGCTCATGGATCAGACAGTTGTTGCAGTGAAAATGTGTTATCCCTCACCCACAGCAGGCAAAGGTCAGGAGCTGGCTTCAGCTGTTCTTCCACGTGCTCCTCTGTCAAACACAGTTTTTTCCTTCCCATTTCTGAGCAGGTTGCTCAATTTAGTGGTGGTGGGAAAGGTCAGCAGCCTCTCCTCCTCAGATAAAAGAGAAACAGGAATCTGTGTGATTTCCTTTGGATTTCAGCCCTCCCAAACTGGCCTTGATAAACACAGATGAGCAGTGACTGTGCTATAGATCCCAAATGATCACACTGTCACAGCAGTGAGGGCACATTGCTCAACAGCTCCATTACACTATCCCAGCTGAAGCAGAGGTGTCTTCCAGCTGCCAGCTTTTAGTGGCAGTATCATCTTAAGTATCTTTCTGGCAGTATCTGTTTAATTATCTCCTGTTCAGCCTGTTCCTGAGGCCTTCAGCTGGCAAAGCTGTTTATGTGAAATGTAGTTTGTGTTTGCTTCTGGAATTTGGGTTTTAGAATAATAGCAGCAAAACACTGGGTGATGTATTAGAATTTAAGTATTATTAGCAACAGGTGGTCCCTCTGAATCGATGTGTTTTAAGGTTTTTTCTTTCTTTTATTAATACTTTTTGTAGTTTTTTAATAGTAAACCATAGGTGTTAAGCTGCAAGACATGGCTGGTACCCTGATAATTACTTTAATGAACCATTAGAACAGCAGAACCCCATGTTAACCTCATAGGTTTGTGTGTGGTTGAAACAGTCTTGCAGTTCAATATGAAGTTGTAACTATATCTGGGTAAAAGCAGAGAAAGTGTCTGTGATACTGAGTACCAAAAAAAGCAGTCAGAGCTCCTGATGTGTCCCACAGTACAGGGGAATGTCCCCACCTTATCACAGCCCCATACCTTGATTTGAGGCAGAATCACCCTTGGCTCACCAGGAATGCAGCAGGGACAACTCACCTCCCATTCTTGGCCCCAGACAGAAGAAAGGACAGAACCCAGCCAGGTGCTCTCAGGTGCTCAGGGACTGTATCCCTGTGGTCCCAAATCTGTCCTGCTGCTGGATCTGGCTGTGGCACAGGGATCAGCTCCGTGAGCTTCAGCCACAACTCTCTGCACTCGAGCAGAAAAGAACTATTGCTAAAAACCATCCAGTGATGTTCATTCTAATCTCACTGAAGTAACTCTCACAAAATCCTTGCCCCTAGAATCAAAGCATTGCCTATGAATAAAGCTTCCATTTGGAAGAGAAGAAACTTTAAAGCTGTGATGGATGTAAGAAGCTTGAAAACATGAATGCTTCCAAGTGGCAAGGCTGAAAAAAAAAATTTGGTGAATAAGGTGGTATAAAATCAATAATAGGACCTTTTCTTGGAGTTCTAACTAATAAATTTTCAGTTCTGTGTTTGATACTGTTGAACAATTAGCTGAGTAGCATTATCTTTCATAAACAATGCACAAAGCCAAGTCCCTGTTTGTGAGACTTTGGAGATTCTTAGACCACAACTGTTTCCAAGATGGGATTGGAAGAGTATCTAGGAGAAATGTTTTGCTAAGAATGAATGTGAAATTACCAGAACATTTAAACGTAACTTTAATGTATTATTGGAATTTATTTTGCACTTTGTTCTTTCTGTGCATCATTCATAAGGCTTTATCTAAAATATTGATTTCTTGGCTTGCTATGCTAATTTTGGTTTTATTTTTCTTGTGTGGGATAAAGAGTAAAAGTGACTTAATCCTCAAAAGCTGAGAGGAATGTTGGATCTGGCACTGAGAAAATAGCTGGTTTGCAGTGGGAATGGTATGGAAACCAAATATTTCTAATGCTTCCTAGAAGAAGAAAAATGAGCAGCTGATGCTGAGGACTTACAACTCTCAAACTTGTATCACAAATAACTCATTAAAGCGCTGATGTATTTTTTCAGCCATTTCTGCAATAGATTTAGGTTGGAAAAGTAGTTCAGTTTTCCACAGAGAAAACTCAGAGTGGCAGAGAGTAAAAGCACAGGTAAAATTTGTGTGTGGCTCCCAGCCATGACGTGTGAGTGGCTTTAACAACACCGACGTGTCTGAGGATAAACCCACTCTGTGTTCTGGATGGACAACACTGCTCCTCATGAGCTGTCCTGCATTTCTGTCAAATGCACCAGTGCAAAAGCCCTGCCAGCACCACAGCACTGGTGCATTTGACAGAAATGCAGGACAGTTCATGAGGAGCAGTGCTGTCAATCCAGAACACAGAGTGGGTTCCTGTGTGGGAACCTGCACACACAGGTTCTGCCTGAGAAAACACACATTTTGAAACTCCCTCTGAGGAGATGGCCTTTAAAGCTGGGATTGGGAGAATTTGCTATGCTTCCCATGAAATCACTATAAACTGTTCTTACTCATTTACTGAGCTCCTTCAGGCAAGCAATTCAAGTTGTGTGAATGAAGTTTCACATGAAATTGGACTGGTTTGCTCCCAAGTTTTAACACAGTTGCGATAGGATTTGGTTTGGCTTAAACATGTGTTTGACATTTGTGGTAAATCTAATTGATGGTTACTGCTTTTATGGCAGATATCTCAGCCTATTTTAGACCAAAATGTAAAACTAGTTTGTAGATATCCTTTCTAATCTCACTTTTGTACTCCTACAGCGTTATATGGATTTATGATTAGGGCACTTCCTGAAACAGGAATGCTTAAATGTTGTATGGAAAGAGGTCAATTTTTGCTGTTCTTGCATTATTGGTCATGTTTCTGCACCAGTGACTGCATAACATATTAAATATTTTTGTTCCATAGTTTTATATGATGTTTGTATTCTTACTAGAAAAGTAATGAAAATATCTTTTAAATGTCTGGAAGCAAATATTAACGTTACCCTAGTTAAGTGTTCCTGTGCTATAACAGCAAAAGCTAAAAATATGAGCTAGAAGATTTAATCCCACTGGGAAAAACACAAATAGTTTTGGTTTTTTCCTCAGTTGGGTCAGTTACTAAGTAAAAAAATGTATTTTCTATAGACATGGCCTCAATGAAAGGTTATTACAGGCCATAATTAGAGGTCTTATTGGTGAAAGCCTTAATACCAAGGCTATGCTCAAAGTAGCATTTATAGGTATTGTGTGAAAGAAAGAAAGAAACAGTTGAGAAAAAGGGAATTTTTCAGTGCAAAAAGGAGTCAGTGCTTATGGTGTTCTGTTAAAGCCAGGAGTGGTTAGAGGCTGCTATGGTTTTCTGACAGAAATCTTCCCAGGCACGTGATGTGATGACTGCAGTGGAGGCACCTTCCAGGGAGATGGCAGGGCTGGTGCTGGCAAGGAGTTGCCTATTTACTGGTCACAAACTTGGCATATTCCTGGAATATTAACTCTTCATATTTGCTCCTGTTGTATCTGGCAAGAGGTCTTTGGGGCTCCCCTGTGGGCGTTGCTCAGCCCCAGTACCTTTGTCATTCCTTTGATTAATTTGACAGACCATTGCCAGGCCCAAAGCCAGACCCTGTGAATTTTCTCAGCAGCAAAACATGAGAGTGGGAAAAGAATCCAGGCAGCTTTTCAGTTTTCCTTGCTTTGTCTGTAGTCACTGTATGTTAATGTGCAAATTGGTGTGCACTGAACACACAGCCGTGGTGTAAGTCCCCGTGGAATCGAAATCAAACAAATGTTCTCTTCTAACATTTCCTAAATCTCTGCAAGTGGCACAAAGATTACACTCCTGCTTTGGAATGATGAAATGGTTTCAAGATGATCTGTGGAAAATACTGGATTATGATTTGGGCATTTAATAATTTCTGTAGAAAAAATGTGTTATTATTTTTCCATGTTCTTTGCCTGAAAGGTGGGTAAGGTTTCTGGCACTTCCTTTGATGCAATTCACACAACTCAGGGAATTAAATTGCAAAAGGAAGGAGGAATGAATGCACTAAATGGCACACATGGTTCTCATGTACCTCGTGGCTGTTTGGCAGTCGTGCATTTTCCTGTGTTTCATGGTGCTAAGGTTTTTGTACATATTGCCTTGCAAGATGAGCTGCTGATTGATTTGCACCTGAATCGCTGGCTGCTCTGAGGGTGTCCACAGAGAAATGGTGTCACCTCTGTTACACGTGTGGCTTGGAAAAAAAGGACTTGCAGGGAAGGGAAAACATGCCAGGCTGGTTTATACAGCAGAGGAAATGCTTCCAAAACTCACAGTCCTCATTCACAGCACTAAAATATTTCTGTGTCGTCATTCTACTTTTTGATTTTTGGGCAGTCAAACTCATGTATTAGTAGTTATTTTGGAAATAGAATAATTTGGCAATTCTGGGTACCAAAACTTGCAGGAATATGTCACTCAAATTATATTTTCAGTCAAGATCCAGCCAGCTGGATTGGGTTGACTGAGGTCAACTTCTCTGTGTAAAAAGGAAGTTTGGTTTGTTGGGTTTTGGGGTTTTTTTAGTGTGACAAGTTATTTGTTGAGTCAGCTTGTAACTAATTTCTAAAGGTTTTTTGAGAACCTTTTTCTGAAGTCAAATATAAAATTCAACAAACTCTTTTCAGTTCATTCTCAATGCCACTTGTTTTAAGTATCTAAAGCGTTGTCAAGCTAAATATCCTTTCCTTGAACTTAAAATCTTTATTTGGCTGAAACTTTTGTCAACAAAAAATTTTTGGTTTTTTTCCCCAGAATCTTTCAACTTCACCTCTGTTTCTGTATTTTCATGTTCTCCCTGGACAGGATTTTATATGCAACTGGGGAACACAGATGACATTAAAAATAATGTAAACTTGGCTACCAAATCATATTCTTTGCCAGTCCTACCATTTTCTGTGCACGGATTTGATGTGTTCTCTATGAAATATTGTCCTGCTGGCTGACTTGGTGAATCTTCTTCTTTAGCCATCACTTAGAGTGGAAGTCCCTCCTCCTGTTTGCCTTTAAATGTGGTGGGAAGATGCTGCTGAGGGCATCAGAGGATTGCAGATGGGAGTCCTGTTTGTACCTGAGGGTCTGAGTTGGGCTGAGGTTTTGTACAATTTGTATAAAGTGTGTGAACTTGGACTTGTGCTGCTGGGTCTGTGCCCGTAGTCACCATGTGGACACAGTGAGGTGACACAGAATTCTGATGCAGTGAGAAGTAATTTCTGAGTCATGGTTTTTCCCTGAATCTCCTCTCAGTATTTGGTTAGCTCTGCTGGGGTTTTATTAAGAACCACACCTCATCATTCCAATGTGGAGGCTGTTTCTTCCCTTCGCAGATGAAAACTTCCCTTCAGCAGGAGCCTGGATACAATGGAAGTTTTTCCTGGTATAATACCAGATTCTGGTGGTCCTTTAGGCTTCCTGCAAGGGTTCTTATTTTTGATAAATGAGTGTTTTTGAGGATTTCTGTTGGTTCTTTTCCAAGTGTGCATTTTGTGAGGTTTATTTGCCCCCACCTAGTTGTGCTTTTGCACTTAACCTGTTGGACTGTGTAATCCTTCCTGTGCCATTTTTGTTGCTTTTTATAAAATTTTTTTTGTGTTTTTCCTTGGGGTGTCATTAACCAAAGCAATGGCTTTCTCTTGGTCCTTCTGAAGTTACTTCTGGTATTTTCTTGAATCTTCAGTGCGGTGTCTTTAAATAGTTTCTGTACTGCCCACTATAGACTTTGTGTGTCAACTGCCTTTTTGAACTCCTTTTTGAGAATTCAAGGTGCTCTTTTTCTTACATTCCTGTAGTTCCTGCTTCTGAAGTTAAACTAAAAATCCACTGAGGCACATTCTTGCTGTTCCTGCAAGGCCATTGCAATTGAGGCTGCTGTGGTCAGTGGTGCAGAGCAGCTCTGATGCTGACACTTCCCCAGGTGCCATGCTCTGCTCAGGGGAACTGCTGCTCCTCTGTTTGAGGGTTCCCTGCCTGGCTGTGCAGAGCTGCTGCTGGTCACCCTGATGACTCAGGATTTCAGCTTTTATATGTTTCAAATCCTGTACTGCTCTAGGGTATAACTTTAAACTCCATATGGAGTGTGAGTTAACTGTCTTCACATGTTGGTAAGATGAAACAATTCCTCTAGGCCTGAAACTCAAGGACACCATACAGCCTCAGGCCCCAAAAAGTATAAACAAAAGTGAATTTGGGGGGAGAAAACTGGGGGTAAATGACTTCATTACCTGAAGCTGTATTTTTATAATATATAATTTATAATTTATAATTTATAATTGGATGATTAACCCCTGATACCTAAACTTAAAATCGTCTGAAAAACTCATGACCATTGTCCAGCTTGGGTGTAGCCCCTTGGAGGGGCTGCCCAAGGTGTCTCTCTTTTGAAGGCCTTCAATAAATACTCACTTTAATTCTCTTAACCTTGTCTAGCCTTGTCTGCTCTAGGTATCCACTTCAAGTCATCAATACCCTTGGATATGGCTCTGCCTTGCCTCATGATGTGATGTTTTCCAGTTTCTATGGAAGGTTCCCATTACTGTTGTGTTTTTTCATCCTTTGCAACATTTCTGCTTTCTTCCTGTATCTACTTAGATGCTTCTATTTCTGGGCTTGCTGTTGCTACCAATGGCACAGCAATGCCAGAAATAATTTAAAAATATCCAGAAGAAGCCCTGTCTGGCTTGAACCTCTGGTGCAATCTCTGGTTACATTTCAAGGAGCTTTCAAGAGATTTAAATTTAAGAGATGGTGCCTGCTAGCTAAAGCCAGACTGCAGGACACACTCCTACATTCTCCCTAACACAGGAAATAGAATTATCTGATAACTCAGCTCCAAATACTGATTGCTGCTGTGCTTCCCCAGTCTCCCTCTGCTTTTGTTGCATGTCCATGTATGCCAAACTCTGACAAGAGCTGTCATTGCTCATCAATCAGCATTACCCAGCACCAGCACTGCCAGTAAGTGTTTCCTGTAACAGGACTCTGCAGCAGGGCTGGGGGAGCTCAGCCTCCTCCCCCTTCCCTTGTGAGCTGGGGCTGATGTGACAGCAGCTGGGGATGAGCCACCCAGTGACAGACATGGCAAATCGATGGAGAAGTTCATAAAAATGTGAATCAGGAAAAATGAGGATGGGCAGGGAGGTGAGTGGAGGAGAATTCCCCCAGCTGTGGTGCAGTGCTGTGGAGCCACCTCCTGCCTGTGCTGGGCACCCCTGGGTGTGTGTGCAGGATGGCTGGGCAGGCTGGCACAACATTTAATAAACTGCTGTTCCCCCTGCCTGCTTGACGAAATGCTGCTTGTATCATGCTGTGGATGGATTTTGATTCGATTTGATTTGATTTCTGTGGAAGGCCAGCTTGCCCTGCCAGCTCCTCTGGCATGGGAGGCAATGTGAGATTCTGCCCATCTCTGAGAGAAAAGAGCCTGAGAACCCAGAAAGAACTGGAATATAGACAGGCTTCTCAACTGACCAGAATAAGGACAAGACTATACCAAAGACTTGGTTTTCTTCACAGAAACATGTGATTTAATTTTTAAATAAGACAATATTGATGCTAAAAAGGAGCAAAAGCACGGAGCACAGTGCCTGTGGAAAAGCAGGCTGCATAACTTTCTCAGTCTCACCTGAAAAAGTGGCCAAGGAAATCATAAGGAAGAATTAAAACAATCCTCAGAGATAGAAGACAGCCTTGCAGGTGCTGTTTGTCCGTTTCTTGTTTTCTTGCAAGAGAAGGTCGAGGGGTGAGCCCCACTGACCAATGATGGTGATGTGTCAGTTCACTGGCCAATAAAAGTTTTACCTTTCTGTCCTTTCACATATCAGTCTATACAAGAAAATCTAAAGTAATAAACCTCACTCTCCTGGTCAAGGCACAAAGAAGTCCATGTCGTGCTTCTTGACATTCCCAATAAAGAAAGAAGACAATTTGTGGAAAAAAGGTTGAATTGATTCTGGCTTGTTAAAACATCCAGCCATGGCCAGTCCTGGTTGCTCACAGGTATCTGCTGCTCTGCCCTGTGTCCCTGCATAGAAGAGAGAAGTAGTAATTTTACTTTCTTCTGCTGTTTGGAGCTCCTTCTGAAGTTGGGAAAATTTCAGGAGGGACAGACTAGGAAACCTGTGTTTCTGAATATGGATTTTCTTTTATGGACAGATGAAGGAACTGAAGAATGTGATTTGCAATTAAAACCAGAACAAATTTACACTTCCATTTCCTGATGACTTCAGCTTTGTATTTAAATTAAAAATACTTCCTTAAAAAGAAGAAAAGAATCAAAAATTGTATTTTCCTAAAAAGCATAATTACTTTTAACTGATTTTAGAGGGTGACACAAGAGCCCTGTAGCACTTGAGTGCCCTGTGACACTGAGTGCTCCATGCCAGCACACCTTTCTGTGCTCCCTGAAATGAGAATGGACAGCAGCAGCCACAGATTGCTTTGCCAATTAATAAAATCCACACCATGAATTGCAAGTACAAGATGAAAGTTTTGTAAAGGGGGGAAAGAAACAACCCACAAGCAAGAAAAGAAGTTGAGAGATGAACCTCATGCTGGAGATGTCTGTTCATCTCATTATTTTTATAATATGAAACTGGTTTATACTTGTGAATTTTCTTTGCATCAAATTTATTGCAAAAATTTTCCTTTACCCCACTCATATGCTAAGCTTTTCTTTAAGTATAAAATATATTTCTTTGTAACATGTTTTTTCATGCATTTTGTTTGTTGGGTAACTTCATAATGCTTTTAATGTAGTTTGTTTGATCTGTTGAGGCAAAAACAAGATGGAAAAATGAAAAGAAGGGTTGGTATTTTAATCTTCTTTTGCTACTGAATGCACTTTGCTCTTACTGTGCTTTTATTAAGAAAAGCTTAAAAAAACTGCTAGTGACACAGATTTTCTGGAAGCTTCTCTACTTTTTTAGGCTCATGATTCTCATTGTTTAAAAAAAAATAAAATAAAAAAATAGGAATTATGTGTAAACATCAGCAGCTTTTGTTCCATCCTGAGCTTTTTTTCACATACATCTGTCATAGTCCTTTCTTTTCCTTCAGTGTAAGAACTTTTTCTGAAAATATATCAGTAATGTTGGAAATAAGAGCTATTTCTAAGGCAGCAAATACCTCCTTGGTTTATTTTTAATGTCCTTTGGAAATGAGGAATAAATTGTTCATCAGGGCATTCAGGAGCTGTTGCATGGATGGAAAGGCATTAGTGAAGGAAAAATGAAGGAAAAAGTAGAACTGGTCACTTTTTTTTTTCTTTGAGCTGCATATAGCATTTCTGTGGAAAATATTTGTGTTTTCATTCTTATTTGTATGTCTAATTGGTTTAAGTGTGGAGAAATATTTAATTAGGGATTAATGAAAGACCCTTTTATATGACAAATGAACATGCCTTTGAGCTAATTTCCTCTGTTCAAAGTTCCACATTTCTGAACTTTTAATTAAAAGTTTGAAAGAAATAAAATAAGTGAATAGATTTCTTTATGTAAAGGTATATATCTAAGCCATACACATCTCTGCATCCTTTCCATTCTGTTTCAGTAGGGTTAGCACAGTTCTTTCAGTGCATTTGTGCTAAATTTGGCTTTTCTCCAACTTCTTGGAGCCACAGTAAGGGACCTCTTACTGCTGAAGTGGTTCTGTTGTTTTGTGAAGTTATTTCCATAAGTCCAGTTCCCAGTTTAGCAGCCAAGCTGGAGTTGTGCTCCTCATTGGCCATGTTTATCTCAAATAGACATTTGGGGGGCCAGCTCTCCCCCCTGCACTCCTGGAACGAAGGAGGAGCAATGCAGGACTCAAATCAACAACTGTGAAGGAACCAGGCTTGGATTTCCAGTTTGCCAACCTTTACTTGGGATGACAAAAACATTTGGCAAGGGCTGTGTCATTCAGTGCTGCTCTCTCCCACAAATCTCTCTTTGTCAATGAAGAGCAATGGGATTTGGAGTTCCAGTGAATCCTGTATCACCGAGGAGGAATTTCAAAGGAATTTTTTAATAGGTGAAAGAGCATTCCAGAGCATGTGAGCTGTGATTGTCCATGTGCACGAGCACCATTCACAGCCTTGCTCTTCATAGGCCTCTGGAGGAATCTGAGTGAGCCTCTGCAAGCTCATTAGTTAATTCACTCCACAGAAACATTTATTTTCCCTGCCCCCTTTTCTCTTTCATTTTGGTTGGTAGGGAAACCCAGGGATCTGACAGTGAACTTTTGGTCTCAATAAAGCAGTTATACTGAGTTTGGGTGGAATTTCTCTGAACTCCACTAAGAGGGAGAAAATGTGGAAAATGCTTCCTCCAAGCAAAATATGAACAAAATGTTGTGATTCATTAAACTCCTTCCTACTTGCCTGCAAGTGAGAACCTTACAGTTATTCAGCTGAATGGTGCATGGCCCTGAGGGGGCAGAGCCAACAGAAAAAGAGATGGCTTCAGTCCAAAGAGCAAAATGCATGTTTTCAGGGAAATCAGGAAATTTTGCTTCAGGCACATCCCTACTTGCACAGTGAGTTTGTTATATCGGGATTTTATATTGCTGGTTTACTTTGGTTTTAAATAAGAAACGAAAGCTGCCTTTGGTGACACAGAGTGTCTGGAGGGTGCTACTCAGAGCAGATTATCTGTGCTCCTGGACACCCACTGAAAATGTTCCCTGTCTGTGAGCATACACTGCATGATTCTCCTAAAAAGGTGCACAGGATTGTCTTGAAAAACAAAAAATCCCCAGCCCAGTAACCAAGACCAACCTTTTCCTTATCTGGAGAAAGCCTGCTTCTTGAGACTACCCTGTATTTGTTTTATATCAAGTTCTCAACTGTTTCAGAAATTAAGCCGACCACCTACAGATGAATGTGGTTAATTCCAAGAGACACGTGCAGAAAAATTCCTGCGGATATCACCACATTGGGATTTTGCATGAAAAGTTAGAAACAGAAAGCTACTGGCTGCTGAGAGGACATGGAAAAAGAAATCCTGATGCCACATGGATTGATTCTGTGTCGTGGGAAAAGCTTTAACTTAGCTCCAAGTGGTGAGGAGGAAAAGCCATGAGTGCTCCAGGAGCAGCCAGAGGAAGGAGCTTCCAGCCCAGAGAGGGAGGCAGGGAAATGTGAGCAGCACACGGGAAAAGCTGATCTGCTGCTCCTGCCTGGCAGGTACCTGGCAGGAATTTTAGCCTCCATGTGCTGCCAGTGGGGTGAAGGGAAAACTTGGCCAACTTGTAGCTACTACACACAGTGAATGGTGGGATTTGTGTGTTCTCTCTTCACCAGGAGACATCTGATAGATGCTGTTCCATTACACGACTTCCTTAGAAGCAACAACAAAAAATCATCCTTGTTTTTTCATTGCTCCTTTGTCTGCAGATCCTGTCAATGAAAGTATCTTTGTGCAGGGTCTGCAGTCAGGTCATTGGATCACTCTTAGTCCTGTGCAGATGGGAGTTCTTAGTTTATTTTAAGCTTTTGTTTTCCTAGATGAAAATGATTGTTCGGCAAGTTGAACTTGGAGTTTTAGAATGACTTTTCTTGAGCACATTACAGCACCCACATCCTATTGAATCACACTGTGTAGGCTCTTGGCAGCAGCAACTTCACATCTGTTTTACAATTTTTGAATCTCTCTTAATATAATAAAGATAATGTTTATGAGCCTTTAAAACTGTGGTGTTGGAAAGGGTTGGCTGACTGCTGAAAAGCTGGTGTGATGATGAAAATGAAATAACAAGAATAGACATGGTCTCTATTATAAAAACATGTCTGACACGAAAACAATGGCTTCTTCTAATCCTTTAAGGCTGTGACTACGGGTTGTCCTGTAGACACTGCCTTCAACTTCATTTAACTTTGGCTTGAAAAGGGAAAGACTATATAAATACAATAAGTTGATCTTTGGTGGGATAACTTGTGGTGCCATGCTGCTATCAAAGGGAATGGGGACCCCAGAGTGTTGCTGTAGGGCAGCTTCTCAGCGCTGCAGCTGCTGGGAGTGTGTCCAGACTCTGCTGAGTTAGCTGTTCATCAGGTACAGGAGATAGAGACACCCAGACAGTCAGTGAGCAGTGAAATGTAAATGTCAGATAATTTCAATATGGGTTTTTGATGTGATCACTAATATTTGTGGGTGAAGTATTTTGAATTAATGAAGGCCTGCTCTGCTGATGTGCATGGAAGAAATGCTAACTGGGTAATGCAAACCAGATAGGTGTAATTGGCATGGAGCTAGACTTGGTTAAAACATATGTGAAGGAGTCATTTAGCTTAGTAAACAAAAACAGTTGTTGGTTCAATAAGTATTTCAGCAATCCTCCTTCTTGACAACAAAATTTCCTTCCCTCCTGTGCATTTTCAAGAAAATATTGGGAAAATTTAATTGTATTGATTGTCCTCTATTGATGGGCCTGTTTACTGTATTTCACTTGTCAACTCAGTCACTCAGTAACATTCACTTTCTAGTGAACTGATTAAAAAAACAAGTTAGTTATTCCTGTACAAAAGGAAAAACTTCTGCTTAAAGTCCATGTTTGCTAAAATTAATTTGTTGTATTGATGAGACATATTTTCTAAGAAGAGGGAAATTGTGTGTTCTTATTGGGAAGAAACAGCCAGTAAAAATTATTAGAATGTCCAAACTTGGACAAATTTGCTTGGCTGTGTGTGCAGCCATTGCCTGTGGGTATCAAGGAATGGACCTGGAAGACAAAACCCCAAAGTTATTTTAAAAAAACCCCCAACTTGTGGAACCAGAGCTGAATGTGTTTACTATCAGGTGTTTTCCACATTGCAGAATCCATGTAGTTTTCTCATGGATTTATTAATTTAGAGTGCACACGTCGTAGCACACTTGGCTGTTGCTCTGAAGTTCAGAACTTTTTGTCCAGCTGCTCTCAGCCACCAGGCTGCCAAAGCAAGTGAGGGTTGGGTCCCAAAGTGGGTTCAGGGACAATTCTTTACCTTCCCATGTTTAATAATCTCTGAAGACATCTTTATTCATGCAGAATAATCTCACAAAATGTTTTTCTGTGTACCAGCTGAAGATTTCATTCTCATCAGTAAGTAGACTGGCAGATGTGTTGGAAGGGTTTTCCCTGAGACAAGTGGAGCTGTTTTCACAAAAATTTTTATTCTTTTCTTGTATTTTTATATCTGTCTCACTGTCTAAAAAAAGGTGTGACTTTCAATGCTTGGGTTTTACAAAACTGAGCTGTGTTTTGCCAGAATGGTTTCTTTCAATTCTTTCAAGAATATGTTTTTTGAAATTACATGTTTTTTCTTGAAGGAAAAATGAAATGTGGTTGAAAATTAAAAAAAATAAAAATAAAAAGAAAGGGAAAAAAAAGAGAGAGAGAAAAAGGTTCTTTTGAACCATGAGAGTTGTTCTGACAGTGATTTCATGGTCTGTGGCATTGCTGGTGGTGCATTATTTGGCTCAGTGTTGCTCTGGGTTGGCTGTGTGTGCAGCCATTGCCAATATATTTATGTATTTATATATTCAAGGAATGGATCTGGGATACAAATCCTCAGGGTTCTTTTAAAAAAAAAACAGCTTGTGGAACCAGAGCTGGATGTGTTTTCTCTCAGGTGTTCTCCACAATGTGGTCCACACTTGGGTGATAACTTCTTACCCTTTTGAGAAGATGCAGTGCCATGATTATTGTGGTTCTATAATGATCTAAGGCACTGTAATTATTATGGGCTACAAGGGGTCAAGATTTGGGTATAAACATAATGCAATTGGAAAAGTTATTTGTTTATAGCAAAGTATCATGAGAAGCATCTCAGATGCATTTAAGGCAAACAAAACTGAATCTCTGAGGTTAGCCTGCAGCTCAGAGTCATCATTTTTCCTTGGGATTGCCCCAGTTGTTTGGTAAATTCAATGTTCTTTCATGTTATTGGCTGAATTGGAAAGTTGAGAAATGTGAAACTAAAAAGATGTTGATGTTCTTGACATAATAGATGACACAACTCCAAGGCTCAGGCCAGCTCAGATAGCAAGTCTGCTCATGTAATTAAAATTGGTTGGACTTGCAGGCAGTTCCTTCGTTGTTTTACAGGTCAGCATTAAATACCAGGTTCTGTTTTGTAGCTTCTTACTTTTGGGAGCATAAACACCTCACTGTCACCATTTCAAGAATTTTTGAAGCAAAAGTGTCTGTTTAAATCTTTCTTTTGAATGTATACACCTGCTCCAGCCAGTGTGAGCACCAGGTGCCTTCAGATCCTGGCAGAGAGGTAGCAATGGAGGGGTTTGAAAACCAGAACGAGCAGAACTAAATAATCACCAGATTCTGATGGAAAAGACACCATCTGCCCTTTCCTTGCAGAACATTGCAATTATCAGGATTGCTTGATTATCCTTCCAGAGTGGCTCCAGCAGGGAGAGATCTTGGAGCTCTGGAATGATAAATGTTCCTAATTAACAGGTGGCCCCCAACATTTGACATCCTGCTGATCACAGGGTGCATTGCCCATGTTGTGTCCCAGACCACCAGGTGCTAGAGAAAGGAGGTAAAACCAACAGAAATGGATCACTTTTTGCTTTCAGTGGTGGCAATAACCTCACTAAATAAATATTGAGAGAAACCAGACACCAGTACTTCTCTGTGTGAAGACCTAAAACTTCATTGCTTCAGCTCAGAATTAATAAATAATTCTCAGTCAGTTAAGAAAAATAATTCCTTCATGTGGTGGTGGTCCAAGTCTCTCCAAAGATCCGTATTTCAGTCACTGATGAGAAATTTCCATTGTTCGTGAGCATTGCTCATTTTCAGGCTCATGGCGCAAAAGATCTCCTTCAGAACATGGCAAAGCGTGGTGGGAGAACCAAGTTGTTTCCTCAGGAGATTCCCTTGGCTGTGGGAGGTCTGTGGAGCAGGGAGCACAGCTGATGGGGACAGTGCTGGACTGGAAGCACTGAACCCAGGCTGCTTTCAGGGTTTTGTGTATTTGTCATCTCAGTGTGTCCTGCAGAGCTGGGTACAGTCAAGGGCTGCCCCAACCCCTCGTGCAGATATCACAGTAAGGAATGAATGAACAATGGTGCAATCATCTGCCTTTTCTTGAAACAATAAAAGAATCATGGATTATGAGTGTTGGCATTAAAAAGGAAAATAATTTATTGAAACCTGAAAGAAAATGTGTTTCCTGAAAGTGTGCTGATCTATAAACTGCTTGATTTGTACTGCCTGTTGATGCTCCCTGAAATTTCAGGAGACAAGAGTGAAAAATTAGAATAGATTAATTGACGTTATTTTCCTATTGTATTATTACTGTATGTTAGTTTTTACTGCAAGATGTGTTTCATTTATGGAATTCATTGTTTGTCTTTAAATAATTTCTTTATGGGTAAAATGTGTCATAATTAATATCACTATCAGAACACTTGTTTGATATATCCAGTTGAACCAAACAATTACTACAGGACTATTTGTAAATTATAGCAGTGGCAGAAAAATCAATTAGATGCTTGTTGCAAAAATCATTACATTGATTGCATTTTATATTTTCTTTCTTTTGCTTAATGCAGAATGGGAATGACAAGAAAATCAACCTACCACTCTAATAGTTTTCTGTAGGACTAGCAATTATCCTTGTTACTGAATTTATGATCTCATTCACAATTTCATTATTTTACATTTCAGCACACACAGCCAAATGTGATAGCTATGAGGATTGTGAGTTTATGGTCGTGGATTTCTAGTATGTTGCTGCATTCAAATTATTTTAATTATTCATTCTGAAATGGTGAGTGCTTCCAAGTTTTGGTAGCTATTAAGAGGGGAAAAATAGAGCTGCTTCATAATTCAGTTGAATAATATCAGATATTTTAGCATCTCAAAAGGGTTTGAAAGAAAACTGAAATGCAGTTTAATCATACTTATTACACAGAAATATATATATGAGATATTTATGAAATAAAATTGTAAATCAATATATAATATTATGGCAATAACCACATACTACTGAATTTCATAGAATCATAGGGTGGTTTCTTCCCTTTCCTCCTTGGTCTTGGTGCAGAATTGTGTGTGTTTCTGAATGACTGAGAAGGATCTGGAATTCCCTAGGGAATTCTGCTATTCCTGATGGTACTGAAATCTCTTGGCTACAAGATTTCTTTTCCATGTTTTCAGGGATGGCCAGAGATAACAGATCTGGGGCTTCTTCTCTCTATTTAGCCATATGAAGAGGTTAAGTAGACCCAAATTAGTGCTAATTGAGCTCTTATTGCTATACCAACTGTTCTCCATCCCAAATTGCTTCAGATCTGGCACCTGAAGACTCACATGAGCTGCTTTTCTTCTCTACAGCAGACAGATAACAGTAAAGTTCTGAGATAGAATAATAAATACTGTTAGATGGTATGTGAAAAATCTTCTGAATTTTGCTGCAAAACCAGAATAATCTTCAGGATTCTTTGGGGATCTGATGCTTTATCTCAGTATCTAGATGTAAAGTGGAGCTGGTTTTCCATGAAGACAGGTGAGCTGTGCAGTCTCCATCCTCAGGGGGTTTGAAGACCACAGGATAAAGCCACGAGCAATCAACCTGACCTTGGAGCTGGCCCTGTTTTACCCTAGGGACAATCCAGGCTTCCCTTCCATCCTGGACTGACCTGTAGCTGTAGGGTCCTGAGTGATGAGTGGGAGAAGGCACAAACCCAATTTCTGTTGGTTTTGGATGCAGTTGTGAACAAGATACTGCTCTGAAAACCCAGACATTATTTTCTGGCATAAGTTTTTACTTATTTTACTGATCCAGAATAATTTTTCCCAGATATTCCTTTTAATTTAGTGTTATTTCTGTCCCTGTGAATACACTTAGTTGAAAGTCATGCAATTAAACTGAGTCATCCACATTAGTCACTCCATTTTTATCGTATGAAGAGATTTCCTTCCATTTTCCTTTGCTGGCTTTGTTGTGACCCTCCTGAAATGACACATTTTCATTCAGAGAGAAAGAGAAATGGCCAGTGAATCTGGGTTTGTAATGTACTGGGATTTCAATTAGTTTCTGAACTAATTAATTTCTGAACTCAGAAACTGATTTCTGAAGCAATCCTTCTCAGGCAGGATTACAGTCCTGCCTCCTCAGTGCATTTGGCTTTCATTATGAAATACAACTTTTTAATCCAAACCTAGCAGGATGATAACATTTTTTCAGAGTAGGCTTCCAATCAGTCTTTCACTTTTTCCATAAGCTGTCTCCATCTGTTTTGGGAGATGTTGTTTAAAGAATGAGTCCAGTGCCCGATGGTTATCTGCTCTGACTGACGAGTCAGGGTAAGGAATGCACAGGCCCAGCTTTAGCAGGAGCATTGCACTGCAATTACAGCACTGGAATGGCATCTTTGACCCTGTGCAGGCTGTGAACCTCACACCACGCTCCTTGTGTCACTTACAGCACAGCAGCCACTTGGAATTCCAGCAGGTACCTAATTCTGTGATTAATTGTGCAGGGAGGCAAATAACTGCAGGCAAATAACTGAAGAATTGCTTTGTACACTCATCATTTCCAGTGGGATTAAATGGAGAGATGTGAGAATTTGTGATATTTAGGCCACATTCCTGTGTTAATGAGTCACCTTGAATGCTTTTGCCGTAATTCACTTTTACACTATTTTGTTACTCAGTATGTTGCAGTCTGATACAATAAGCAGTAAAATCAAGTTTTGCCAAAGAAAAGGGTAGAATTAGTGATTTAAAATGAAGTTTCATTGGACTTGTGGTTTGGTTTGGTTTGGTTTGGTTTGGTTTGGTTTGGTTTGGTTTGGTTTGGTTTGGTTTGGTTTGGTTTGGTTTGGTTGGTGGGGGTTTGTTTTGTCTTCTTTTGTTCATTTTTGCTCGGGGTGATGGTGACAGTTGTACAGAAAATACCATTTGAGTTTTAGTGGTGTTCAGTGGCTCTAAGAGCTGGGTGTTATTCCAGCAGAGAGGGTCAGTGATAGTGTTCACACTGCTGATATCAATATCACCTTTGAAAGCAGCCAGTCCCAGGAGGGAGACCTTTCAGCTTGAGGCACTCCATAGTTTAGATGTTAATATTTCTGGCCACCTCTGAACTGTGGTGCAATGTTCATTGGAGAATACAGTTTAATAGAGCATAAAAGTATCAGTGATCATGCACTGTTTGTCCTGAGTGAATGATCATTCAGTGTTTAATACAGAATGTTGTGCATCTGAATTTTTACTTAAATAGCATTACTGTTTGTTCTCCTGCCCTGGTAATTAGAAAATCTTTGCATTAAATGATCAGTTTCAGCAAATATTTATAATTAAATGAAAGATTAATTTAATTTGCTTGCATTTAATGGAAGTGATGATTTGTTTCATAGGTTCTGCCATAGAATAGGACTGGGGGACTTGGTTCTGGGGGTGTCAGAGGGAGTCAGGCAAGCACAAGGACTACTCTCTTCATTTGTGTTTTCCTTTTATATAATTTTAGTAGATGAATGTTAGTAATCCTCTTTGAACTGGCAAAAAGAAATGTTTCAGACGTTTTTCCTAGCTGGGAAAACTGTGTGCTACTGTTGGATACATCTGGACAGGGACAGACCCTGCCCATAGCATGCTTTCCCCAGAAATCCCTATTCTGTAGCTCGCTTTAAATTTGTGTTAATGTCATCTTATTTACATTAACAGTGGATGTATTCAATTCCTTTAGTTCTCTGGATGAATTTCCTTGGATAGAGCCATGAATTTCTTGGGCTAGAGCCCATGTGGCCTTTTCCACTGAGCACAAGGTTTATCAGAGGCAATTAGAGCTGTGCTAAGAGGATCTTGGTGCAGTAGCTCAGCTGATCACCCAGGGGCTCTCCCAGAGTGTGAGAGCCTTTTCTGAGTGTGCCCATAAATATTTCTGTGCAGATGTAAGTGTCTCCTGTGTGTCAGGTACAGATGGCTGGTGGATCACTTTCCTTTGTAGCCCTCTGACTCTTTCACCAGATGACTCGGAGCCTGCTCTCTGAGCCGTGCTGAGCACACAGACCAGGGGAAGCCACTTGCTGAGTGCCTCACATCAGCAGAAACAAATGTATTTTTGGTTATTTACAAACGTGTGATTGCTTGAAGAATGGATTTCCAAGGAAAGGGAAGCTGGAATATAAGTATAATGCGTTCTGCAGGCTCTGGCTGGAGACCTTTAGGGTTTGTTCTGTGTGTGTCATGTTTGCATTCAAGTGCAATGAGAAGAGTACCGAGGTGGGTTTTTTTGCTGGACTGTGGTGTTAAGAGTTCACTGAAAATGAATCTGAGGAACACATTGCCATTGCAATAACATCAAATCTATTCCAGTATTTGGTTCTCTTTTAATCCAGAACTTCTTTTTTATATTCAAGATCTGTTAAAATATTAAAAAGAAATTCTGGAATAAAAGAGAGTCAAAGGTATACAGAAAATAAAGCAGGATTCTTTTCTTGAATATCTTTTATCCTGAACTTGTTCCATGCTGATTGCTTTAGAAATAAATTTCAGTAATGAATATTTGCATGTTGTACATGGTGAAAATGCAATGAGCTGAAATGTCAGGGTGCAAGTTGGGCAAGTAACCATCTTAGAATTATTCAATTTGAGAAGAAAATAATCTACACAACGATGTTTTTGTGGCTAAGACTGGCTGTTTCAACCATTGGTGATGTGAAGAGTTGCCAAATGTGTTGTTTGTGATTCCCATGCCTTCCCCATGCAGAGTCTAAAGAGAAACAGAAAACCCCCAAAGTAAATAAGAGCCGGGTTTGCACAGAAACAGTTGTGCAGCTCAGCACTGTGCATCATCAGCCAGGCAGCACGGAGCCAAGAACGGCATTTTACAGCAGATGCTGTGAAAATCAATTGTTTTAAGTGGAGATTGCTATTTAAACATCTTATTATAGAATGGGGTAATTGCAATAGATCACTAGATAAAATAATAAAAAATAATTCTCTGTTAACAGTGTTGCCCTCAATCTAATAACGAACTGACAGCACACTCTGTTGGTGAGACCAAGATCTCTGCAGTTTTTCCATGCATAAAGATGGTACCTCACAGCTCTTCTGCATGAAAACATGCAAAGTGCTGAGCTTAAGTGCCTGATAGGAATATTTTTACAATTTATTATTAGAGGACGAAAATACAAGCAGTCTTACAGAGGGAATCAGACAGTAGAGGTATCACATGTTGTACCTGTGATCTTTGTGAAATATTTGTCCTCCTAGGTGACAGAAGCACAACTTAGAGCCCATATAGAAACATTTCTAACTGCAGCACTCAGAAATAACTTCTTATTTTGGCTTTGTCACCATGTGGCCCTTTCATGCAATTAAACTATACAATTAAATTTCATGCAATGAACGGAATGAAAGGGAGCATGAGGCAAAGTGCCTTTTTCTGCTAGAATATTTTAGGAATCCCTGTCCTTGCAAATAATTTCATGGAGTCCAAAGTCAGACTAAACAGTGTTAGAAATGTATCATTGTATGGAAGATTGCTTCTGCCTTGGTAAACAGAGCAGGGATAGAGTTGCTCTTTGTGTGATGTGCCTTCTAACCTCACACAGTACATTTAATTCTTCCCAGAACGTACCAGTGCGAGCAGGGCTCTTTTGAAGGTTTCCCTCAATGCCTGTACCCAGACTATGGAGGGGTTACCAGGCACACACACACACACAGGCGTGCTGCTGCTGCTCTCTGAACCAAGGGAAACACTTATCCTGCTTTTCCCCTCTGCCCAGCACTCCAGAGCACAGCCTGGTTTTATTAGTGGGTGTCAGTCCTTTCCCTCCTCCTCCTTCTCTTCTTGTTTTTCTGTGAGGTCCACGCACCATCAGAGAGTCCTGATGGGAATGAGACCAGAGGGTGGATTTTGGGGAGCTCTGGGGGTAGGGCTGTAAAGGGAGGGGAAAGGAACAGAAGAAAAGGATTTTAATACTGTTAGGGAAAAGAATCTTGGGTAGCATTTTGGTGGAGAGTTAAAAGATCAGACAATAAATTTACTTAACAGAGACTAATCTACTGGGACTGAACTTCATATCCTGTTTTGGGATAATATATTTCCTTCTGTGCTCTGGAATGAATCTGTCATCTCAAGTCTAATAATGAGAGGCAGAGGATTTTTAATCTCTGACCCCCTTCCATATAATTTAATAAAGGCTGGTTTCTTTATTTTATTTGGAAGCTAACTTATTAAACTTCTTCTTAACTGCTCCTCTGAAAAACCCAGTTCAGGATTTTGTGTTTTCAGATTTTTAAAAATGAAATTGGGGTTTTCTTTAATGGAGAACAATGATGTACTTGCAAAATATTTGTTATGGGCCTCAATTCAGAGCACGGTTGTTTGTCTCTCAGCATCTCTGCTGAAATGCAGCGATGGGAAGCAGAGCACAGTGTTTGCACTTTCTTGGCTCCACGTCCTCACCGAATTCCATCCGACTGGGGCAGACAGGGATGGGAGACCTAAAGCTGGCCTGTGACATTCTGTAGCAGTGAATGATTGCTTTGTGGGAGGCTGAGCTTCAAATGTGGTAACCACATGCATAATTAGCTACGAAATCACAATGCTCCCCCTGCAGCAGGCTGCTCCTCGTGTGGCAGCGGCTGCCACCGCTGCAGAGGTGCCACACCACTGACCTGCCACAGTGGCTTTGCCAAGCCCCTTGGTCCTCTGCAATTTGTTAGGAAAAGCTCTCCTCACCCTCGGGCAGCCCCCAAACATGCTGAGATTATAAATCACTCCGTGGGCCTGTTGAAAGCTGTTGCTCCCAAGGAATGTGGTGGCAGGTCAAGCTGAGATCTCTCTTCTTGTTCTGCCTGATCATGGGAGAGTCAGTAAAACACAGCAAAGAACAAGGCTGCCTTCCCTCTGCAAATTTAGAAATAGAGTACAAAAGGACAAATAAACAAAACTAAGCTCCTTCCTTAAAGGTTTTTCTGCAATTTAAGTCAATCTAAGGGCTGGTGTCCCCTTGGGGCTCCTATGTCAAGGATGTCTCTGGCACCAGTCAGGCTCCTCCAGCCCCTGCTCATCACAGTCCTGTATCTGTGAGAATCAAAGCACTTCGGAGATCTTGCCTCCTACATAAGCCTGTTTACCATGGACTTTGTAAAAAACCTTTTCATGGAACTTGCTTCAGCTTCTGAAGTTTGTTTTTTTGGGTTTTTCTGTTGGTTTTTGGGTTTGTTTTTTTTGGTGGTTTTTTTGTGCTTTTGTTTGTTTGTTTGGTTGTTGTTGGTTGATTGGCTTTTCATATTACAAAAGGACCAAATATGACAGGGAGGAATTTCAGATTTGCCACAGACAATTGTAGAGGCTGAATTAGAAGGGCTAGTGCAGGCCATGCAAAAACATCCTTAGATTTCTGTCTAAATTAAAAGTGTAGCCTTGACAGTGATTAAGAACTTATTTTCACACTTCCCAGAAATTCCAGTCTAAGCAACTCTTGAAATTCAGTGCTGAAGTTTTTACCTTCCTTTTAATCTTCCAGGTTGCTGTGTCCTGTGTTCAGTTCATGTTCTGAACACTTTTGCTTTGTGAATGCTGCTGAGGTGTGGGGACTTGAGCACCTTGCAGAGTGATTGTACATTCCTGTGTAACTCAGCCCTTTCCAAAAGGGGCTTCAGAAAACATAGATACAGCTAATACAGCGTGTTCTTCTGAGAGTTTGGATTCCTAGTATTAACACAGAGGACAGCCCTTTGTTTTTGAGCACTGAAACTCAGAATTTAACATATTCAGATGCTGGAGTCCAGGTGCTTGGTGGAGAGAATGATGGGTCTGCAGCAACTGAAATGGAGCAGTGCTGCTTGATACTTCCCCCTCAGTCCTGGTGTTGGGGACATGTGAACAAATGTGGCTCTTCTGAGACTTTCTAGGGGACTTTTTTGTGGCTGGTGTAGGATTAATAAATTTTAAAAATCTTGAATTTAAAAATAGGATCAATTTAGGGATGGCAGTCCTCTAGGGATCACGATTAAAATGGGAATATTTTGTTACAATCTTTGGTTTCCATAGTAACAGCAAGTTATAGACTCATCAGATTCCTGGTCTCTCTTGTATCCCACTGTTACCTTGTTGTTGAACAGCTTTCCTCTTCAGAGCAAAACCCAATAACTCTTATTTTCCACTAGCTACAGCTCCAGTAATTAGAACAGTAAATTTTGTCCAGTAAATAGGGTATGTACTTAGCTGTGCTAATGTGGTTTTACAGCAGAAGAAAAATGGTGGCAATGGCAGCTTGAGAACTGATACGAGTACTTTTGTATAATTTAAACAGCAGTTATGGAAAAAAAAAAGAATAGTTTTGCTTCATCTTGATAAATTACATATTATGGATGCCTCTATAGTAGTTTGTCTTCACAGACACTTATTAAAATGTTTTATATACAAGGGATGTTTGCTCTTTCATTTTGATTATAAGTGGAAGAAAAAAAGCAGATAGATGAAAATTGACTATTCATGAGTGGTAATGGGGACAAAAGTGCAGGTTGAAAGACAAATGGTGTTTTTTCACTTGGGAAAGGTGATTTTCTGTAGCGTAGGGACAAGAACCCAGGACTAGAGCATCTGGAATGTTTGGTTTATCCCCATCAATCTTGAAAGTCTATCTTGTGACTTCTGTGGATTTATATTTTCCCTCCTTTTTAGCACTCTGAGTCATTAGATTGTCTGCTTCATTATACACATTAGTACATCACACTCCATAAATCCAGACAGTAACTCCTATTCTCCTGAATGTGGCTGTTATTTCTGCATTTGCTGTCTGTGTGCATTCATATCCTGTTTCTTTTCCCCACTTTTTTGAAGGCTCCAAATTTAGCTGTTTGCTTAGTAGCAAAGACCTAAATCCACATCACTGACCTCACAGGGGGTCTGATGCTTCATTCAAAGCAGGTAGAATTTCAAATCACATTTATGAAGAATTCTCTGAACTGTTGCTGAATGGAAAACTTTTCATCACACGCTCTCTGTTACAAAATAAAATAAAATAAAAATATATATACATATCTCTGTCTCTCTCTCTCTATATATATATATATCTATATCTATATATGTATACACATATATTTAAAAGCTTAAAGAAAGGGCAAACAAATATCCCCAGTGGCATGGGAAGCCCAGCACCCTGTTTCACCTCCTTAGGGTGTCTCTCCAGGTCAGGTCCAAGAGGATTTTAACTGGGCTCCTGGGGCAGGTGCTCGTATGGTTTGTGCTTGTTCTACGAGTAAATAAATTACTTCAGTCTCCAGGTCTGTCTCCAGGGCCTTTCAACAGTACTATAAATTCTTATTATCCAGACAAAATCAAAACTTATTTCTAGTAGAAAAAGCAGGTCTTTTGTTTCCTTTTTTTTTTTTTTCCTTCTCAGATTCTTTTAAGACAAAAGAAGCCAGGCAGAATTACCTAAAATATTAAGACCTTCAAACAGACTTTGTTCAGCTCCCCAGCTTGGTCTTCTGTAATTAACTGGGTAACACACGTGGGTTTTTTCTAAGAGGGAAAAAATAGTGAGTAACTCAGCATTCCTGGTGTACCCATATCATTGTGTCATATCATATGTGTATATTGGTGTACAAATATTATGGAGGGCTAAAAAAATGTCATTTCCAGTGTATTTTAATAATCTAGAATGTGGTCTTAGAATCAAGTTTACTTGAGTGATTCTGTAGCAGGAGGGGAGAGCCAAGTGGTTTCTGCTTTCTGGTTTTCCTGCCTAGAGAGGAGGAGAAGCCAGGGAGGGCTGATGGCTGCCTGGTGCTCGATGTCACCATCTGTCATCAGTCACATCTGACAGATGTCACTGCTGCCAGCTTTTCTCTGTAAGACACACTTTGGGGCTGTGCTATTGTGAATTTTTAAGTTAGTGAAACTGTTTAAATTGCAATAAATTATTCTTCAGGCTGGCCAGAAAAAAAGAGTTCATGGGCTAATAATGGTAAAATATTTTGCATATCTTTATGAGCATTTTCTTCCAACGTTTATATTTGCTGTATTCTGGGTGTGTTACAAATGAAGAGGTTTTAACATTTTGATCTCTATGTCTAAAGGTGGAAATAAATCTTAAAGTCTGAGCAAGATCATTACTCTAGATCTGGGCTTTATCAGGGTGTAATGAGTAAAACATGATGTGAAACCATGTTCAGTTTTATTTAAGTTATAAAATAATGGTTTGTTACCATTATTTAACAATCTTAACAATGATGGCTAAATGCAAAACCTCTTCAAACCTTGTGGTACCTGCTTTGAGCTCCTTGCAAGCTGCAGAGCTCTCTGGACACCTGGGGTGGGAGAAGGAACTGTGGATTTTGAAGATATAGAGAGACAGACCTGGTTGTTGCTAATATTCTTGGCCATGCAGAATGTCTTAGTTTTCTTGACTGATTTTTTCTTTGATTTAAATTATTTTTGTTAAAAATGTGTTCTACATTTATAGTACTAATGGGAAACAGTGCAGAGTGTAAATACCAACTCGGGAAGGGAAGGAAAAAGATGAAGCTATAGCAACAGTGCAAGGCAGGCAGACAATAAACACTGTCTCGGTGCAAAAAAAAAAGAGAAGTGATTTATGGAAAGGAGATAAGTAAACACAAATGGCATATAACTTAGTGTAGTTGCTGTGGATATTACATTATTTCTGCAGTGAATATATAGGAAACAGTGAACCTGTGCTCTCTGAGAACTTCCTGAGAAATATTTCAGCTGTAACTCTGTATTTCAGTCACTACTACAAAAAAGATGTTTTATTTGCTTTAATGTGGGAACAACATCCATTTGTTTCATACCTTCACAGCTACAGGAGTGAATAAAGTTTCCTGAAATAACACAGCTGAAAACCTTGATATTAAGTTTCCAATTGTGGTTCACCTTCAAGTGTATAAAATATAAATTATAACCAAAGCAGTTATTTTCAGCAAGTTTGGAGGATGTGATATCTGTGCATTAAAGGGAAAGGTGTAATGTGTCCATCTTTGTCACTCTGACTTCTCCAGGCAGCTTTATACAGTCACACTTGATCTATCAGAAACTGTAGTTGCTGGAAAAGTTATGAAAACATCAGCTAATATTTTACAGACTTGAGTTTATTTTTCCAAGGATTTTACCTTTCATTTATCCCAGAGCTTTTCTTCAACAAACTGGGTGGCGAAAATATCATGTTACACTTGAATGATGGCACATTGGGCCCAGCTTTTCCCAAAATGTGCGATGGAGGGATTGGAAGTGTGTGGCCACTGACTCATAAAAGGAGCCCAATCTGTGCCTGGTCCCTTCTCCAGGTGTTGATGTCCCGGGGGTGCTGAGGCTGAGTTCCCATCCTTGCTCCAAGGATGGGGCTGGCATTTATCTTGCAGAAAACTTCCAGTGCTGCAAGCTCTCTTGGGATGGTTTGATGAAGGGGTTTCTGCACCTACATCTGAATCAAATCTCGTGAGCTTTGATAAAATGGTATCTTGTGAGTGGGAGCTGGAAAAAGCAAGGGGAGAGCAGGGAGTTAATTTTATCTACCAGATTTATGCTTCTCATATACTTATTTACAAGGGGTTTTTCTCCACGGCACAGCAAGGCAATTCATTATCTGTGGAATTCCACACACTGTCAATATTTTTGGGCAGTGTAGGTAGGTAAACATTGGTTTTTTGTTCAGAGAGAGATTTGAGATAGAAAATTGTGTATTTGCTATGAATCACAGATAGTTATACAGTAATCTTGCATATTGAAAATTCTAGTTACAGAAGCAACCTCAAAATGTATTAGAATCTTATTTTCCACTCCTATCAATAGTCAAGACTGTTTGACAATTTGAGATTTTTAACTGCTATGACAAAAGATAAATGTAGAATAATTTTGTATTTTATATTTTGTAGAATACTTTTATTCTACAACTAAGATGTAGAGTCCTTAATCTGAGTTAGAAAAAGAGATGTTCACTTTGCACATGTATTCTTAGACTAAAATCTTTGTGAAGAACAGATGTTAATTCAAATTATGCAGCGCCTGAAGACAAGTACTAAAGAATTATAAATATGATTATTTGTTGTGATAACCTCATTTTAAAGGAGAAGCTTCAATTTTTGACCGTGGAGTCATTCACAGCCTCCAACCAGAACGATATATGGATTAAATTTTTAGAATTTGAAGCACTTGAGGAAATAATTTCAACTTTTAACTGTGTCAGTGTCAAAACTATTATTTGTGGAATGTAATTGGCTGGGTTTTTTTCCATTTGATAAACTGGACATATAGAATAATATATATTGAAAAATATATTTCTTGTCAGGGCAATTAGAAACCTTTTGTGCAATGGAAACTCTTGTTCTTGAGAAGGAGTGTCCAGTCATGGTAGCTCATAAACTCTGAAGTTATCAATTTAATACTGTGAATATCAGTTTGCATTTTGATTTCTTAACCTCAGGAGACAGAATACTCATTAGAATACTTAGGCAGAGTAAGAACTTAAAAATACAGGTTGGTTTATGGGTTTTGTTGTGTTTAATCCACACCCTGGGTGCAGTGAGGAGTCCGGATTTCAGCTCGCAGAGCCCTGCCTTTGAGCCCTGTTCTCAGCAGCGGCAGAGCTGTCCTTGGATGAGTTTCCTTCCAGCTCATCGAGGGCAAGGAGCCCCAAGGAGCCCCAGGTGGCCCCATGGAGCCCCAAGTGGCCCCAGGGAGCCCCAAGTGGCCCCAGCATTTCACTGGCAGGAAAGAGAGTGCCAGAGAAACTCAGGGCTGCTCTTCCTCAAAGCAGCTGCAGGAGGCCGGTGCTGCTCTGTCCCAGGAGTGGAGTTGGGCTGCTTTAATCGGCTTGTGAGGAGCAGCCATGAGGGTGAGGAGCAGCCATGAGGGGTGAGGAGCAGCCATGAGGGGTGAGGAGCAGCCATGAGGGTGAGGAGTAGCGCTGAGGGTGAGGAGCAGCGCTGAGGGTGAGGAGCAGCGCTGAGGGTGAGGAGCAGCCATGAGGGTGAGGAGCAGCCATGAGGGTGAGGAGCAGCCATGAGGGTGAGGAGCAGCGCTGAGGGTGAGGAGCAGACATGAGGGTGAGGAGCAGCCATGGGGGTGAGGAGCAGCCATGGGGGTGAGGAGCGGAGCTGGGAGCTGGCACTCATCCCGCTGGCCCCGAGGCTCTTGCCCTCCCACCCACGTCCGGCCCTGTGGGCGCTCCCACTGGGGCCTTGCAGACTCCTTTTAGAGGGCACCAGTTCGCGCTCTGGACTCTCGAACAGCTGCAAAGGCAGCGGAGTGGGCCCAGCTGTGGCTCCCGGTGGGCTGAGGCACTGAGCAGCAGAGGGCACCAGATCAACGCAGCTGCACCTGCCGGGATGGGCGCAGGTTGGCCGGGATGCGGCCAGGGATGCAGGCTGGCTCTCATCTCCAGCACAGCCCCTCGGCGTGCCTGCTTTCCTGGAAGGCTTTGGGGTCAGAAACATTATTTCCATCTTAGACTGTGTGGTTAAAAAAGAAAATTTCATGCAAACGAGCTGCTCCAGTATTGCCTTTCCAAAGGCTGTGGGATGCCAAGCTACAGCTGCTGGAGCAGTCATCGGACTGTTCTGTCATTTCAGAGAGATCAACATTATTCAGTCATGACTTGAAACTTGAGAATAAACAAACAAACAAAAATGTTTCAGTTTTTTTCTCTTTTTTTTAAACAAAAGTCCAAACAGCTCAACATGAGATCACTTTGGAGAGGTAGGATGGTGTTTATTTCACACTGCCAGAATTGCTGCAGGAGGGAGGGTAGCAGAAAATGAATGAACTAAGCTTTTCTAAAAGCCTCACTGGCTTCAGAATGGTTTTTCTTTAAGAGTTGAAAAGAAATTTAAGTTTATCAAGATTAACACCTGAAAGAACAAGAAAAAACCCAAGTATTAATTTAGTGAAGGGCTTACAGGTTGCACTGGAAAGTGCCAGCCCTGCAGTGCCCCAGTCCTTCCTTCCCTGTCCCAAAACATAAAAAAATCCTCAGCTCCTGCTCACTTTTATTAAAGGCTATGGCAATGTTTAACTAACATAAAGCTCTGTTTTAGTGGGATAAAATGTTGGGGCTTTCTTAAAACAAGAAAGGAAAGGCAGAGTAGGTGAAGCTGCAGACATCAACTGAGTTTTTCAAGCTATACAAGTTCATTTTAATGTTTTCACCAGAGTGCATCACCCCACATAATTTCTCCATCTTTTTATAGCTGTGCTAATGATGTTCTCATTTCTTCTGTAATCTGTTGCAGTCCTACACATTAGTTTCAGTGATGACTTTGCAGAAAACACAGATTATGGTGTTGGCAGGAATTCCCTTCCCTGGAGGTACGAGACATTTGAGTTAGGTGAGGAGGGCAGAGTTTGCAGTTTTTCCTGGCAGTGGTTCAGTGCAGTTCTATATTTATTGTGACTCAAAAAAAGTCTTTTATTTAGTCTGTGTATGAAATGCCTCTTGCCTTTCTTTTGGAATTAGTGAAAGTTGAGAGCATTTTATGTCCTCAGAGATTTTGCATTTTTACTAGTGAATGTCAAGGTGGCAGAAAATTTTGATTAATAATACCTATGGCAGGGGGAATACAGGGCTTGAGAGAGTTGCAGTTTATTTGGGAAGAGCAGGGTTAGGGTATCAGTTGCTAATCTGGTTACTGCTACAGCAGTAGAGCAATCTACATTTAATTTACTTTTTCTGAGAATGATATGAAAAGGAAGAAATAATTTTTTAGTCTAGACAAATGTGAGTATGTTATTGTGATATGTTGTCATGGAAATGTTTTAAGAGACCAAAATTAGTTAATAATACATAATATTGTAGATAATGCATTAGTTTAATCAATGAGTTATACAGGTCAATGAACTGAAACTGACGTTAGAGGGAACTGAAAAGAAAATTAATAATTTAAACTGTACTGTGTGTTTTTCCTAAAGCTGAATATAGGTAGAAGAAGAGATGGATGGAAGGAAATAGGGACATAGATGATTTGTGTAATTCATCCACCTATTCCTTCCAGTAAATAAGAAAATCTGTCTTCAGTCCTGGATCAGCCTTCTTTACATAGGTTAGCTTCTGCTCTGTCTTTTTGTCTCCTCAAAACACTTTCAGATGTTTAAATCTCGAGAATCAAAAATCCCCCTGTAGACTAGGTGTTCTAAATAACTCAAGAGCTTGGTTGTGGGCAGCACATGCTCTCAGCACTGGGGCTGAGAAACCAATCCTAAAGCAATTTTATTTGTTCTTTCCACACTTATTTGAAATGAAACAAGTCAGTGACTGAAATCCATACACTACTTAGGGCACCAGTACCTCATCTCCCACACCCTCATTGTATAAAGTTTAAAAATGACTCTTTGCCTGCCTACAGCAGTCAGGCTGCTCAAGCCCTGCCTGGTGAAATGAAACAATGATTGAAGTGGCTGGGGGACCACAATATCCACAATATCCTTCAGGGTCTCTCATCAGCCATCAGTGGGGCCACAGGGAGCAGATCAGGTGCTAAGTGTTACTCTTCAAAAGGGTTCTGGGGAGCAGCTAGAGAGTGTGAAGTCTTGCAGACTTTTTTTATTAACTACTTGTTTAGGAAAGCACGGAGGTATTTTCTGCTGTAGCCTGAACACCACCTCTGAATAGCAGAAATCCAATAAAATTCCCTATTTCCTACTTTCCCAAAGGAACTGCATTATCTATAAACCCTGTTTACCTTAGGGCTGTGATTAACAATTCCCCATAAGAAAGGATTTTGGATATTCTAAAAAGGAAAAGCAAACCAATTATATATGTGCTTCTAGTATCAATGTGAGAAGAGTACACAAGGAAAAATATTTATATTTCTGTGATTTCCCATTTGACTTTTTTGTTTGCCACTTAACTAGTAATAGATGGGATGAGAAAATATTCAAACTGTGATTTTCAGTGGGGAATAATAACAGTCAGATTTGTACATATTTCCAGTACATTTAGACTTTTTTTTTTGCTAACCCATATCCTCATTTATGTGCCAGCAGAGAAAGAACATCTATGTGCAAGTCAGTGTTTTTTCATAAACACCTAAGCATCCATGCTGCGTGTTTCCTACAGGATTTTTCACCACCTTCGCTCTGGGATACAATTGCCTGTCCCTGACTGTGAGTTTTGTGTATTCCTGGGATTTCACACGTGGTGGGAACGTGGAAGGAAAGGTCAGGTCAGTGAGTGAGGTGCAGGAAAATGATGTGCTGCATTCAGGCAGAGGCTCCTCAGGGCACTTCAGCTCACTGGCCATCCTAAGTTTGGTTTAGTCAATCTGGCACCTTCTCTTTCTTTGTCTGAATATTAAGATTTTTACAGACCTGCACTCTCAAACCAGGAAATTCCTCAAAATGTGTGTGTGTGTGTGTGTGTGTATGTGTTGTTTTTTCCTATTTGGTTTAAGATAGCAAAAATTGGTATTTACTGAGTGGCCACCATTTATGTAGTTGAAATGAGATTAATCATATCTCTCTGTACTGAATTCCAGTGATTTATTAGAAAGAAATTACACTGACAACCATGAGCTTGTGTGGACAGTCTAGCATCCACTCCTGCTTATGGCTTCCTAATAAATAGTGAAAAGTCAACCATTGTTTCTTAGAGCACATGAGTAGTGAAAAAAATCTTTGCTAAAGGCAAACTTACTAGGTTTTGCCAAGAAGCTTGTGCAAATGGCATTAATTATGCAGAGCATGATTTGTGTCATAGAGAATTTATGAAATTGAAACAAATAGACATTTCATTTTCTACAAAATCAGCACCAATGTTTTAGACCTATTAGTCAGGTCAGGTGTTCTTCAACAGTAGAAGAGTATTCTATTATTCTTTGTTCTAATATTCCTACCCTAGAGACAACAAAAGAACCCACATGAGCAAAATGCAAACCAGCACAGAATGACAAGGGGATGGCCCAGTCTTTGCCATAACCTGGTGCCAGAAAATGGAAGAGGCTCGGGTGTCTTTTAACCCTGAGCTCATATTCTAAATTTAGACCCTAGAAACTTTGTGCAGGTGCCACTTTGCAGTAGTTTTGTAAGTGGAAAGTCAAGTATTTCTGCTGAATGTTTTCCTGTCATCTGTGGTTTGTGTGCATTTGGATAATGTAAAAATATCCCATGTGACCTGCTAGGCTGTGGTATCAGAACATCTCTGTGTGGAGACACACGTCAGCAGACAAGCAGATTGCTTTCTGCATGTGTCTTTGGAGAGGTTTAAAAAGTTAGTGGAAACAGCATCTGTCAGCTATTATTGTAGTGTTGTTCTTCTTTGTTTAGCAAGTTGTCAACAACTGAATTGACAGAAAATCAGTCAAATGTATTTTTGTCTACAGTCCTTGACAAGTGGCGGAGGCCCATTTGTGTCTTTTCTTGGCAATGACATTGTAGGTTCATGTACAAAATCTAAGCAAGTTATCACTTCACTGAAAGACATTGAGTTAAGACAATTGAGAATACTTGCTTTGTGTTAAAATAACTATTTAATAATTCTACTGTAAATAATAACCAGTTGGAAAATAGAATGTTGTAGCAAGACACCTCAGCTATCTCTGAAGCAAGCTTAAATGCTCTTTTTTGCAGTTAAGCCTCTACAGATGTCAGCTGAGGAGAACAAACATCTTCATAATTTATTTATCACAAGTGAAAGCTGATTTTTCTACTTGATCATCTAGATATTACTTTATTTTTCTGTCTCCATTATGTCCACTCCAAAGCAACTGATAAGCTGAGATCCAAAAATAACATCTTTTTTTATGGATTTTCTTCCCTCAAGGTCGAGAATCCAATCAGACACTGTCCATTTGCAAAGCTTTTCCAGGAAATGCTCTTTTTTCTTTAATTTACATGTAATTTTATTTATGTTAAAGTCACCATAAGAGCAACTGAAGTTTTTACAGTCTCCTTCAGAGAATTCAAACCACCAGTTTTAGAACTAGATGTGTGCAATAACTGTATTCAGGTTTATGGAAGAAGAGGAGCTTGGCCCCAGTCTTTTGGATTGACTGTTTTACTGTGCCTTCAAAAACTTTTTTCACCATACGTGACTAAAAAGTATTTTTAAATTCTGGAATTTTCAAAGTGAATGGAGATTTTAGGCTAACAGCAAGAAGGCTTGTAGAAAAGATCTGTTAAATATGAAAGAGATGGGGGGAGCACAAATCCCAGACTGTTCTGTGCTTCCTTGTTCCCTTCTAAAATTCTGAGCTGATACTATAAGGAAATTTTTCTTTGGAGTGTAATGTTTACTTGGGGAAGATGGTGTTAAAGAAAAAAACCCCTTTATTTAGCTATGACATTCTTAGGATCATTTAGCTGCTAGATTGGGCTGTGCAGTGTTTGAAAAGAGGCAGAAATTGCAAGATAAGATCAACTGCTCACCTGGGGAGACTTAGAAAAGTTTCATATTTGAAGCACATGTTCCAAATGCTAGTCAGGAATGGATAGCATTAAATTCTTACATCTGGCACAGAGCTGCTTGCTTTTATGTTGGTTTCTTTTCTTGTTTTATTGTTTAAAAGGATAATAAAACCTCACAATAATATCTCATAATCAGTATAGCATATCTCCAGGCACCTTTTGAATGGTGGCTGTGCCAAGAAGAACATACGTCGTGGTTTATTTTGCCTACAGAAATGCTGAGAGTTTTCATCTGGATCCCTTTGGAAATAAATTTATGATTTGTACCAGTGCAAAAAAAGGAAGAAGAAAATATTCTGTACTGGCTGAATAGCTGGTAATTCATTTTAGCTGTGTGGCAAGCATAATTAATTATTCAAGGCACATTACACCTTTGGCATGGCTTCAACTGTTGCATGTTGCCATAGATGCTTCAAAGCCAAGGCTCCTGCCATTTTCTCTTGGTTTTGGTATGGTTCTGTGGTTAGTAACTGAATATGAATAAAATCAAAATCCACCTTAAAATGAACAATAATTCTAACTTGTAGGTTTTTAGTGGGTTTTAAAGCAAATTTTAGCTGTACTTCACACATACTGATCTTCACTGCTTGTTTTTACTCCATTTGCTCTTACTCCATTGCAGAGAATGGAGTAAGAGCAAGGAAAAGACTTGAACAGGGAATGTTGGTGTGTCTTCATGAGAGCTTTCTCTTTGGAATTCTTTCCAAATATTCCACTTTGTTTCAGTTAATTCCTTTTTGTTCTCAAATCTAATTAGATGCAGTGTTGATGGCAATGGACTGATCATTTGATGTGTTTGTTGCTGGCAGATGTGTGTTAGCTGGATCATGTGTGCCCCATTTGCCCACTGCCCTGGATACTGGCTGTGGCTGCTGTAGGAGATAGGTGCTTCAGTTCAAACAGGTTTAACATTTCTGTTTCTGTGGCTCCTCCTTGGGATTTTTCTTTTCTTTACCAGTTCTAATTCCTCTATAATTTTCAAAAGTAACTGTTTCCTTAGGACACTGAGGGAATCAATATCCGTGCATCTTTTAAAAATCCTAGTCACAATGCTTCCAGCTGGTGATTCCAGGGTATTTTCTTCCCTCCAGTTACATTAAGATCTCTGAGGTTAGTCCTTCCTACAAACTGTCTTTAATCCTCCCCTTAGTCTAATGGGACTGCTTTTAGCTCTCTCTAAAGAAGTTCTTTTTTGAAGGTGTCAGCCAGACTTTTATCCCAGGAATGTTTAGATGTGTTTCCAGGAAGAGGAAAGCTGTGCTTTGGCAGCGGTGTTTGGTTGGTCACACTGACATGTTCTGATATCCTTTCCTGGAGCTAGAAACTGGGTGGTAATTCCATGACTTGTGCATCCCCTTGTCCTGCATCTCTCTGGGCCCCTTCACTCTGTGGCCCATATGAGTGAATCTGGGTTTTTCCAGATTTACAGTTCCATCAGCTTGACTTTGATGTTTGGGTCTAACCACCTAGGATAGCACACTGCTCATTTTTCTTAACATATGAGAAACTTGTTCATATTAGTAAGGTGTTTTTTTAATCTATTCTTATAAATGAACTATCTGGAAACATTCTGGGAATAGACTGCAGTTCCAAACAGAGTTGTGATTACTAAGCAGTTGGGTTTTTGCCATCAGCAAATGATCATTCACTTACTAATGTAGTGAACCATTTTAAAAGAATTTGTCTTGTTTCTCTCCTGTTACTGCTTGTTATAATCATTTGTCTGATTCAGACTCTTAACTCCTTGCAAATTGTTCCCATCAAATTAAATTTTTAATCTATGACAATGCTAAATGCAGTTAATTGTTTATGGAATGCTCTATAGAATAGTGATAAGACAATGTTGATCAATCAGGTGGCTCTAAAGCATACAGTTCTAATACTGCTATAGAATAGTGATAAGACAATGTTGATCAATCAGGTGGCTCTAAAGCATACAGTTCTAATACTGCATCACTCTATTTCAAAAACCATTACTGTTGCTTTGGAAAGTGCCAGTCGTGGTTAAAGATGTCAGCAAATTTAAGAGAAGGACAGAAAATATCCATTTAAAAATCTTGGTTTCATTTAAAAGTTAATGCTGAAAAGTGTGCAATTGGAATTTTATTTTCCTTCTGTTACACCCAGTGATGACTGTCATGAGAGCAATAGGCCAGACAAGGGACTAAAATTGTGCTAGTTAAATAATTTACTAAGTACTATTCTGCAGTTCTGCTCTTTCTTTAGACTGCTGGCTTGAACTATAAACTTGAGAATTCTTACACCTCCAAGATGTTTTACTAAACAAATATTAATTTAATATTAAGGGTTACAGAATGGAAACTATTGCCTATACAGTATTCACAATATTAAAAGGACCAAATGTAATATAAAAGCCAATCTTTCACAGAAACACATAAATTGAATCCTTAAAGAAATGCTTTTCTTCTAATTCTTTTTCTGTAGACAGGTTCATCAAGTATGCTCCCAGCAGATAATGTGAATGTCAAGGTGTAAACATGTCTTGAAACAAGCCTTTAATTTTCCATGGGAAGTTATTATGGTGGTTGTAAATTATGTGACTTCCTCATGCTAAGTAAACCCAAATTTAAATCTAGACAAGCCATTAAGGAAATAAAGCACTGGTTTAATTCTATTGCATTCCAACATTATGGAAAGACACATGTTGGAATTGGGATTGACTGGAACATTTTAGACAGAATATGTTGACATTGAAATCTGATTATTTTCTGTAGGTGCTCAGATATGACAATTTATGCTGAGCTCCCAGATTTATCCCATGAGGGATGTTTGCATCTCAACCAGCCTCTCCTAGATCCTGAACCTGCATTTTCCTCTGGTGTTATGGCTCAGAAGCTCATGATTGTGGAACCTTCTCTGTGTCTGAACTTTTTTGACCAGGACAATTGTGTCCCCCCAAGATACACAGAGAAACACGTTAGGTCTGCTTTGCCTTTGATTCAGGTGCCTCAAGTCCTTGTGTTTGATGAGGAGTAGGTCAGACTTTACCAGGGCTTGTCTCATCCATCCTCCTCGTGCATGTGCAGGACCACCAGAAGCTTTCATTCAGCACAAGGGTGTCCAGTGTAATGTTTTAGCTGTGATTGTGTTTTCTCGTGTGACTTCCTCAACTAAATTTTAATTGTACTGGATGAAATTAATAAATAAACAAATGTGATCATTTTTAGAACTTGAGGTGGAGATTTTTCAAAACAATTCTCACATTTGAAATGTGTCAGGAAAACAACTTGGAGATGTCTTTTGTGCCTTTTAATTACTGTATTGTCTGGTGCCTCAGAAATTTTCCTTAACATTTTTAGTTTATGATCAATGAAGATTTTGGGCAAAAGTAGATGCCCCATTTTCATTTCACTCCATATATTTGTCTTCTCAACTTCATCAGTAACAAGCAAACTCCACTCTTGATATTGGAGGAGTTCAAAGTTTAGCCTGTGTGTCTTCTTAAGCATCACATATGGGAAAGAAAATCTTACATACCTGATAATTTACTTTTGTTTCAAATATTTTTCAGGTGGGATTTCTTGGGGGGGTGGTCATTCACTAGAAAAAAAATCATTACTGAAGTCAAAAAACTCCTTTGCCTTGGGGGTTTTGTCCTTAACAAGCAAAAAGGAAACACTTATGCCAGATAGAACTGAGCTTCCTACAATACCTCCACATGGCTAAAATTGCTAAAATTACTGGGCAATTTTGATAAGTAGTTATTATATAAAAAAGGGGGCTTTCAAATGCTTTACTGATCAATGACAAACCAGGGCCATGCCATAAAGAGATGATAAAGAGAAATGGAGCAGATCTGTCTCTGTGCATTAGGAACTGGTGTCAGGTGGCTCAGAAAGAGCATCCATGGTCACTTGGTGCTGCTCTGGCTGAAATCCTGGATGCCTCCTGTGTCCCAGCTATGATACCTGTGGTTTTGGGTTAACATCCACAAGCTGGACTTCCTTTTTAAATCTGTGGAACTGTCTGCTAAAAGGAGAAATGTTGTGTGTGCTGTTTATCTTCCTTCTATATTTAGGGACTAAAGAATTATCTTGGTCATTCTCATTAAAATAAAATAAACTTCTCAAAACTACCTCATTTTATAAAGCTCAGACCTAGAACAGGAAAACTCTCTGACCTGGTGTTTTTATTTTGCCATTAGATGCTTTTTAGTGCCCTGGATACATATTTGACTCAATGTTCTATGACTACTTAAAACCCTCAGTTACGCTTTATTTGTAAGGTATGAACAACCAAAGCAAGGGTTAAACAGAGTCCTGAAAAAACCTCAGGTTATGTAAAACCACATGCCAAGTTTCTAAAGTGAAAGGCATGAAAAGAGGTCATAAATCACTGTGTCTGCAGAAGATGAAGTCTCCGGTATTTATTATTTACGCACCAGTTTGATTTGCCCACGAGGAAGCTCCTTGTCGGGATAAATGCTGTAACTATAGTGATAACACACTTGGAGCTGCAGCTTCCAGCGTGGGGCACAGCCAGGAGAGCACCACAGCATCCTCTTGCTGTGCTTCCAGAGAGAAGGGGAGCATTTGTCTCACAGTAATTTCCTTTTTTATGGGAAGCTATACGTAAAGAAGAAAAAAAAAGAATGTGAAGAGGGATTGTTAAAGTACTTCAATGAAACATGTATACTTTTCTTTATGTATTCCTTAACAGCAAACAGAAGCAAAGAGTTGGGTTTTTTACAGAAAAAACTCAAGCTTTTGGAAAAAAGAAAATTAAGATTTCTTATCTAAAGACAAGTTTTCATATGCATCTGTATAAAATGCTGGGGTTATTTTGTGTGTGTGCATTTGGATCTAAATATCTTTTAACTCTGGCTGGAACCAAACACTTGAAGGCAGAGGTGAGATCCCCTGGATCGTCTCTGCCAGATGGAGCAATGTGAATTCATCCACATGCACTCAAATATGTAAAAATTACAGATTTGATACATATCTCAGAGGTTTCTGAGTGACCTGAGGATGTTTTGAAGGTTTTCATGAGATCACCTGTCTGATTTTTACTTGTTGCAGATATCAGCTTTTTTACTGCAATCTGCTGGCTCTGCAGCTCAGCTCCCTGTGCTGGTTGATCCTCTCAGTCCCCTTTTGTGCTGAGTCTTTGTGGCTGTGAAAGAATATACTACTCCTCAGGATAATGACAGTCACTGCAGAAAAGCCCATTATTTTGTGACAGACTGTGTGTCTGCAGAGCTTGTTCAGCACTAAGGAAAGAGGGGCTGAGTTCTCAGCACACCTGGACCTTCTGTAGAAGGGATGTGTGGGGAGATGAGATGGAATGACACTTTCAAAGATTACAGTAACTGCTCTGAGCTACCTTGGCTCTGTGATTTTTGTGTGTTTGACTCACATTTTGTCTAAAAGTTTTTAATTATTGAGTGAGTTTTTATTTAGAATGACAGGTTCTGATGCATCATATGACAGTAGTTTATACAATCTAATCAGTTGTAGTTCAATCTCAAGGAAAGCTTTCATGTTTCTCTTTTCTTTGCTAGAGAAAGGTTTGAAATATCAATGTGTATTATTAAGGCTTGCTTTATTTTCCCCCAATGGTGTTTATTCCTCTCTTCTCTCTCTAAGAAGTGTTCTCTAGAGACAGAACCAGAACCAGTAGTCTGAATTATTGGGTTTTATCCCTATTCTTTACTGCATTTCTCCTCAATAACTCACTCTGTGTTTCTGTTCATCTCATGTATGAAGTGGGAATAACAATATTGTGACTTCCTTAGAAATAAAGTAGGAATTTCTTCCTGAAAATCAATAAACAAAATCTCTGTTAAGGTGCAGTCCCTGATTTCTCACTCTAAATAAGATATCATGAGAATCTGCTTCTCAACTTGGGCAAGATGCCTGTGGAAGTATCAAGTATTTTTTCAAAATAGTAAAAAATGTTGCCTGAACTGAATGTATTTTGTAAATTGCAGAGACAAAAAGAAAAACAAAAATATTTGAAAAGTTTTCTGAGACATGTGTGGTTTCTCTTTACAAGAAGAATTTTCTTCTCTGACCACATTAATGGAAGTGTAATTTTCTAATACAATTTTTGCCCGCAGACACTTCCCCCCAGCCCATATTCCCTAATTCTGCATCTCAGAGACACTGGTGGCTTCTTCTGAGGAAGCTTTTCCAAAAAAACCAAGATGTAGCAAACCCTTGGTACAGAAAGGTTGGTGTCATGGATTCATTCTCTCGCATTTCCATTGTGTCTCCATCTCCATCTCTGCTGGGTCCCTCCTGCATGGATGTGGAGGAGGGATGGATGTGGAG
>NC_031782.1:14088891-14097787 GCF_001522545.3 Parus major | reverse complement strand
GGCTCCTGAGGGTGAGCAGCCTGCACAAGACAAAGGAGAGAGCACTGCAGCTCCCAGGGAAGAGGCAGCATTTCTCAGTGTGATTAAGTGCTTCCATGGAGCTGCAGCAGCTACAATAGCACTTACATCTGGTAACTTCGCTTTTATGGAATGTTTTTGCCAGATTTTTCAGTATTTCAGTGAACATGTGTATGTTTGTATCAGAGAAAGGAGTTTGCTTTCATGTCATCCCTTCCGAGACACACTTGGTAATAAACAACTTCAGATCACACCTTACTTTTTTTATCAGGAGTGAACTCAAAATGTTGAGTTAAATTTCAGACTAAAGCTATTCATCATTTGAGAAAACACCTGGGTTTTTGATAAAATATGTGTATCTCAATACAGGGTTAGTATCTGAAATTCAGGCACCCCAATTTTATCTAAACATGGGATTAGTGTGTGAAATTCAGGCACCTCCTGTTTGTTATTTTCTCAATTTTAGGTCATGATGTCTTTTGATTTCTGTCACTGAAGTGATTAGAGCTGAATGAATTTTCATGCGTACAGGTTGGGGAATGAGAGGAATTGGTGCCATGTGTTTCCCATTGTGGGAACCTTTATGATATCATCGTCAGTGAACATGCTCAATATGCCTTCCAGACTTGGCCTGTTATTTAGGTTGTGTGATTGCTTTGGACTGTGTCAGGACAATATTCATATTCCCCTTGGTGCATGAATATTAAAATATTTAAAGCATTTCAGTTGATAAGAGGAAATATTCCCTCACAAAAAAACCAAAATGAAGAACCTTCATATTCCTGATGAAATATGTGAACTATCTCATTTAATGTCTAGGCCTCATTTTGCCATGGGCACTCTCAGAAGCTCCCTATTCAATACAGCACTAATTCTCACCTATCCCTCCTTAGGTACTCTCAGAAAAGCACATTTTTGGTCCCAGTTGCTAGAAATAAAGTCCTCCTTCTGTCAGCATATGGGTAACAGCTGTCATTACCACCAGCCAGTTATATTGTCTGCTGTCCCAGTCCTTTATCTGTCCAACTCCAGACACTAATTCAGAAAATCAGAATAAATAACCAAGGCATGTGGAGCTGGGGCCAAGTGTTTCTTATTTACAACACCTGTTGCCTTTTTGAGGGTTGGCACAGTCAGTCTGAGCCACAGCAGCTTTCTAGATTTCCTAACTGGATTGCATGAGAAGTGTCTCTACAGGTTTGTTTGGGGTTTTTTTGTGTAACTCTTCATTTTTATTTTCATTAAAAGGTTAAAATCCAAAATAACACCACACATCTCCAGCAAAGGACTGGACAAAAAGTTTGCAGTGGGTGGAACTGTGCCCATTTTCACCCTGTGATGCACTGATAGTGTTCAGCTGTGGTGCTGTTGTTCCCCCAGCTCCCCTGCTGCTGGGTCAGGGGACATTAAACACCTCAGAGAGAAAGCTCTGCTGTCCTCCTCCTCTTTAGTCTTTTTTTTCTTTACCAATGTGTATGCTCACTGCAATTATGTATCCTTGGATTTTCTCCTCGTGGTTTCAAAGTGCAGTGTGTGTTGGGTGTGTGGATGAAAAGAAAGACAGGGCTGTCTTCCTAATTCCTCAGATGTTTCAAGAATTTAACTTTTTTCCTAATTCCTGCCTCCTGAAACCATGCCAGTTTTACCTGAGATGTTTTTGGTGTTTCAAACTAAGCAGAGCTTGTGGGTCAGTGTTTGAGTGCAGGATCAGCCCAGTTTGGCCTGATGCAGTGCTGGGCTGCTGGCTTGGCCAGGTGTTTGGGACACCTGGTTTTTGTTGTGTTGAGGTTGTAGTGACCCAGAGGAGCTCAACACAACCATGCACAGCTGAGCTCCCTTGGGTGTCAGCTGGAAATACATCCCTCATGTGAGTTTCTTAAAACTCCTAAGTTTGTTATCTTCAGAGGAACTGGTGGAGCTGGAAGTAGACATGATATGGAGGACACAGCCCCTTCCTCAGGTCAGACAAATTATCTCTCTTTCAACCAATTAGTTGAATTAGCTAATTAGTGTAATGAATAATATTTTATCTGTCCAGAAACCTTGTATTACCTTTGTCTTCAAACTGTCACAAAAATTGTTTAATAGAAATCACATCATTTTTGTGTGGTAAAATTTAGAAAAGTAGAAAGAGGACTTAAGTGTCTAACAAAATTAATTAGAACTCTGGAGTCATTTAGAACTGACTCTGAAGATCCAATACCTCTCTAAAGCACAGTTAATTATAGTAATTTTTAAAAAATTAGTATTAACTCTCTTCTGTTTTGGGAAAACCATAAACTCAAAGCTTGAAACATGGAATGTATTTCTTGCAAATGTGTGTAGGCACATACATACATGCCACATATGTAGATATATATAAATATATATATCCATATATTTTATATATATATATGGTCTTAGCATCTAGTTCCAGCATCTGCAATGGACTACGGAGTCCACTGTGTGGTATGGCTGGCTTTGCTACATGTATTAACAGAGGTGAAAAATTATGCACTGAGTTCCCAGTGTAGGTGATTTTCTGTGCTATTTTTTAATTGAAATAATTAATTTTGTGAGAATTGATTGGTCTCTAGGTTTACAGCTACATAGGTACAGGACAGAAAGGAGAAATGAAAATACAGACTCTATATGCATACAGCTATATGGATGTATTTATCTTAATTTGAAATAATTACTTTCTTGCAGAAAGCCAATGATTTCTCATTTCTGCATGTAAACAACATTTGTTAGAAGTTAGAAAATATAAAATACATTTTAGATAAAAAGGATAGATTTAGTTTAGATAAACTAAATTATTCTTGTTCTAGAAAGAACCACCTTTTCTTCACTAAAAGCTTTTGGAGGCTCTGTGAAATAGCTGTTCATGCAAGGCTTCTGCTGCTTGGGCTTCAATAATTTTAACAAGGAAATAACATTTATTATATGCAGCATGTACTCCCATATCTATCTATAAACCTACATATTATACTCAAATCCAGAATCCATACAAGAGACCTCTGAATATTCTATGTCCTGGAAAATGGCTCAGTGGGAAATGAGCACAACCAGAGCTAAAGTGGCTTCAAAGCAATGCAGGACCAACAGGCTGAGCCTGCACCCATTTCAGTGCTGGAAGGGGCAAGGAAGGAAACAGGGAGCTGAAGATGTTCAGGGAGTCTACAGAATAAAACCCACCTGCCTGTTTGGAGATGCCTTTTCAAAGACCATGAGTGCCTCTAAGTGGCAGGAGTAAATAAGAGTGGCAGAGTTAAATCTCCATGTAGCGCACTCCAAATGGGATTAAACATCAACAAATCCATGCTGAAAGGATCTCTCCCTCTGCAATTTCCTGCATTGGAATTACCACACTCTGGAGGGGGAAAACCAAAATGCAGACATGGTGTGACCTGAATGTGAGGAGATGCTGTGGCTTCCCTGGGTGGAGTTTCTCTCCATGTTTCAAAACTCCCTCAAAGACAAGCATTTTTAGCAAATCAGTGTAAAGAACCCCGCCTGTCTTTTTCACTGCCCTTAGAGTTGGTATTTATTCTTCAACCACTGAGACTAACTAGAACAGAATTTAATAATAGCTAGGGTTTGTTTCTTAATTAATGTTCTGACTGTCCATACAGTACATCTTCAGTAGTGGGCAGCTCTTTGGGGTGGCTGGCAATGAAGTCAGACCCTTGAAAAGCTCTGAGGGCTCAGTAGCTGCTCCCTGTGCGTGCCACACCTTTGTACAAGGATGCTTTTGGAACAGGCTCCTTCTGCCAGTGGAGCCCTTCCCCTCTACCACAGCTCCCAACCTCCCCTCTGATACAGATACTTCATTTTGTCATGGCATTATGGATTTTGTGTGCTGCTGCTGTGATTTCATCCATTACCACCAAATCCAATCTTCCTCAGTGGTTACAAGCCTGCCCCAAAGGGACAAATCTCTCTGGAGAGCACCACAACCACCCAGGAAGAAATTTCCCATTTTCTGTAGTCTTGCTAGACTATATATAGGGTTTTTTTCCCTATATAATGCCTTTAACAAGGTATCTTTTTGATTTAAAAACAAATTATCTTTTAGATTTCTGCAAAGATGACAGAAGAGTAACATTTTCTAAATTTAGATGTTTTGCCATCTCAATAGGAGCATTCCCCATGCTCTGTGAATAATTATTCCTTTGATAGTTATGTAACTTTCATTTTTCGCTCTAAGTTTTTATTTCAGGTTCATGTATAAATGCTAGTATGAAACAAGTATTTTCTGATTAAATGAGATGACTTAAATAATCTTTTTTTTCCTCAATAACTGAATTGTAATGACAAATTTGATTCCCCCAACCCTAAAAAAGGCCTGGAATTTTGTTTTTCATTAATGTCAGCAGTGGAGGAATCCCTCAGGTTTTAGAACTGTGCTTAAGATAAAAATGTATTTTGTAAGTTCTCAATTAGTGTGAAAATGTGCAAATGTCACAGGTTGTTAATTACTTGAAGCTGGGAACCTGGAAAGAGGACAGGAGGGGCTCTGGTTTTCCTTTGATGAAATGAAATTTCATGGTCCCCCATAACTCAGTGCTGAGTGAAGGACGGGGTGTCTCCCAGGTGATAAATTTGCACTGTGTAGCCTGAAATTTATTGGAATTGAATGCTGGCCATAAGGTCAGTTTAGGAAAACTCTGCCAGCAGAGCAGTTCTCTGGGCCTGGTACCACCAGCATGATATAATTAAGTAAGTTGTTTGGCCAGCAGATCAGAGTGGGAGTTGGAATTAGGGGATGAGAGCAGTGCTAGCAGGCCAAAGAGGCAGGGTGCAAATCAGCTCTGCTTGTTGCATTCTTACCTATTTAAAAGGAAGGAAAAAAAAATAAAGAAATGGGGGTGAAAAAGATTTGTTCATGTTGTGATTGCCTCTCAAAAAGAGGTCTTAGAAAGTCTGACACTTAGAGGAGAGGTAGGAGGGCAAGATGGGGTGGAATGGCAAGGCAAGATTGATCCTTGAGAGGCTCAGGGAGTGGGGGGAAACATGTTACAAATGGTAATAAGGCAAGTTAAGAAAAATGATACCAGATGTGGCTGTAATGCCAACAATCAGCAAAAAAATGTAAACATATATAAAGCTGTAGTAATAAAGCTGTTACAGCTGTAATGTTCAGGTTGGAAAGAAAAATGAGGTCTCTCTTTTTAACTTCATCTCTATCAGGCTCTGGCTTTTCCTGAATCTTGGTTTTCCCCTCATCCACTCCATCCTGTTAGAACAGTGATCTATCTTCACAGAAATTTGGTAGAGACCATTTCCAATGTTTTGTATAAAAATAAAATACAACACTGCCAACATCTTTTACAATGAATGGTTCTATTTATATCAAAGAACACTTTTGAACTCTCCAGCATATTTCACAACCAATTAAATTTCTAAGTGCATGGAAGCATTTGAAAATTGATCCCATTCAATCACAGAAAGTGTGAGGGTTCAGACGAGCTCTGTGCACCACTGCAGCCACACATCTGTGTGTCCTCCTCTCCTGGATCACAGTTCCCTGAGCTGTGCTGTCCCCTGATGCTGGCACAACACATGTAAGGCCACCCAGGTCTGCCCAGGAATCTGCTTGCTCTGGATTTGTGTGGCTCCCATGGTATACCTGACCAAGAGTTTAAACCTCCTGCCTCCTGTTCCAGATAGACAGGACTCTGCCCCAGAGCACCTTAAAACCTGTTGAGAGCTGGGTGACCATTTTAAGGGCACTCCTTATTTTCTCATCATTTATAAGATCTGAGAGCTCTTATACTTCGTTACCTTTTTTCTATATGCAGATCTGTACAACAAACATAACTTTTGAAAAGTGTGTGTATTCCCACAGACAAGTGATCCATGCCTACAGAAAGCTTTGTTTTTTCACTGGTTATCAGCTTAGTGATTAAATATTTGATAATTAGGGTGTTTGCTATTGATCCCATGATTCTTCCTTCCATTAATAATGCAACAGCTCTTGGAACATTTATTAATAATGATGTAAACTTCTGGTTGTTCTCAGCTTTCTGGGACTCCCTAATAATTGCAACACATCAACCTAGTGAATTAGTGCAGTCCTAATGCATTCTGAGTGTGAATGACTAAAAAGTCACGTGGCTGTTTTAAGAGCTGTAAATTTTGCATGTAACTGTGCAAAAAAGTACAACCTTTTATGGTCTGTGGTGTTGAATCACTAAGTTTGTGCCACACTCCTCTCATTTTATGGCCTCTTGTACATATGATTAAAGGAAATATTTTTTAATAAACTGTTTTGTAAAACTACACTCTGAGCTTGCAGAGAGTGGATACATTTTAACAGTGCTTGGAATTTCCAGTCCTAGTTATTACACAGAGTTGCTCAGTCCTTTCCTTATTTAGTCAGGAAGCTTTTCAGATTATCTGCCAGATGTTGTTCCACTCAGTCTGAGCATTTCATTCACATATTCTCACAGTCTTTATCATGGCATAAATTCTTCCTGTCTTCTTTTGTTCTGATTTTTTGACTGCATCCCTTATTTGCATTCAAGTGTGGACTATCCTGAAGCCCAGGCAAACCCTGAGGGTTGTTTCCATCAGGAAGGACTCAGCCTTGGCTCAGCTGGGCTGACTGTCGGCATGACTGCAGCAGGATTTCATGCCTGCAGTACAGGAGAAGTGATGCTGTCAAAAGGAGCTGTACAGAGCAGCAACATTGCTTGTCTGTGTGTTAAGTGCTGGTTTTGAGTGTGACACTTTGATTTGTACCCACATGGTCACCGTTTCTGAGGTATACCCATCTCCTAAGATGACGTAAGTTCTGATATTTGTGGCTTCGACAGGTGTATCAATCCATTAGATTGATAACATCTAAATTCAAGTAGATTTCTTTATTCTGTCTCCTGTACTGATTGCATGAAATGTCTTCAATAATTCAAGTTTTGGAGTCACGCTTTGGAAAGAGCCAGCTGTATTATAAGTGGTTTAAGTTTCCTTTCTAATATTGCTTTGTGCAAAATAGAATCACTGATTCTGTCTGGAGCATCCCTCACCCACCTCTATTCCTGTTTCCAAACTTGAATTATGTGGAAGGGGCAGTCTCAAAACAGGAAAATGCTCTTAAGGAGGAACTAAGGCTTTTGTACATTGCTGCTGTGGCCCTGAGAGCACAACCTACAACCTGTCAGGTACTTCCTACTGTATGGACCATCCATTTATGAGCAATGTTCTCTTGGTGCCTCTTTGCTCCTGTTTGATCCCACACCAAGCCCTGAGTGCTGTAATCCCCTGTGGTCAGGCTCTCACCTCCCCTCTGCTCACATGGCTGCGAGGGGGAAGAGCTGCAGCACTGCCCAGAGCTCTGGTTGGTCTTGGAGGGATGCTCTGCTCAAATCCCTTCTGCTGTCAATGCAGCATCAGCAGCATCAGCTACTCTGGAGTGACAGCCCTGTGAGTTTGTCTGGAAAGCATCAGTGATCTGGAGTTGCAAAACAGTATTTCCACAAAGAAGTAACAGCAGAATAGTCATATAAGGGAGAGGAAATAGGTGTTGGAGGAAAAAAAAAACCCTCTTGTAGGATTTTAATGAGCCACTTCTTTCAAATGCTTGTACAAAAATATTCTCCAGAAAACTTCAAGGTGATAAAAGTTTGAGCTGTTTGGTATTGACTTGAAAATAGAAAAAAAAAAACCAAAACCAAGAAAAAAAGCTTTATGCAACCCCCCAAAAAAACCACAGGTCTGAGTTATGGACAACAAATGGAGTCAGAGAGATGAAAAAACTGCTGCTGTCAAGTTGACTTACCGCTGAGCAATTTGCTTTGATTTTTGTTGATCAGATTTATAGTAACTCAAGATAAACATTTGAGAGGACAGTGTGTTCTCACAGGTATCTCTGCAGTTCCTTAGAACAATGAAAGAGTTGCTCATGATGCAGACTTTATCTTCAGAGAAGTCAACTTTATCATTAAGGCCACCCAGAGAGCGAAGAATTCCAGTGACTCCCTGGAAGTGCCTGTTTAATCTCTTGTCTCCAATCTCTGTGCCAGGCTGCAGGAGCTGCTCCTGCCCCACAGGTGCCCAGCCTGCACCACCCACAGCAGCCCTGGGCAGCCAGGAGCCTGTTGAGATTCCATCTCCAAGCCTGCTCAAGGTGCTTTGGTTCCATCACAGCAGAGGAAAATGTGTGTGGGTAATTGAGCGCAGGCAGGAGCCTCCACCAGCCCTTTGCCCTGAAGATAAGAACAAATAAATAAATAGTGACACTGTGGTCAGTTCAGAAGGGAGGCAAGAAGTCAAGTGTGGGAGTTGGGAAGCTGGTGCAGATTTGGAGGAGGGAAAAAGAAAGTGTGGGAGGTAATTTATTCTTTTTTTGAGTGCACCATTCAGTTTCAGTCTGCAGTTAAGCTACAAAGTTTTTCACAGGGAATTTTAAATATGTATATATCTAAATCAAACACCTTTTTTTTTTAAAAAAAATAAAAATCCTCATTCTTTCTTTCCTATGTGTTTTTTTTAGCCCAAAATGATTCTTCAAATGATACTATAATCCCTCTCATGGCCTCTTATTTTCTCTTAGGGGAATATAAATATTCTTGTGAGTGGAATCTTCTGCTTGGAGTAAACAAAGTTTAAAATTACCATCAATAAGGACATAAATATCTGTGTGTTTTTCTTGTTTGGGGTATGAAATAGTGAACTGCACTGGCTCCTCACAGCAAATCAACATCACTCCACGACTGAACACAAGGCTCAGTTCCCTGGCAATGGGTGGATTGCCAGAGGTTTAAGTTTAAGCGGTGAGTGATGTTTCCCACACGGGTCGTTTTCCACGCAGGTGCGAGGCCCAGGTGTGGTGAGGGCTCGGCCCCAGGTGAGGGCTCGGCCCCAGGTGAGGGCTCAGGCCCAGGTGAGGGCTCGG
>NC_031782.1:13993866-14088868 GCF_001522545.3 Parus major | reverse complement strand
CCCAGGTGAGGGCTCAGGCCCAGGTGAGGGCTCGGCCCCAGGTGAGGGCTCGGCCCCAGGTGAGGGCTCAGGCCCAGGTGAGGGCTCAGGCCCAGGTGAGGGCTGGGCCCCAGGTGAGGGCTGGGCCCCAGGTGAGGACTCAGGCCCAGGTGAGGGCTCGGCCCCAGGTGAGGGCTCGGCTCCAGGTGAGGGCTCAGGCCCAGGTGAGGACTCAGGCCCAGGTGAGGGCTCAGCCCTGCGGGTACCTGAGGAGAAGGAGGGATGTGCTCCTCCCGCCTCTCTCTCCCCCAGGTGTCACTGTTGGTCCATCCACACTGTGGGTCCCACACACTCCTGCGGCTCCATCACCTGTGGGGTACCTGTGGCACAGGGACCTGAGGCAGGCCATGTCCTGTTAGAGTGTGGGCAGTGTTTGGGGACAGCCACGGAAATATTGCGGACTATCTGATTGTTCGTGTGCGCATATATTGTCCATTTTGTGCTCGATTCGAGCGCTGTTTTCCATCAGTCGCAGAGCCGAGCTGCGGACAGAGCTGGTGGGAGGATCCCGGGGCCATAGAGCAGGATGTGAGCTGGAGGTGACACAGGGCCTGGACCTCTGTCCCTCCTGTCCTCAGCCGGCTGAGTGCTTCCCTGGCTCCGCAGGGATGTGGGGGAAGCAGGACACAAAGGCTCTGGCAGCAGCTGTGTGAATGTCCCCAGGTCCAGGCTGCCGCTCCCTGGGGTGGCCCTGTTGTCACCCTGCTCCAGCCCGCCTGGCACTGTGCCTGAGGGGACATAAAGGAGGGAAGGGGAGGTGGGGAGCGCCAGCGCCCTCGAGGAGCCAGAGCAAATCCATTCTGCAGCATCCCAAAGCTGGGAAGGTTGGCTGCTTGGCTTCCAGTTAACAAAAACGGAGCGCAAATCAATTTTTTCCTAAAGGTGTTTTTGATTTGGGAGAGGCCGCTGGTGTCATGGTGCCGGCCGCCCTGGGGAGCGGGGCCGGCAGCGGCCGAGGGCCCCGCGGCGCTGGTGGGCGTCCCCTTCAAACGGGGTCTGCTGCCGTAATGAAATAATTCCAGAATGCCAGGCTGTTATCCAATTAGGCTGACATTTCACCATTGCTGGCCGCTAACTGGATTAGGGCCATTGTGAAAGGATTAGCTGTGCGGCAGAGCCGAGCGGAACGGAGCGAGGCGCCGGCGCTGGGCACGGCCGCGGGGGAAACAACTCATTACACACAACAACACAAAGTGTTTAAAATCTGTGACGCTCTCGTGGAAATCCTCTGCGTCCTTGAGACGCGTTTTTCTAATAAATAAATAAGGGTAGTGGAAAAGAGGAGCATTTATCTGAGTTCTCTCCTTGTAATTGGCTGCCTGTTGCCATCTGCATTGCCACGGGAGCTCGTGCGCATTTTCTGGAGTGACAAAATATCCCAGATATTTCTGTATTTGAAATATTGGCGTTCATTTTATATGTAATAGTTTGTGTGATGCTATGCCTTCTCTCTAAATTGACTGTTTTTAGAAACATTAGACTGATTAACAATCACTTCAGTAAGTTCACAGCAGCTTCAGTATTTCCCAACCCCATAGCTTTTCACTTGCATTTTCTTCTCCTTTGTTTCTTGTTTCTTTCATTCCGATTTGGACTGGTACAAACACTGAGTGATGGTTGTTATTAACCAGTCAGACTGTGCAGGTTTCAATTTCCAGCCTTGCACTTGGCTCACACTAACCACGCTGTCACTAAATGCAGTCCTAGTTTGATTATTACCGTGCACGATGGGCCTTGGTGTGTTTTCTATGTACAGCATTTTCAAGGCTTCTGAAGAGCTACTTTTCTATAACAGTACAAGAACTGCATCGACAACAACAAAGAAAAGAGTAGGAAAAGAAAAAAAAAATAAGGAAATGAGTTTGTCAGAGTTGAGAAGGGAAAACAGTGCATTAAAATTGCTTTGAAACTATTTTGTTCTGCTTGTCTCTCTCCTGCCAAATTGTACTCTCATTGAAGTCAATGGGAGCTTTGCCATAGAATTAAATAAGGACATAATGGAACATTGCTAACGTCACTGCCCTGACTTTCCCCTCCCCTTCCTAAAATGGTTTTCTTCCCGTCTTTCCTTTTTTTTTTTTTCCTTTCAATGAAAGCCGGCATAATAATTATCTGGACCCATATTTAGTAAGTGTAATTATAGTATCTTTTTTCATGCATGTATTTACTCTTAAAACATTAAATCTGATTTATTTTCATTCTGGAAAAGATTTGCCATTCCGTAAGCAGTATTAGATGATTTTTTTTAAACTGCATTGTTTCTGCATCTCATGAAGTAAATATTATACTCTGGGAGGAGAAAAAAACAAGGTTAATAGCTGTGAATGAGGTGGCTTTGGGTGCATTGGAGCAACGGCTGCCAGCTCAGAGCTTTCCTTCCCAGACTTCTGCTGTCACCAGCTTTAGTTCCACACAGTGTCACTTGGATGTGAAGCCTGGCTGTGGAAAAAAAATCTAATTGTCTTGGATTTCCTTGGTGGAAGTGTTTGGATTTGATTCACTACTGCAAATGGCTTGTTAGATGTCTGTGGAATTTGTACATTTCCAAATATTTCATTCCATACAATTATTTGGAAAATTTTGAAGTAAAAAGAGCTTCAGCACTTATTTTTTTGTTTAATTAAAAAGTTTGCTAAAATGGAGCTGTTCCTGCTGACAGTTTTCTAAATGAGATGTTAAATCTATTAGGAAGATCTCAGATCAGTTTTATTTTGGTATTTTATTTTTTTGGTATTCTAGTTTCTGCTGTGGACACAGGTTTTGAGCTTAACTAAGTACAGCCTTTCAGTCTTTCTAAATGGGGCTATAGTTCAGTAGTTCAAATCTAAAAATTCATGGAATTTGCTGTGAAAACTGCAGCTCTTGCTTGTGCTTTAGCAAGGCGAGTTCCTTCCCCGATCAAAGCCAATCCTCACTGAATGTGTACAGATTCCTTTTTACTGGGTGACTTGCTAAGGGATTGAAGCTGTACTTCCTTTCAACTGCTGGAATGGAATAGGCGTAGGAAATAAGACATGCAGAAAAATTTCTGTAGAAGTTTTCCCACATTCAGCACCTAATTTTCCTTTAAAGTATAAAGTTTAAGCTGCTCATTTTTCCACTTCATGCTAAATAACCCTAAAGTAAAGCAGATTTGAGGAAATTCCTCCTCGCCGTGCCAGCCAAGGGCCAATCACTGTAGCCTTTCCAAGCAGGTTACACTTGACCCTTTGGTAACTTTTTTCCTACCTCTCTCCCTACTTTTCCTCTGCCATCATCTCCTGGGTTTATGAGTCCTGTCTTCCCCATTTCCTAATTATGTCCGTGGAACTTGATCATGATATGAGTAATTGGAGTTCTGATACAGGCTTACAGCATGCATTACAATGTAATATGAAATGTAGACACTTCTGCTCTAAGTGGAAGTGACAGATCAGAGCTTACAAATTGCATTCATTCGTTTAAGAACCGCCTGGGACGTCTAAATTGATCACATGTGTTGTATGGATTATGTAATATTAATTAGAGTGGTATCCAATAGTGCAGCTGTGGTCTTTGATGGTTCTATTAAATCTGTTTTCAGGGGGTTGTAATTCAGTTCTGCAAGTCTTTTATTTCACGGGAGGAAAACTTGAAGTATAATTCTTTCTTCATTGAAATTGAGAAGTGTTAGTGTAGGTAGATATAAATTCAAGAGTGAATCAAAGAAAGAACAGTATCCATGAGGTCTCAAGCTTCCAGGTATTCTTACACCTGTATACAACTTCTATATTTCTAGAATGAGCACTTTTCATCTCAAGGCTGAGGATTTTCTGTTTGAAATAGAGATATTTTCTTGCCCTGCTACTGTAGTGTTAATTTTTTACATAAGCTGATGGCACTTTTGTGTTTCACGATGTGTTCTGTCAATGCTGCTACATATTTACGGTATATATTCCAAAAATATAAATATATGTAGCATATAAATATATACAGTATTTATGATGGACATATGTGGTCATTACAGGATTAAACTAAGGCAAAGGTGGCTATGTTGTTTGTCCAAGGCAATATAAAAAAAGAAGTTAAATTTTAAAGTGTAAGATCACATCTCCATGATTCCTATGCTCAGTTTTCTTAAGTTCAGCTTTTCAGCAGTATTGATTTGATGTTAAAATATTTGTATGAGGATGTGAACATGCTGCCATTATTTTGTGCAATATTTTAGCTGCTGCTGGGTTGGGTGCTTGTACTGGGCCATATGTGATGTTAATGTTTTGAAGTTAATTAGGATTACTCACAAACTTTGCTCTAAAAGTTAATTTCTGCTAAAACTCCCTGCATTCTAGGGCTGATTTAATTTTCAGTATGAGTAGTGCATCTTCTGATTCACACCTTTAGGCACCAGTATGTCTAACAAAAATATTGGATAGTCATAATACAGAGAAATTTAAGGGCTGTACTAATTTCCTACAAATTATATTAAGAATTTTAAAATGGCATTTGAGCTCTTTAGGTTTATAAGCCTGGCTGGGTGTTGGTGATTCCATCTGCAGTGAGGCTGCAGATGAAAAAAAAAGTGACTTTTTCCCCTTCATGTCTAACTTCCAGTTCAGAACAACAGCAAACTGCTCCAGGCAGGATGCTCACAGCCTTTCCTGGCTGCTGGAATATTAAGACTTCAGCAGTATTTTCTATAGCATGATGGATTTGTACAGTTTTCCCCAGACAATATGTACAAAACTTGTTATTTAGGACCTGCATAAATGCTTTTTATATACAAAGAAGTTTCTTATTCTAGTATGTAGGGATAAAAATCTGTCATTATGAAGCTGTTTTCAATTTGATTTGGGTTTTTATTTTAATGTTTTTCAAAACATACATTAATATTCATGTTGAAATTCTGGGCTACAAGCAGCATATCTCCTTTTGGATCCTGTTTTAAAGGAACAGCAGGGCCACATTCTCTTTCTTGTCCTTCTGATTTGTTATTTATTGATGTTTGCTCTGAAGTTTATTGCAACCTTTTTTAAAGCAGCTCTTTCCAGTTATTCTCAGGGTCTTCCAGCCCTGAAGAGCTGCAGCAGGCCCACGTGCACATTGCATTCCTCCCATGTGCAGCTCAAGCTATTTCTCAAAGCAACGATGCTTTGAGATGCAAAACCATTGCAAAGCAATCTTCAAAGCAGTCTGGATCAACCTTACTCCAGTGACATGAAAATAAGATAGTTTTCCTTTTTTTCCCTGTTTGTGCACCGCTTCAATTTCAGTATATTCAATGTAATGAAAAAATAGAATTTTTTTTTTTTTCATTTAAAATTACAAAAGAAAACTTTGGGATGATCCACTAGAGAGGGAGAAAGGTAATAGTTTTCCACTGGGATCACTTAACTTGTATCATGGTTAATAGTCAGTTTTCTTTTTAGATGAAAATATAAAAATTCTGTGCAGACACAACTGTCTTTTTGTAAGAATTTTTGTTGTGAGGACTGGATTGATCTGTTGATCCACATATTTATATTGTCAATCTTTGTAGTCGATAGAGACAATTAATTTTGTTTTTATCTTTTGCCAAAAGCAAAAGATTATCCTTCTGTTTAAAGGAGCTCCTTGATTATAAGTGTGATTTGCATCATCTGCTGAATTAAATTTTAGCTATATCCCGAAACATAATTAGAAGCAGAATGAGCTCTTTAGTCTTCATATTCTTCTGAATTTATTTTGATTTAGTGGTATATTAAATATGAACAGACACCACCTCTGACTTCTTAGAAAGTAACTTTTTAAAAAACACCCCCTTTGAAAATGCTTTTAAAAAATTACTTAAATGTCTGCTGCAGTGTTTTTGCCAGTAGGAAATATCAGCTCTGCATGGAAACACAAAGTGTTGCCTTATGCTTATTGAAGGGAGAGGTGTTTCCAAGAGTGCTTCTGGTCAAGCACGTACTTGATGGATTTTATTTATTGGAGCCACTGTAGTTTCCTGCTCCCCCAAGCATCAGGAAATCTGAATTCCCTTTATGTCCAGGACTCTGCAAGGAAGAGACGGTTGTCTCTAGTGGATACTGGTGCAGAATTTCAAAACTTAGCTCTCAGTTAATTTCCTCTCTACTTCTGGATAAATTTTCCATCTCCACGAGGAACTTCCATTTCCATGAGAAATCAGCCTTTTAAAAAAATTCTAATTTAAAAAGCTATTAAACAGAGAAGCTGGACAGCAGCGTTTTACAGCTATTGTGATGGTGTGTGATCAATCTGGAAATGTGTGGAAAAGGCTTTTTAGGATTTAGTGAGCAGGTCCTATCCAAAGTGCCACTCACCCTCACAGGTCCCCAGCATAAAATCACTGCAGCATTTCTCATTGCAGAATGGCCTCTTGTTTTCCTGGGACTTTTTCTTCAGCTTTTACTTGCCTAAATGAGTATAATTGCGTGCATTTGAAATCCTTGATGGTTTTTTTTTTCCCCCACTTTTTCTTCTTTTAATTCATAATGAAGTAATTTCATAGTTGTCTTTCCTAAATTTCAAAGTAAGGGCCTCCCCTGAGGCTGCCCACCCTTAGCCAGGGGTATGGGAATGGCTTAAAACATGGTTTAAAACTTCTGTCTCATTCCCTTGCTGCAGGTCTTAAAGCAGCTTTGCCAGAAAATCTGGTGGATATGTACAAGTTTAATGATCTGCCTTAACAGGGTGACTCTTGTATTAAATACCTGCATGACTTAATGTTTGAACCATATTGGGTTGCTGGAAAATGCACCCCAATGAGATCTCCCTGGTCTGTTTGTATGGAATCAAAATTGTTTGGGGAGTAAAGACTTTTAACTTGGAATTCTGAAATCAAAGAAATTAATCAAATCATCTTTTATTACTGAAAATTTTACTTAATAGTTTTTGGTGTCTCAGAAGTTTCATTTTCATACAACTTTCTATTTCTACCTAAGGACTGAATTTAGTCATTCCATGATTATTTTTTACAGGAGGGACTTTAGGACTTATTTTTGGAAGAGGAAATATGTTAATTGTGAGGTGTCAATGACATTTCCAGTCTGTTTACCTGTTTTGTGGCAATATTCCTTTAAAATGCAGACTTCTGAAGCATCTGAAGTGTTTGAAGATCCCAGAAGCTCTTAAGAACTTTGACACATCTCTATTTTGATTAAACTAACAAAAAAAAACTTGATAAATTTGATCAAGAGTGATAGATTTGATCAAGACTAAGACTTCTTTGAGACATTAGTTTGTATCTTTTATACCAAGAGGTTTAATTTAAAATATTTTTAAACTTTATGCATAATGAGAATGTTTCAGCATCCAGCATAGATTAAATACCATGATTTTAGTTCTTAAACTATAAACAATTTTTTAAAGAGTGACATAAACTATTAAGTAGTTTATTGTGTCCCTTCCTAAAGGCAGCAGAGAGGAAATGAACCAAAAGAAATGCTATTATTCATGACAAATAGGCAAAGCAACACCAGTAAATAATGAGACCACTGGTAGTTAATGGGAAAGCCATGGTGGATTTTGAGATGATAAACCAAATTATTATACTCACATATATTTGATTTTCTCACTGTAACAATTTGAGGTTTTAACACAGGAGTTTCCAGGCTGCAGATCATGTTTTACTGTGTGTGATGATACCATTGGTTTTGCTGTCCCTTGTTCAGGGTCAATTCAAATGTTTCCATCAACCCTTTCCTGTACCTCCAGCTGAATGTCTGACAGAGACATTATTTATTTTCTCTCTCTTGTTAAGCATCCTGGAAATGCAGTGCAGCTGATTCAGGTGTAGCCCCTGCTGAATATCAAAGTAGTTCCATCATAGTAATAAAACTATTTTTTTTGTGACTTTTGTAAGCCAGTTTTGTTATGAGGAAAATCTCATATCTTCAGCCTTTTTCTGTGGCCAGTTTCTTGGTTTCCTGTAGCTCATGCAGTGCTTGCATCAGTCACTGGGAGACTCAGTTCTCTATCCACAGCTTTCTTTTGATGCCGCATCTAAACTCTCTGCTTGTACTCGTGTTTCTCAGTCAATAAATACTCCTATGAATAGTGAAAAAAGAGACAACAAAAAACAGTGTCATTTCCAATTTTGTTTCTTGGCTTTCTGACAGAATTTCTGATTTTCGTTGCCATGCTTCTCCTGGCATCTGTTATCATTCTCTGTCTTCCCATTTCTCTGAAATGTATCTCAGCCCAAAGTTGCTCCAAGATGAGCTGGATTCCCTTTCTGACAAATCCTATCCCTTCCAAATACTATTAAGGTCTATTTACCTGATGATTTCTTTCTGAGATGTATTAAATTTAGTACTTCCAGTATCTTCTGCTTGAGCAGAGTCCTTGATTTAGGTAGCATTGTGTATATTGATTATTTGTTCAGAAACTATACATAAAAATGGAATAGATCATGTAATCTTGCAGCAGAATGGGTCATTCATGTAGTTGCTAAATAATGCAATTATTTTATAATTTGATAATAAACTTGACTTTCTGTTAAATATATCAGTCTTCTGTAGTTTCATTAATCCTTCAGCTCTGTGGGCTGGGGGATGTTCACTTTAGGAAGCTGAGAGCAGGTCAGTGAAGCACAGCTTCCCTGGATCAGGTCCAGGAGTTACAGTGTACACTGTGTCAACAAATGCCAATAAAACACCACAGGGCCTTTGCAGTCACCAGAGTTACTCAGACAGTTGAAAATCCTTCAGAATTCATCTTCAGGAGAATTCTTCAGGCAAGTTCTTCCTTTTAAGCCAAGTGGCTGGGCACTAATGCAGGGAGTGTCACACCAGGCATCTCTTTGGTTGATCAAACCCTAAATCACTTGTCCCACTGCCCAGGGCGAGTCTCCCCCTCTGAAGGTTCTCCTGCTACATCCTGAGGCAATATTCAAATACAGTTTAGTGATTTCTCAACAAGTCACACTGGCCAAAGACATATCCCAGTCAAACAAGCAAGAATAAAACCTGAAATGTATATTTATCAGCATAAGTGGAGACAAACCCAACTTTACTGCATGCAGCTGTGTCACACAAAAGTACTTAAAATTACAGAAATGCTGAACTAGGCCATCAATAATGGATGATTTTGCTCTTGTCACCTTTAACATTAGTTGAGTGAAAGGGAGTGATAGCTCTGAAGAATTATGTGGCACTTGCAAAATGATGTTTTGTGTCCCCTTCTACCCTTTACAGTATTGCTAAGTAGGAAAATTCTGAAGCTGTGGGTGTTGGAATACAAACTGTGGATTGGAACTCAATGGAAATACTTTCCACCAAACTTCAGCTGAGCTGCATTTTTTAATAATTAAATTAACAAATATCACTTACTAACTCAGCTCCCAGTTACAGTATTTATGCTAAATAATACAAATTGTACTTAGGCTATACTCAGTGGAAATCTTTATCTTGAAATGCATTGGCTTTTGTAAGCCAGAATGTCCCTGTTTGGACAAGTAAAATGAGTCTTGCAGACTCTTCTGGCAGGATGAAATCCAGGCTTCTTGGGTATTTGAAAACTTAGACTAAAAGTGAATTCTCCAAATCCTTCCTTCCTTTTTAAAACCCAGCGTTACAATACAGGGCTGCTGAAACGTCTGAGCTTTCACTCTCATCTACACTTCAGCTTTAAATGTCATGAATTAAAGTAATTAAGATTAATAGAATTCAGTTCTGGGCCAGACAAGGCGTGCAGGCTCTGAACTCTTGCTTGTATCTTTCACTATACTTGTAAGGGATATCAGGAGTACTGAATGGATTCCCATGAAATAAATGTGTGTAGTTTTACTAACTACTATTTTTTGCTTCTTTTTGAGGGATTTTCTGAGCAGCACAAACTATTTTAGATAACAGAAATTACTGTGAAGGTCAGGATGTTAACAGATGTATTAAAACTGGAAGAACTGCTTTTGCAAACTGATTATTTTGCAGGATGCTTTTTATATCTTTAAAAATACATATTTTTCTCTTTAGCAAACTGCCAAATGCTTCTTAACATGAGTTTTTTGCAGTATCAAGGAGAAATCTGGGCAGGTAGAAGGTCTATTCATTCTTAGCAAAAATGCATCCCTTGCCATGCACAGAAAAGTACAGGTTGTGAGAAATTCAATTTCTAGAAAATGTCATGAGTGGAGAGATGACAGAAAAAAAGTGGGGTGGCATTAAACAGAAGTTTTAGTTAATAATTGAGGAGCTGTTTATGAAACATTGTTTTGTGTTACCTGTGTGTGTGTGTGTTGCTGCAGTGTGGTTTTATCTGGCTGTTGATGGTGCTCTGGGAGGGCAGTAGTGTGAATGCACAATGAAACATATGTGACCTCAGGAGGCCCAATGCTGTCAAGAAAATAAGAATAATCCCTAGCACATCTTCTGGCTCCTGATGGATTCAACAATCCACTGGTGTTTTGAAAACGTGGCTCCTTTCAAGTGGGAAAATGAGCAGAAGATAATTATAATATTTTTTTCCCCCCCAAGGGAGCAAACACAGCAAATTTTGTGTTTTCAAGTGTGACAGATTAAGACTTTCTGAGGACTTTGAGAGTATTTTCACAGAGGCATCATGGAAAGCATGTTTTGCCATGTGAGATTTATAATAACCCTCTTAAGTGTTTGGTATGACTCGGGCCTGTTGGATTTCAACAGCAAACCCTGTCTGTGGCAGTGACAGGAGGGGGTGATGTTCTCATGTCCAGAAGGCAGGGGTGACACTCGGTGTATGGAGCTGGCTAAAGAGCTGCTGGGATCACAACATCCACAAATTGCAATGTCCACCTTCCCACTGTGGGGCTCAGAGTCCCCAGGGAGCTGCTGCTCATCTCTCAGCCTCAGAGTAGATACAGAGCTTCACTGAGCTCAGAAAGCATGGCCCCTTTTTTATGACAACTTAACATTCATGCTCATTTGAACTCTGAGAAAACAGCATTTTGTACTCGAGTGAAGCTGCAGTTCTTGCAAAATCTCCCCCATTACAGGAGGTACTAAAGGAAAGGAATTAAGAGAAGTAGTAAAGTCACGATGACTGAACAAATTGTTGGGCTCTGTTCTTGCTTTCCTCTCATCTTCAGGCTATTACAAAGTCAATTTAAATGGAAAAGTGAGCACGTAGCAACTGTTGTGTGTGTTGAGAGGAAATTGTGTGCTTTCCAGATGATGGTGCTTTCAGGAGTGGGGTGAATCTGTACCTTTGTGTTTGCAGTGAGCGCTGTGGGAGTGCCATGGCCTTGGCCAAGAAACAGCCATGGAATTGTATTTCTGTGTGTTGCTGTTACCTCATGCTGCCCTCATTCTCCCCATCCAGGGCATGGGGATATTACAGGCAGGGAGGCTCTTTCAAGGCTCAGGTGGGTGTTTGAAATAAACTGCTTTTCCAGTGTTCAGCTCACTCCTTGAATTACATTGGGACTTAAGATTTTTCTATCCTGTTGTCATTCTTTCCTGTAAGACTGTGCTGATTCATCAGAAAAAAAACACTTTGTTATAACACAAAAGAGATGTTGAATGAATTTAATATATGGAGGTGATTTTTTTTTTTGTCTGATATTTCTGTCTTAGGGGAGCAGGTCAGAGCAAAATCTTTTTGGCACAGCAGAAGATCAGGCTGTGTTAGTAGCTGTATGTACTGAGTTGGACTCCTCAGTTGAGACATTTCAAAGTAGGTAATAGTTTTTAATTACTACAAGTGGGAGAAAACATTTGAGAAAATCAGTGTTGTATCTTGAGGAGTCAGGACTCCAGTGGACTTTTCCAGAACTATCAGTATTTTGGTTTGCTGTCACTGGGAGTTCAGTGTCAGCATTCACGATGTGTGAAAAATAATACACATGAACGTTGCAGAGTTTATTTTAATATTATTGCAATATTTAAATGCTTTACATTAGTTGTCTGGAAAGACAGAGTGTTATAATTATGATATTTTCATTTTTGCATGTCTGTACACTGAAGAAATCCCTCCTAGCAAGCACAGTCTCGTAGTAAATAGCACTGGAGGGCTGCAGAGAAAGTGGATGTGCAGTAGCAGGAGTGCCAATGTAATTATATTTTGTTCTTCTATGTGGTTACTCCTAGGGGAGAAGGAATTAAAGTGATTAGGTACCAATATTGTTGTGGTATTAGCTGGCACCCAGGCAGTGCTCAGAGCTGTGTCACTTCATAATGGAGCTTTGTGTATGATTTACTCAAGGTAGAAGTATTTAGAGTAATTAAGGGGAATGAGAGTGTAGCTGTTTAGGGGTAATAATGACTACAGCAGTAGCAGTAGTAATGGTATTTTCAAACACGTGGTGACAATCTGGCCCTCTTTATTTCTGCAAGGGTATAGTTAGAGCTCCTGGTAGCTTCTAAAGCAACTGTATTATTTCTCTAACTGACAGATCTTATGCAATCAAGCACCTTATGCTTAACCTCTGGTTGTATTTCCCTTTATTTTCTCCTGACCTTGAGTAAATGATTGTCATTTTATGTTCCAGCCAAAGTCCTTGAAATGTTCCTCTCCAGAAAGGGACTCAGTATTGCTGTGCTGTTCCCTGAAGATTGCTGGGTACTGCGAGGGTGGAAACCATTTGCTATTACTTAATGAAAAAATGTCCTCCATAAATCACCTCTTCAAGTGGAGCTCACAGTGAAACAGCATGAGTCTTTAGCACTGCCAGCACTCTAATAGACTTATATATCCTGGGTACTCATTATTTGCTGGTTGTTAATTATAGAGTGTGTTTAAGACAGGAAATCTGGTGTGCTTCTTAAGGAAAAAGCAGCATGCCCCATCCTACAGATGAGAGGGAGAGGGAGCAGGCAAAGGAGGGGAAGGAAATGTCTTTTAGTGTTATTTAAAGGAATGGACTATGTATTTCACCTACAATGAAACCCATCTGATGTTTTAATGCATGTAATTGCGTGTTTTTACTTTTTACCCCTGAATAGTGAGGCTAAAGGATTTTAAGACCTCTAGAAAGGTTATTGCTGAAGCAATTTGGGTGCATCTTTGGGAGACTTTGTTTGCCATTATGGTAAAAAAAACCCCAAATGGGCACATGTATGAAGGATGTCTGGGGGGTGAAGCTGGAGCTTTAAGTTCTTTATGCAGCTCCCTGCGTATTAGATCTGTTAATCTAATTAAGTGGCTTGCTCTGGCTTCACACAGGCATGAATCAGAAGCAATTCATCTCTGAAGTTAGTTGTGTGCAATAATTTTCCTGGTGGTGGGGAGATGAGGGCTAAATCCAGTGCCTGTGAGATCACCTCTCCTCCCTGCTCCAGGAGATCACATTCACATCTATGTCACTGGGTGAAGTGTATAAATAGCTTTACAGCAAGGATTGACAACTTTTCCTTCCTCCAGGCAACTCTTTTACCAGCTACTTTCTATTTCTGACTTTCTGGAAGGTTTAATTTTCTTCCTGTCAATGGCACAACTTCAACAGAGAGGCCAAAGGGCTCTGCCAGTAGAGCCACTCTTTGCTGTTGGGAACTCCCTGCCCTGGCAGGGTGAGGCAGATTTTGAACCCACTCCAACAAGAGACAATGTCTGATGCTCACTGCCTGCTTTCCAGGCTGTCTTACAGAAGGAAAGTCCTTCTGCTTTGGCTGAAAGGCTGCTGCTCCTATTTGAGAGGGAAGAATTGGAGGGTAAATTAAAAAGACAGGAAAGGTGGTGTTCACCTGGTCTTTGAAAGCAGGCTTTGTCATTCAGCTCTTTCTATTTGTTATCAATAACTGTAAAAAGCCACAGGTTAGTTATAAGTAAGCTCACATGTGATCTTGGAAATAGTGTTTATCTATGGGGGAATGGAAAACTTACTGCTCTGTTGGAGATGTTCTGTGTGAAGCTGTCATACCCATGGGAGCAAAGAAAATAATTGGAACGACAGAGGTTTCTTTTGATTTCTTGCTAGCTAATGATCCTCATTTATCAAAATGTAGGAGGGAGAGACAGCATTCCTTTCCTCAGGAAAAATCTTTCTGTATCGTAATTTCTGATAATGCATACACACATTTTCCATTAAATCTAAAATTTTCTTCCATACATTCTTGGCTCCTCTCAGATCTCATTGCACATGGAAGGTGCTTAAAACCCAACTGTGTTGTGCTGGAATAGTCTGCAGCCTGTCCAAGCCATGTGCTGTGCCTTGGAGCAGAAAGGAGCTGACATAAAACTGACAACAGGCTGTCTCTGTGGCAGATTCTTGTCTTCCTGCAAGATGTGGGCTGTAGAGTCCAATGGCTCTATCAGACCAGGAAATCTGCAAAAGAATGGGTTATGACTGGAGTGCTAATTAACATAGGGAGTTCCTTCACAGAGCAGTTTTATTGTACTATATTAGTACTGTACTGTATTAGGCTTTAATAAAGCTAATTACATGAAATTTATTCTAATAACCTGTCAGGCTTGAAGACCAGCAGTATTAGAGAACCTGTGTTAGGAGTCATTATTTCCTTAAGAATACTTGTCACTTTGAAGACATCCTTTTTTGAGATAATTGATGTTATAAAGCCATTATGCAATTTTCATTGATGTATAAATATATATTTATATTTGCAGCATATAAGCTTTATAATTTTGCAGGAGGTGAGTGACTTGCCAAAGCCTTTTTAGTAGGGGCACTGGCAGAGCTGGAGATCAAGACTTGTCTCTAAGAACTAAGAACCTTACTCAAAAAAAACCCCAAAAGACTTACTAGAGAGAGTCCAGCAAAGGGTCAGAAAGAGGAGGAACTGCAGGCCTGCCTTTTGAGGAGAAGCTGAGAGCTGGAGCTGTTCATCCTGGAGGACAGCAGGCTCTGAGGGAGGTTCTGTCACTGTCTGTCAATACCCAGGTGGGTGGGGATGGCGATGAGGTGCTCAGGCTCCTCTCAGTGGTGCCCATTGCAGTGGGCACAAATTGAAGTACAGAAAGCGAAGCAATTTGGAAATTGAGTAACCCATTCTAGCTGGCCCTGCATTGAGAAGGGAGAGCCACAGGATCCCCAGAGGTTCCTTCCAAACTTTCCTGTGACTGAGATGGCTTTATCTGGTGACTCTATCCAGCTCTGAGATAACAGTGAAAAGATACTTGGTAGTATTTTAATTATCTCTTTACACCTGTTTGTTTTTTCACCTTTTAGTGCTGATTTTAGGCAGAAAACTATCAAGGCCATGTTCTGACTTAAGACTATAGCACCATGCTGCTAATCACAGGTCTTTCATACCTCCTGTTCCTTAGGCTGCTTTTTCTAAAAAGTCCTCTTCTAAACAGTTTTATTGCTTTATAGCCCTGATGAAGAGAGGAAAGCTTGGCCTGGCAGTTCAAGAATGGCTGTTCTGTATTCAGACAGCCACCAGCTGTATAACTACTGCTGATTGCCTAAGATTTCTGTTAAAAAAAAAATAAATCCCAATTTTGCTGCAATTTTCTGTGACCTCTTCACCTGGTGTTGGTTTCCAGACACCTGGACTCAGGTCCAGTTGTTGAGCTGGAATGTGTCTGTTGCCTCAATCAGCACCATTACCTTGCCCTGTACAAATGAGGGAAGTGTTGACTCATTTCAGTGGGCAGAGCTGACCTGAGCCAGCTGTGCTGTTCCAGTGGGCCCTAATCTCTGATGGGACTGCACTGGTGGGCAGTGATGCTGCTGGTGGAAGAACAAACCTCGCCCTGTCTCTGTCCACCAGACTGTAATCACTGCAGGAAAGCCTGTTTCCCTGTCCCATGGCCAGGGGCAGTGCTCCTGGCAAATCCACAGAGGTCAGAATTGTCAGACAGCGCATTGGAAGCCTTGACAAAGCACAGGGGAAGGATTCTTAATGCTGAATTTGGCACTGGGCTGCGCTGGCTTTGCTGTTTATGAGTACCCATGCAGCTGTGAAGGCTGTGTGAGCTACTAAGACCTTGGCCTTTGCAATGATCTCTCATGGGGTAAAAGGCAGTGCTCCAGACAAACATCCCTGTGGCCATGTGGGACTCGTGCTGTGGGGGCTGTCAGACCTCCAGCTGTGACCTCAGCACGTGAATTACTGCCCCAGGTGCTGACAGCCCTGGGAGAGCTGCTGGAGTGGCCAGGGCTGGCAGGGTCAGGGGTCACCCTGCTTTGGAAAGCTGTGCCTAAGAGCTGTCTATCCATAATAGTCTCCTAAAGCAACCCTTCTGGCAGCATTTGTGCAGGGAGTGTTATTTGCAGCCTGAGTTCCTCAAGGTATGCTGGAGATAAGGAGACTGCAATAATCAGGTGGCAGCAAGGAATAAACTCTCCCCTCCAGTGAATGCAGAATTTGGAAAGGTCAGTCCAAGTTAGGATTTGAAAATACGCTATTGGAGAGAAGATAGAGCAGAACCTTGTGGCCTGCAAACCCTGCTGGAGGAAAATCTGGTGGTTTGCACTAACTGTGGCTCTGCTCTCTTCCCATCCTACCAACCAGAGCTACAGCAGAGTCTTAGTAAGTTGAAGAATTTAGATGAAAATTACTTGGTTTTCAACTTATTTTGTCATCAAAAATGGCATCTCTGTAAGGGTTTGCATAGATAACATAATCCATCTTCTTCCATTTTCTTCTCAATAAAAAAGATTAAAAAAGCTGTCTTGAAATGTTTTGGATCCAGGCAGTGAAGTAGTTTGCTATCACCACAAGGAGGCTGAGGATCCTTCTGCTTTCTCATGTGCTTTGTATTGTCACAGCCTTTGGAGATTATCCAGAGCAGAGAGAGACTGGTGGCATCTACTAATTCTCTGCAAAAAGATAAATATTTGTCATGTTCTGGCAAACACACAACAAGTAAATAAAAATTGTGCATTTTCTAACTGAAAACACACTGAACATCAGCTGAAGCCCAGCAAGGCTGGAGATCTCCTTTTAAATTTTCCTCAGACCAAAAGTTATCATGAAAAATACTTTTTTTTCTGTTTCCAAGTGAAGCAGAGATTAGAAGAAAAAAATCCTATCTTTCTTTTTTCCCATAAACTCCTCCTGAAACATGCTTGAAGCACTGGAAAAATTAGTAGGCATATGATAAATGACCCACAAGCGGCAGATGCAGTAATCTGTGTGCCTTTCTAAAATAACTGTCTTAAGGGGAACTTTTATGTCGTTATTTCTTAGCCACTCTGGTTATCAGAATGGCTGCACAGCAGCACATATCATGGTTTTATTTTAATTAAACATATCTCAAAGAAGAGCTTGTAAAAACGTAGGTAGAGGTATTTTATAGGATTTGAACCTGAGGTCATTTTGTTCTATTCATCTCATTTGCATTCAGGAGCTTCTCCACGTTCTCTGTGAGCAGAAAGGCTGTGGGGCACAGGATGGGTAAAGATCATGGTTTGTGCAAGGGGGCCATTTCCACATCAGTAGATTTCTTTGTAATGTAGCTGCTGTATAACACTTACATTTCTTTTGCAAGGGAGAAGTGGTCATTTATTTTAAGAATTTTACCCTTTCATTTTTGAAAGCAGGTTAATGCATTTTCTCCAACATCTTTGGTCTACAAGCTGTGTCTGTATTTTCCTTCATGACAACTCCAGCCAGCCTTCTCAAACACTAAAGGGTACAGTCTTGATTATGCTGAAACCTTAATATTTCTAGAATCACCTTTTAACAATATTTTCTGGTTTATTCCTTGGTAGCAAAGAGGCAGGTGAGCAAAGTGCCCAGTTCCTAAGAATTCCCTGGGAGACAGAGCTGAGTGCAGTAGTTGCAGCACAAGGTAATATTGAAGTAGATTGGCTCAATGGAGCTTTAGTGGAAGGAACATTCATAAGGGGCTGTGAGAGAATGTATTAAATGGACTTGTGTCAGGATTCATTTGTTATATTTACTAGGAATCTGCCTGCTTACTACAGAAGTACCCTTTATTACTGTATTGAATTTAGACATCACTTGCTCCTTGGCAAGATAACTTTTTTCCCTTTGTGTGTGCTGCAATTTAGTTTTTATTCTCTTCCATCTGCTATCAAACCCACAACTGATGTACTTTTTAATCAGTGTTGTGGTACTGCAGATCCAGAAGGTATTTTAGGACAGTGATTTCTGCGTGGTGTATTGGTAGTTTGGCTGGCTCCCCTGGAGAAATCCAGGTTACATTTTCCAGTAGGATTGGTGGCTGACATTTGTGACATGAATTTATTAGGATAGGATCTTGTTAGATGTGTGATCTTTAACAGAATAACTTCATACAGACTTTCTACTGGCTTTTAAAACAGTTTTCACAGTAGACACCACGGGATTAATGCTGAGGTGTGTGCTGTCTGCTTTCCACGAGAGATTTCCACATTCACTTAAATACAGTGAAGAGATTATTTCTTCAAACTACAGCACTGTGCAACCACTGCTGAACTTCACAGGGTTTTCTCTGACAGTGCTGAAGGCTGGGACATCAACCACTCTGTGGAAAAGAAGCTTCCTTCAGGCAAATACATTCTAAGCTTGAAAGTTAAAAAAAGCATATACATTTTTAAAGCATTTTGGGTGTATCTGTACTGTATATAAGACAAACAGAAACACATATTTGTTTCACTACAACCACAGATGTCCTTCTAATCCGTATTATTTTAGTTGCTTAGTGTTATAAAGCGTGAAATAAATCTTAAAAAACCTGAATGTTCCGTATGCATGAAACCTGATCACAGTGTGAACAGTTCAGGAATCTCAATTCTGGGTAACTCAGTGGTTCCTGTATATTAGAGCTGAATTCTTTCACAGATGGAGTTATATTTATTCTGAAATCTTACAGTAATGTGGTATGATTATTCTTGATTTTAAAAATATTCTCCAGTGATAGAAAGTGTTCAAGAGCTGACTGGATGTGGCACTCTAGTGCCATGGTCTGGTTGAGTGGTGATCACTCAAAGCTTGGACTTGGTGATTTCTGAGGTCTTTTCCAACCTAAATGCTTCCATGATTCTGAATTTCCATACTCATAACAAGTGTAGCTTTAGACCTGCAAATTCAGTGATGAACTATTAATTGTTCTAAATAATGGCTGCATCTTGATGAAATGTAGCTGTTCTGTGTTTGAGTGTTTTAGCTGTGTTTTCGAGCTATAGATATATAATGCTTTTAGAGCATTCTAATTAATCAGATGGGGTCTGTGATAGCATTTGAAATAAATCAAGTTTACATATGCAGTCTAGCAGTTAATAGGATGTTTATGTATGACCACACGTGCAGGTATGTTACAGGTGGTGGGGAAGATGTGGGAGCCAGTGTTCCTGAGCTGATCCAATCCTGACCTGAATTTTAATCATCTTGTCACCACCTAACAATGCTGTAACATACCGTGGAGGGCTCCTGTTGCTGAGTTTTGGTGGTTTGGGGGCATCTTGTGGGTCAGAGGGAGGTTCTGCATTATTGGTGTCATTTATCCTGCTGGCAGGATATTTCACTCTCAGCACCAGTCATTGCAGTGCCAGCCACGGTCCCCTTCAGCTTGGCTGGAGCAGCAACAGGGCTGCTGGTTCCAGAAGGCTGGAACTGGACCAGGCCAAGCCAGGAGAACACCCAGGTGTGACATTCAGCAGAGCCACCTCTCCCACGTGAAGAGATCCACAGCTGTGCTGCAAATGTTTGAAAAAATTCGTATTGCTGCTCCCTGCAATATATACAGGATATATTGTTCCACTGGCTATGGGTTTACCACCCTCTAAATAATCTGTATGAAAAGGGATTGAAAATGCAAATATCTTCAGAGGGCTCAAGCTGAAAGAGCAGGGAGTTTTTCTGAGCCATTAATACTGTTCTGGATATAGGCTTATCTGGCACTGGGTTAATAATGCACATCACAGCACTCCCAGCGCCTTGCAGTTCCTTTGGTTTCTGTTAGCAGCACAGCTGGACTCCTACACCACTTTTACCTTGTTTAAAAAAGAAATCTAATTGGTCATTACCCTGCATTAGCATCTGTAATGAGCCCAGACATCCCTTTTCAGCTTTTTTGCTTGTCTGTCTTCAAGTAGCCTCTGTCGGCCTGTTTGATGCGAGCGTTAACAGCACAGCAGTGTAGTTAAATGCAGAATTTTGTTCTAAGAAATGGTATGATAAAATTTTAATTAATCTCGTAGTTTATTCTGATCCCTCAACAGAAAGTTAATCCTTTCTCTGCAATATTTACTAGTGTATGGATTTATTTGAAGTGTTAAAATGAATAATTGTTTTACTTATTAGAGTAAAGCAGGTATGATATAAAGGCAGTAATGTATCACTCTTCCTGTTCAGAACCTTTCTACAATTTGAATATTAGATTTTTTTTTACTTATGTCAGTATATCCTCTTTTTTATTTTTCTGTCATTACCTGATTTCATGTGAAAATTTCTTCATGTGGTTTTCTTAATTCATTAGATTTGGCATGGTTGTTTATTGTATGATCTTGGCATCTGGCTAGTGTAGCTCCTTTGAAACAAACAATGTGCTTGAACAAATGCTTATAAAATGAACCCTTTTGATCTAAGCAGACAGGTGCATGTACAGTATGACAGTAATACTTGCTCTGTAAAACTTATTTAGCAAAAGTGAAACATTTTTGTGCTCTCTTGTTAACCTGTTTCCATCCAATGGAGTATTTAACAGGATTTTCAAAACATTTTAAAAATGTATTATTTTTACATCTCCTAGTACATCTAGAAGACTACATCTGCTGTCTTAACTGGAGGGAAAAAAAGCCACACTAAAAAGAGATCTGCAAACCTGCAATATAAATAAAGCATTTCAGTCTTGTTTGGAAAGTTGTAAATCCCTGTTCTATAACAAATGTTTTAGGGGAAGTTAAAAATCCCTGTGCAATTGAATTATACAGAAGTATCTTTATGCTATGGTCAGAGCATTGAAAATTCTACATATTGTCTGTGATTTTTAGGTTGATTAGATTGGCATTTTTTACTTTCTCTGTCATAGTGTTGTTTTGTTTTTTTTTATCTCTGAATTCTATCATTATTATCCTGCCCAGTGAGGGGTTTGGGGTTTTTCTTAATGATTTACAGCTGTTCTGTGTGAGAAGGGACAGACCTGCAAACTAAATATACAAAAGATATATTTTTTAATACCAAAATACCAAGCACTGTCACAATACCAGTACTCCCACCTCATGCATATGCATGATATGAGACCACCATGTGGGAGAAGCACTGTGAACAGGGGGGAGAGAAAATGAATATTGCTAAAACATGTCACAAACTGTGAACAGCCCACAGGAAATATCTAATCTCGGTGGGTGTGCTTAACTGAGACAGATTAAAATCTAAATCCATGCAGCTGATAATGTCTTTTATCTTGAAAGGTCAACTGGGTATTTGACACTCCTGGTCTGACCAGGAACCTTTGTAAAAGACATTGGGGAGGGTGTCTTCAATACATTTTATTTAGAATGGACATTTATGACTGGTGGTTGACCTTGGGATTCCATTAGCAGTAATGAAGGGCAGCAGTAATGCCGAGTGCAGTAAATGATGCATATACACAGATGAGAGCAGTGCCCTGCTCCACGCTGGGCTGGGCTGTCCCACGGGGCTCTCCCTGCATTCCTGCTTCCAGCAAGATAAAAGGAAGCAGTTAGTGACACAAAAACAGTGGCACTGCTTTGGAAATACTTTTGGAAAATCCAGTTTACAGTGTGTGTTGGAATGATGCTTTTTCTGTTTCCCTTCTTCCTTCCTCTCCCTTTTCTTGCCTCCTGTCTTTGGAAAGACAAAGTTTCTAATTCTCTACAGAAAAGAGGACAAACTCTGTTTGCCTACTCACATATGAGTTCAGTTGAGGGCTGTCAGAAAGATATATTACTGAGCACAACAAAATGATTCCAGAGCACCCTTACATGAAAATGTTTTAAATTCCATTTATTTGTGGAGTTTCAAACTGGCTCTAGGTGACATTGATTGCACCAGAGGCACAGTGTGTCATGTTGAAGGATCAGCAGGCATGGAAGGATTTATATTGGAAGAGAACTTAAAGATCCTGTAGTTCAAACCCTCTGCCATAGGCTCCAAGCTCAACCAGTCCACCCTGATGAGCAGGAATTCAAGCAAAGGTGCCAAGGAGGAGGTCAAACTGAAATATAAACTATGCAAGAGATGGAAGCAGGGAAAAGTGACCAGGGAGGAATACATAGATATTGTCTGTGTGTGGAATGGGACTGAGGAAATCATCCTTGTAGCTCTCATAGTTATTGTTCCTCTTTGGTGGGGCTTGAAAGTGGTGAGAGCCCAGAAGAAAATGAAATCAACTTCCTAATTCTATGACTTCCCCATCCCCATGATGTTGTTTAGGTTCTGATAATGATAAGTCCCAATGTCTTAAGTTAAACACAGTATCAGCAATAATCAGGCTGGCTCATATATGATGAAAGAACAAGAGAAAAAAACAAAAACATTTTCTGAGCTGCAGACATTCAGTTTTTGGTAGTGGTCACTGAGAATAGAATATTGCACTCCTTATTTGTCATCACAGTTGGATTTAACCTGAGACAATTTTTAATTCTCTAGATTTTCTTCCCTATTCCAAATTAATTTATTATTAATGTGAGAGGTTTTGCATGTGTGTAGGGCAAGGATGGGGTCTTTTTGTTTTTGTTGGTTTCTCATACAATCAAGTATTTTCAATATGTCCCAGAACATGAAATTTCACTTATTTAATATCAGCTTAGTAAAAATATGTATAACTGTATATACTTCAAAAAATATTCCCTAGATAATAATTCAGTCTAATCTTCCTTGAAAGGACATAAAGAAGTACCTAACTTAAATATGAGATTGTGAGCTGCTCTTGAAATTGTGAACAAATGAAGTTATGAGTTTCACATTTGAGTGACTTTTATTAATTGTTTGTCTCTCCTGTCTGCACTTGGATATTATTTGCCTAGAGACAATAGCTCAGCAAAAATTTGTTTAGCCTAAAATACTAACAAATTGCATAGTTCTATCGAGTTCACCTAAACCCACTGAGTTTTCTTGCCCTCTTTTCCATCCTTGTTATGCAAGTTGTTTAGCGTGAAATAACAATTTTTCAATAAATCACTGGAAGACCTAAACAATTGGCATTGTCAGTAAATTAAAACCATAAAGATAGCAGGCATTCAGGCTTTAGAAAGTACATTGTTTTCTTAGTAGAATAGGTTGCAAATAAAAGCAATAAAAGTTGACCACTGAGCCGTGGCAATGTTGGCAGAAGGATGGAGGTTTTAAAGGTCATATTGGATAAACCTTATTTTTAAATGTAAAGTCACCTGAAAATCATACATTTCCTTGAGAAAAGAAAGTTTGCATTTGGAAATGAGGCTTGCCAACCTTTGCCATTATACCAAGCTGAAAAAGCAATTTGGAACCCCCTGCAGACTCACATTTTCCCTTTCAAAACAACAGAGGGAGAGAGAAGCGAAGCTGCCACCACTCAAGCAGCAAACTTCACCCATAGTCTGTTCTCCAGTGGCTGCCACCAAAAAAAGCCCCTTTTCCTGAGTCAGAAGTATCATTTCTTCTTCTTTTGGGAGGCTTTGGAGCATTCCTGATGGGATGGGCTTTGCTCCCAGCCAGCTGTTGTTGGCAGTGGGGATGGATTGTCCCTGGCAGGAGCAGCATCTCCATCCTGGAGCCCACGGGGTTTGGGGTGAGCACAGTGTGGAGCCAGCCTTGCCTTAGGACAGGTTCACCTGCTTTAGTGAGGGGTCACTGAGGAGATCCATGGAACAAAGTGTGAGGAGTAAAAAAAGGCAAATGTTGAGCTCTTCCCCACTGAACCAGAATGTGGCACCTCAACCATCTATAAAGGCCTTGATTTAAATTAGGTGCTTTGTTTTTTTTAATGTCTTCTCTTGTGGAAGGAGCTGAACCTTTGATTTGAGCTTGCTGAAGGCATCTAAAGAACCCTTCTCTGCTCATAAACAAGTTTCTAAAGACAGCACTCTGGTAACCACTTGATGTATCTGTTCAGTATTTTGTAACTTCTTAAATGCCTGTTGAAAAAATAAGTTGAACTTTAAGGTCCCCTGATCTATAATCTATATTATCTAATGAAAGCTGGGAACTTCTGGGCCTGCACTTCTGTCTCTGGATCAAGTGCTAAAAGTTCCCATTCAAAGTGGAAAATAAGAAATGCTCTCCAAGGTTTAGCTGTGCTGTGCTGGTGCTGGGATGTGAGGCAGAATGGATTCACTTTGGCACAGGCAGGTGAGAGTTGTTACCATGTTAAACACAGAGAAACTCTGACTTTTGGTCTCACCAAACCCTCCAGGAAGGTGGGGCACACTGGGGACTCTGCTTCCTTTTAGTATTTCCAAACATTAATCAATCCCTTATCCAGCAGACTTTGGCTGCATGCATCCTTGGCTCATTTAATCTTAGCTGATTTAATGAAAAGTGAAATATGTAGTATTAGTTTCACATTAAAAACATTTTATTTGTTTTAGACAATATTTGTAACATACTTTCTCTTTTAGCCTACAGACAAATACTTAAGTGAAAGTTTTAGCATGAGGTGCTAAAAATTGGTTTATTACTGTGACTTTATCTTCTGCATAATTGCATACCTAGACTTGAAGAAATGTCTTTTCTCTTTTAAATATAAATAAATTCACAAGATAGATATTCTTTAATTATTTTCTCTTGACATGTTTGTTTTTAATAACAATTTGACATTTAAGTGAAAAGTACTTCTTCATCTTGTAAAACTTAAAGCAACAACTAATTAAAGCAGTAGTTCTGTTTTATTTGAAGGACAGTTATTTATTTTGGAATGTGTTGCAAGCCTTGGTTTAAAGTAAATGAACAGTGTTTTCTGTTTATAAAACTGAAGTGTTGCATTCTGGGGTTCTAATTTGAAGGTCACTGCAGCAGTTGGGGCGTGGTGTAAGCAGCAGTGCTCCAGGAGCCCAGGGGGAGGCTCTTGTGAGTGGAGCATCATTTTCTTTTTGAAGATAGTTAAAATAGAGGTGGATTAATTTATTTTATTTTATTTTATTTTATTTTATTTTATTTTATTTTATTTTATTTTATTTTATTTTATTTTATTTATTTTATTTTTAATGTATTACTGATGCCTGCAAATGCAAGTTTGAGTACTGCAAAGCACCAAAAGTTTGGAGAAGCTTCTCTAGAAAATATTTTCTGATGCTTCTTCAGGACAGTGGTGCTACAGTAAAACTGAGTTTCCTGCAGCTTGTCACTCTCAGAAAATGCTGCCCTTGAGAAACTGCTTAAAATACAAGAGCATCCAAGCACCTGAATTTCATGTTTCCATTTGAATTGTCAAAAGAATCCTGTAACTTATTTTTTTAATTAAAAAGAAAAAATCCTGAGCAACTTCTTCAGTAATGAGAAAATCTGCTCATTAGGGTGTTCCAGCTTTGATTCTGTAGTTTCTGTGATTTGGAGTCAGATACCCAAAACTTCAATCTCATTAACACTGAGGAAAGAACAGTCCTTTTCTCAAGTGATTAGCTCTAATCAGTCAAACATTTAAATAGCCTAATAGCACTTCCCTGTTAAGAATGACTTTTGGTTTGGTTCTGCAGAAAGTCTTTTGATTAAATGTTTTTCTTTAAATCCGTGAATGTCTCTGTTCATCCTTTTCCAGGAAGACCACAGCACATTTTATAAGATAGTTTTGTATCTAGTTTAGAACGAGTACCAAGTAAAAAAAAATTAATTTATTCTCTCTTAACCAGTCCAATCCTCCTGTTATTCGTAAATGTGGAACACTTAAGCAGTTGGAAAGGGCTCAGCTTTGCTTTGCATTATTGCTTGAGCTGAAACTAGCGCTGCTTTTCATTTTTAGTGGATGAAAAACTTGGAAAATAAATGCCTCTTAAGAAATTACACATAACCCAGCGATTTGTTATACAGTTTCTTTGCTTCATGGATTCTGACATTCCCTAACTAAAGTTATCATGTAGATACTGCTGTCTCTAGTAGTGATGTATTGAGATGTCACACCTGTCAGCAATTTTTAATGTAAAATATTTAGTGTTAAATGTCAAAAGTCAAAGTTTAATAGTTTTTTATTTAAATAAAAATATTACCCTATCATCTACAATTTCACAAATGACCATGAGAATGAAATTCAGGCACAAAAGAAAAAGGGCAGATATTCTGAGAATGAACCGTGAGGTAACAAACCAATTTAATGCCATCAGTGTAGAAAAAGGGGGAAAAAATGCAGTTGTGGATGTTGAGAAGATAACACAGTCCACATCCACTCTCTGATATGAAGAGACTCTGCTCTGTGGAGAGGTCACAGCAGACAAAGCCAAGTGGGAAAGTGCTGACTTTTTTGGTTTGTAACCTCTTTTTTAGGCCATCAGCTGGCTAGAAGGGATAGTTTTTTCCTGAAATGTAGTTTATTAGTTATAAATTTAGCAATGTGTAATGAATTAGTGTTTGGTGTTTCTTTAGCCCAGCCTACCCACTGCAGCAGTAAAGGGATGGAAAGCTCCACTGAAATGGTCAGCTGGAATTTCCAGGATGTAACCAAACACTCCAAGTGAAATGATGCTATTCCAACAGAAAACATCTGATTGTAGTTCACCTATGTGGAGAAAACAGTGGGCACCAGAATCTGACCAGAAATTACTTTTTATTTTATTTAAATAATAGCACTTCAGTACATTAAAATCTCTGCCATAAATACAGCAAATTCTGCTTGTGCTAACTGAAAAATCAGTTTATGTCTTAGATATTTGTAAAAATAATGGGAAAAGGTAGGATGAGGCTTGTACAAATTATTCCTCCTCTTCTTTCCTGACATTTCAGCCCTTGTTCTCAAGATTATTTTTTTTTAACCTAACAAACTCCTTTATATGAAGGAGTTTATCCTTCACTGTCACAGATGCTGGCATGGAATTCAGCTAAAGAAATCGATTTAGTGTTTTGATAAAGAAGAAAAATTAGGTTTGCTTTACAGAGAAAACATTTAATAAGGATAAGAAATAAAGTCAAAACACAAGGTTTGTCTCTTACTGACCAGAAAGAAGACATGAAAAAGCACATAGCTGCTCCAGTTCTTGATTTTGAAGGACCACTGTCAAGTTGTATTTGGTTTTAATTACAGGTTAGTTAGAGGTCTTAAAAAACCTGGTGCAGTTCATAGCACAACTAAATAAATACTTTCTTGAAATATTTACAGGCAGAATCTCTTCACTTGAATAGGAACCTGAAATTTAAATTATGCAAAGGCTTGAGCTGGATATTACTCTTCAAATAAAATTCAATAGATTGTTCAGCTGAGAGGAAAGGTGAAGGAATAATAAATGCTCATGTTTTACTTAGGGGTTTTGTACTTGAAGCTCCCCTGGGATTGTTTTTGTTATCTTCAGTTTTTGGTTTGTTGGTTTGGGTTTTTTTTGCCAGGCAATGAGAGAGTTCTGTGAGCAGAACTTTCTCCTCTGTTTTTGGCAGAGAAAAGATGCTTTGTGTTGTCTGCTCACCTGCAGTCCTGCTGGGGGTGTCTGCAGCAATTGCAGGGAAGGTACTTTTGCAACACTTCCCACTTGAGAAGATGCTTCATTTTTACATGAAAATCAGGCATTTCTCACATATAATTCCTTGTCTTAGACTATCCTGAGCTGGAAGGGACCCACAAGGATCACCAAAGCCCAGCTCATTTGCTGTAGAACGGTGTCACTGACACAGCTGATGGCTTTGTCAAGGTTGCACAGTACATTTAGGATGGAACCTGGAGTTATGCCAGGAAATGCAGCATCCAATGCTCTTTTTTTACCCCAGAGGAAGTGGATACAAAATTGGAAGCAGTCCAGGATGGGAGTAGAGATCCCCATTGCTTGTGGTGTAAGATCCTTGTGCTTTGAGGCATTTATGCTGCCCTAATCTGACAAGAAGTCTTTGTAGTAACTTCATGTCTAGAGAGAAAAGTTTTTCTTCGTTTTTGCATCTTAGTGAGCCTCAAAGGGGAAAAACCCTATAATCATTTAGGCTGAAGTGCTTCTTAATTCAAATGGTGTGCTACTTAGAGAACTTGATAAGAAGGATTAGAACTGGAAAAGAAAGACATTTTAAAAAGCAAAGCTATTACAGGGTTCATTACTTTATTTATACGTTCTCCAAAATCACATGAATGAAGGGAAAAAATGAGGAGAAAAAATACTGGCTTCAGTTCAGAATGTCAATTACTACTTTTTTTAATCCTCTTTTTACAATTTATTTGACATCTTGAACAGTAGCCAAAAAAGCTATTATAACTATAAAACATATTCATTGGTATAAATCTCATTAAGTTGAGCAATTTAATTAAGGTATTGACATGCTTAATTGATACGTGCAAGGAGAGACCATTTTCATATCTAATTTCCATACGTTTTCTGCTTTTAAGAAAACTAGCTCCGTAAAAATGTTATAGATTCAGCTAAGCCCTGTCATCCCAGAGGAGCACTTGCTGCCATTTACCTTGATTTAGAGCCAACTACTCTTCTAAGTGGAGCTCCATTAAATGGATCTGATGTATGTCTGACTCAAACATGCGTCAGCTTCTCTTATGATCAATAGCGGAATATTTATATTAATAAAGCACCAAGTTAATTAAATAAAATAGTCTTCTGGGTAAACTTAAGATACTAGGGGATGGGCAGAGAATCAATATACTCTGCCATTTGAACATTAACTATGTGCTCTGAAATTTTATGCTACCTTAGCAAAGATGCTTGCAGTGTTGGAGTCTTGGGTGCACAGATACCCCCAGAGCAGGAACCTGCGGAGCATCCTGGGCAGGATTTGTTTATCAAGTTAGAGAAAAAACAGCAAACAAAAAAATCTTGGGTCTGTTTGGTTTCTGTGACTTCATTCCTACAGACAAATTTGAAATCCTTCCTTCTGGACTAGGACTGACCACAGTCAAATGGGTGTTTTTCCAGTTGTCTGAACTGTTCCAGTGTTGCCAGAGAAGGGGCATGAGTCACAAACTCCATGTTAGGGTTTATCAGTGATGCTGAAGAGTCACAGGAGCCCCACAAAAGACATTTTAAGAACTACCTCTAAAATGGGTAGGCCACTCAAGAGCGTGTGTAGTTCTGGTGCACTGCATGTTTCAGCCCAAAGCACGACTGTCCTTGAGCCTTTTCCATCCCCAGGCTCTGTCCCCACAGACACAGCTGGGAGAGGTTTCTATGTGAGTGGGTGACTATGGAAACCCACCCCTGGTAGAGATGCACTCACAAGTCTCAGACTCACATCACCACTGTGCCCTGAGCAGCAAACTCTGCACTGGAGCTATTGCTATTTCTATAACATGCAGATGGCCTTTGAAGGAAGCAATTTCCCTCAGGTACTGTTGCAATCTGCAGCTTCCACTTCATCCTACCTTTTATCTACATTTTAAAGGTTCAGTACAATAAAGTGAAAATGTGGTTTTTAATCCTGCGGCTTTAATGAATGCCTCATTCTAATAACCAAAGAAGATGCTTGAAAGGCCAAGAAAATATTAATTCATTTGTAATAGTTTATTCAGTCAGTTTAGAACCTGTTCCATGTAAATATACTTCCATCTCTTTAACCAGGGGCACCATGACATTGCTAAAAGCACTGATATTTCTGGTCCAGAGGCAGTGGTTGTGTGCCAGAGCCCTCAGTTCCTGCATTTTCCTTCTTCACTCATGGCTACGGGGCTCCTTCCTCTTGGGGTTTAAAGGAGCTGAGTTACAAGTGAGGGAATTAGAACATGTTCATTTGGACCTTCTCTCCTCTTTAAAATCTCCCATGGGTGGGCTGGACTCTGGTCCTTGCTGAGGCTGCTGAGCATCCTCTGAGCAGAACCAGGGCTCAGGAGCTGCTGGAAGATTTCAGTGAGGTGATTATTTGCTGACTTCTGTGTGACAGACACTGTCTGCCATGGGAAGTGACAAAATCAGAATGTAAATCCACAGGGAGGTAGCCTATGGAATAATGCACAGAATTTAATAAAATAATCAGTAGTAGTCCCTCTGGGCTATTGCAGGCAGAGGACATTGACATTGTCCTGTGATATGTGATTTTGACCTGGTTAAAAATGCTTCTAATTACCAAGCACTAGGGAAAAGCTGAAAGAATAATCTCCTTTGTCTTAGAGTGAATTGTCTTCCAGTTTAGCTGAAAATATTTGGTTTAGATTCTATTTTTCCTAATTCTGTGGAACCTTCTGAAGAAGACAAACATATGGTGTGCATAATACTTCCAAATGCACTTTATCCATGAAGAAATAAATGTAGGCTCTTATTTAATATTACTAATCAAAGCACATAGGCCACACTTGACAGTTGAAAATATTTAATATGTATAAAACTACTTCTGTTCCATTATTGTCTTTGGTAAAGTGTTGGTAAAGCATTCCAAACCTAACATTTAGTGTTTGTTTTGCCTTTTTTCCTTCACATCCTTCTATGATTCAGAAAGACTGAACAAAGAGCACAAGCTAGAAAGAGCATTGGAACCATATGTGTTATAGTTGTATATAATCTATATCATAATTGTATAAACTTAACAGGGTGGGAGAGGTTTAGTTAGAAAATCACTTTCTACGTTAGCCACAGTTCCCTGGTATTTAGAGTTGTCTTTCCACAAATTTAATGTTCAAAGAAAGGAAGAGTGATTGCATCTGAGCTGGGATAATAAAAGGTTCCATGGTGAATTCCTTTCTGGAAGCAAACAGAATCTTTGTGCATGGAACTGGGGTGCAGATACTCGTGGATATTTTTTGACTGACTCTTGGTTTCTGTCTCTTGATTGCTGGTTTTCTGCATGACATCTGGAAGTAATGATGTGAATAATACCAGGATGTAAACCTTCCAAGTCTTATAATGAAGTTAAATTTCCTTTTCTGATAAGACTATTTTTGTTGTATGACACATGACACCCCTTTAGCTATTTTTTTTTTTTTTTCAATAGCTTGCTAAGGAGGTGTCATAAATTGAAAAAAATTTTGGGGTAATAAGTCAAGTTTTACTGTTGGGCATATTTTCTCCTGGAGACTCACATAACTTTAGTGAACTCTTGAGAAAGTCATCATCATTCCCAGCAGTGATGAAATCAAATCACGCTGGAATTTGATGTTCTTTGATTTGGGAGTGCCTCAACAATGAAACAGCAAAGTGTGGACACTCTGAGTCTGTTGTGCAGGAGCCACTCTTCCCTCCTCCCTGGTCAGCTCTTTTACATTTAATTCAATTTTGTGAGCTGACATTGTCAATCTGAAATTCAGCAAGATGCCTGACAGGGAGTCGGAGGAAAGCCGAGTTCATTTCTGGAAGTGGCTTTATGCAAATGAACTGGTGTGGGTCTCTGGAAGGAGGCATCTGCTGATGAATCAGATTTAATAAAATATTGTTCCCTCATCAGCTTCAGGAATAAGGCTCAAAAAACACCACAAGCACCTCTGAGAGTTGCTGTAAACCATCCACACACACCCAAGGCTCCCCATGAGTATTTTTGGGTTTTTGAGGATAAAAAATGAGTCTGTTTTCAAAGCAGAATCTGGATGATTTTGTTACTCAGTGTTTGGGTGGATTCAAGAAAATTAATTCAGCTTGTAACTTGTTCAGGCCAGACTGGTTTGACAGTGGCAATGAAGTCCTAGGAGCACTGTTAATTCTTGTGAATTGTCTCGATTTTAGCTGAGTTTTCAATAAAGGTTTATGTCCTTGGCAGCTGATTTACTGAAATGTTCAAATGAAACCCTCAGTAAGCTGAGCAGAATGATTGTAAGTTTAACTCTCCTTTGGAAGGATTCACCATTTTATGTGCACTTTAGCTGAAAGCTAATTTTGGTTTAGATTTGTGTCATGTTAGCTTGTTTGTTCTACTAGTGTACTTGAGTTTTATTTTCTCTACTTATAACACCTTCTACTTAAAAGCCTTTTCCTAAAGCATGGCATTACTGAATGATAAACTTCCTGTGCGTGGAGTGGGATTCTCAAAGGTGCTTTACTGATGAGAATAGTCATTGAAAAAGAAGAAATGATATGTTTATGTTCCAGTGACTCTTTTTTTGCTGTGGATAAAGCAGGAGAATGAGGTTTGTAAGGGTATCATACAGCTGTTGTGGTCAGGGTGACCAGCTCTGGAGTCCTTGAAGAGCTGCTGGGTTTGTGGATCCTCCCATAAAACAGAGCTGCTCTCACCTAAACACTTGAATCTTGAGTGAATATCCCCGCTCGAGTGAACCACTTTGTGATTATTACATCTTGGTCTAATAAATCTAGATGTCACATCCACACAGAAAAATGAATTATGGCTACAAACCAGTCTGAAAGGATCTTCTTCCATCTGCAGTGTTTCACTGGGACTCTCAGGGCTAAGCGATCCATAGCAGGGAAGACACATAAAGGTGAAGCTGTGGAAGGAAAAGAGAAGCTAAAATATTACAAAAAGGGAAAAGGTGCATGGAACTCCTCTGTCTTTTGTCTAGAGCTTCAGTACCTGTTCCTGCAGTCTGCTGAATATCAGTGGAGTGGATATTGCTGGTCCATTATTATAATTTGTTTTTACAATTTCAATTACAGCCCAAGTACCAGTGTGCCCCTCTTGCACAGGTGCACTTTTTACCACAGAACAGAATAAAGGTCCTCTGATAACTGGGCCTGGGCTATAAACAGAATGTTTTTTTTCTCACTGCACTGCATTCAGATACTTCTCAACTCATTTCTACCTCACTGGAATGAATGGAAATTCAAGTTGGTTTTACTATCCGCCAATTCTCTATCATTTTTATTACTTTTTATATAGCCACAGGAATGTCTGCAGTGATCATACAAACAAATTGTATAATTGGCCTCTTTCAGGACAACTTGGTAAAAAAATAAAACCTAGATCTTTACATATATAATTGCTACTTAATCCTAGGAAAAAAATCTTATTTTCTTAGCTAAAGTACAAGATCACAGCCTGAATTAAATAGATAGTATTGTGAATATTGTTTTCATTCTACAGTGTGATGATTAGGTACACAAAAATATTAACTGGCAGGGTATTTTTTCTTTTAATATATTAGTGAAGGGCAAAAAAATTCCTTAGTATAAAAATATTCATCATTAACTAAGGCAGAATTAAGACAAATCAGTCAAAAGAGAGTCTTGCTCCAGATGTTGATCAATTAGCCAAAGACCGTGCATGTTTTATTCTTTACCGTCTAAAATAAAAACTCATCATAATTAAAAATATATAACCAACAAACTGCTAATATTTTTCTGTTTAGTGGTCAGGCAGGGCTGTGGAGGCTCCTGAATCTCTGGGGAGGTCAGAGGAGGGTGATATTGCCTACTGATATCTAGAATTTGGACATACATAGGATTTCTTTGCAGTACACCTCAACAGACAAAAGTATAAACCCCAAAACAGATCGACAGTATAGAACCAGTGCTTTTTAAAATTGGCTTAAAACAAAGGTACCTCCATACAGTTTCATTTCTATTTTAGAAAGTAACATTAATAACTAACATTAATAAGCAGTGAGAATTCACATTGCTTTACCAGCAAGAAAATATTGACAAAAATAGAAAATGATGTGGGGAATAATTTCTTTCTTGTGATATCAGGGCTTCAGTCCCCCCTCTCTGAGGTGTGTGGTGTCCCCACTAAATCACATTAGTGCCTCTGTGTTCTAATCTCACTTCCAGTGCAGTGGAGGACTTGGATTTGTGTGGGAGCATCCCTGCCCTGGGAGCCTTGGTTTTGTCAGCAATCCAGAGGGTCAGTGGTGCTGGGGAATTCCAGAGGAAAGGTTTTCCTATCAAAACAGATCTATGTGGTGTCAGAGCTGTGTCTGTGCTGGCAGAACACTCTCCCCACACGTGGCAAGGCTCGCTGGCTGGATTGCATGAAGAGGAATTCCTGCCTGTGGCACTGACTGGGAAGGGCTTTTCTGTCTCTTCCCACACTCTGCTGGAACACCTCGAGTCACACGCTGCCCCTCATTGTGTGCCTTTGTCTCCTCTATCAAAAGGAAGGATTAATTATATTGATACCATTTTCTAAAGCACTTAAACCCTACATTAAATACTGCGAACAAAAACATCTTATTGTCATTTATTAGTCCGGAATTCTATCCTATTTCTGGTGGGCTGCTTCTCTTCAAGAGTTTTCTCTGCGTCCACTGGATGTTACTTTCCAGGTCCTACTCCCTGACATATCCAAAGTTGAGTGTAAATACTCTGAGGAAAGATTTTACTTTTGTTTGTATGTTCTAAAAGATAAAACAGATGCTGCTTTCTAAAATGAAAGCTCAAGATGGATGGTTTTAAAATAAGAGTCTCCTAAATGCTGTCTGATCACTATTTGCTCGGCATTTTGGAAATGGCAGGAGGAGGGAGAGCTGTAACAGTCATAAAGACAAATGTTACCTTTGACTGGACACTGGCACTGATTGGTTTTTACAGTTCATTTAAAATTATATACAAATATTTATAAATCTTCTTAGAGACATTCTGATCAATGTAATTTGTTTCTGGCTTTTTTTTGGTGCATCAAGAGACAAATGTTCTGCTGTGTCTCAGTGAAACAAGGTGGGATTTCGTTGGTTTCTTTTTTATTTTGTTTAGTTTTTTTAAGCAGCCAAGAATTTTAAAAACCTCTAATGAAGAAATAAGTAACCACAAGTGAGTAGTCTGTTCTTTGAAACATTTAAAAAGACTTCAGCATGTGCTGTGTGATCCCTGTGGTTGTGTCAGGACAGAAGTCATGAAATCACACAAGTCCATGCAGCTTGGATCCTTTGTAGGATCTTTATTAACAGCTGGTTTTTAAATTGTCCTTGGAGAAGGTGGAAGATGATGATAAAATAATCATCTTCTGCTGAGATCTTTTTGCTCTGAGTCCTTAGTGAGCACCAAATCTTTATGCTCTGGCTCTGCTCAGTGTCCTGCTGTCCAGAATGAAGGTGTGTGTGAGACTGGGTTTAATGAGCCTTGTGTGGGGCTTTGGGCAAGTGCTGAAATCCAGGAGTACAGAGTTACCATCTCTCACTTCACAGTGCAACTGGAGCAACAGAGAAATCGTGCTGTTTATCTTCTGGAGGCTTAGCAGCAGTGCTTGTGCAGCAGTGTGTGACTGTGTGAAAGCACTGAGGACTGCTTTAATTGGAATTTTTGAGTTAAATTCCCTCCTCAAAACAAACCAAACCAAACTAAACTGGCATTTCCCCTACAGCCTCCCAGAGCACGAATTGAGAGGCAGCTGTATTGTATTTAGAAAAACACAGTCACCTTGTTGAGGGTGCACACCATCTGCAGGACCTGCTCTTGTTTTGCAGAATTCAGATGCTCTTTACTTTCCGTGCACTAGTAGGAGGAAGGAATTTTTTTCCTTTCAGAAAATCAGCAGCAATGCCGAGTTTGCAGAGAGTAATGCTTTACAACACTGCTGTTGTTAAGCTCTTGCCCTGTAGCCCATCAGCAACAACACTTTTCCATTTTTCCTTCAGCCACAGAGCTACAAGTGCTGCTTTACAGTAAATACCATTTTTTCACTGACCCTGCTGAGAGGGAGAAGCCATTCCTGCACTGAGGGCACAGGTGCTGATCAGTGTGTCAGACTTGCCACAGATTGTTCTAGTTACTGTTGGAGGAACCTGATTTGGGCAAAACATTTCCCACCTGGAAGATAAAAAGTATCTTGAATTTATCTTGCTTATTTACAAGGCTCAAAGTTTCTGAATTGTCCTTAACTGTTAACTCAGTTATTTTTTAATCTGTTTATAGAACAGGAAAAACTCTGATACTGAACAGTTTTGGAAATACTAGGACACAATCTCCTAGTTAAGAATAATACTTAGTTGTTGAAAAGGCTAAATATTAGTTCTAATTAAAAAAATTTAAAAGCTGCCACATGATTTTGGCAGAGAAGGAAAAATCCTTTTGTTCCTTGCTGTAAATGAAATTCACAATAATATTTGCTGGAATTTTTACACATATAATTGAGTAAACTCCTATTTCTCCCTACGGATTTCCTTGGTCTTTCCACTTCTTCTCCTGCAGACTTTTCCTCTAGAGAGCATTGGTCCTCTTGCCCTGTCTTGTCTCTGAGTGTAGGAGTTACCTTCCCTCAACTTTTGTTCTATAAAAAGCTGCCTTGTATCATTCCTCACTTTATTGATTTGCTTATCATTTATTACATGTTACTTAGAGATACCTATTATCTTTGGATTATACACTCTAATTTTCCCCATCTGTTATTCTTTAACTCCTTAATTGTGTTACTTAATTCAGTAAAACATTGCAGGATAGAGTTTATGTGTAACATGTTGTACAAATTAAAACTAATTCTAATGAGACAAATTGCAGTGACCAGATTGTGTTAAGAATGTGACCTTTAGTGGAGCAATTCAGTCTAGTTTTAGTCCAGTTGTAAAGAAAAGTCAGCTTGAAGAATAGTCACTAAACTTTTAAAAGTGCACAAAAACCTCAGGAATATTTTATTTTATTTAATTTTGATCAGTGCATTGGACTGAAATGTTTTAAACCCAGGAATCCTAATTTGTAAAAGAATGTAAACAAACTACCAACAGGGATGAATTAAATTCCATTATATAAATTCCATTTCTCTCAGCTGCACATTCTGTAGCCAGAGCAAAGCTGGTGGGCACAGTGCTAATTTCTTGGCACTGATGGCAGCTGGCCCTTTCTTAAAACCAGGAGTCATATCTTTCATGAGTTTCATTTTGCAAAGCAGGTGAACAATATTAACTTTCCAGTATTATTTTGGCAAGAAGAAAGGATAGGAAAGAATCTTACTGTGCACTCGAGTCCCATATCCAGTGAAAGGAACCAGAGTTTGTCTTATGGTTTTGTACCAGCTGCTCCAGAGAGCTGTGTGTGAGCTCCCCTGACTGTCCCAAGATGCAGTTGAATTGTGGATAAACTGAAAAGCTCCTGAAGAAAGGAATAAGGTTTGTTAGGCTGGGTTTTTCCTTCATTTGAAGTTAAATTCCATGTGTCACTGGTTAACTCTGTGAGTTTGCAGTTTTACTGTGGACTTGACAGTAACATATTGGGAAAGATACAGGTTTGGCTGTGAAGAATTTTCTCTGGGTGACTTGTTCTTTAAGTCTTTGTATAAAACTCTTTAGACATTAAAGGCAAGCTGAGTTCTTTATTGGCTAACGCTGCATGGTGATCTCCCAGCTCATTTGAGTGGGAGAAATAATTAAAGATTAGTGTTCAACCACATTAAATACTTCTTAATTAAGACGTTTTTTCAGGCAGTTGTGTAAAAACAGTCTTTTTAAATTTTCAAATCTGTGTGTTAAAAAAGGTTTGGAAAATAAATGGTAAATCCTCAAAAGGTGGGGTTATTTTTTGTGTTTGAAAAGGGACAAAACGTAAGCTTAATGCCATCACTGCTGATTTTTTGGTTTTCATATAAAATATGTTATTTTCAATACCTTTGTAACTTAGAAAGTTGCATTTAAGTAGTTGCTTTAATGTTTTAGATCTATAGTTCAAATGAAGAGTCATTCTATGGATGTTCGTACTGTGTTCCAATTAAGTGATTTATGTTCTCTTACTGGCAAAATAATAAAAAATGAAGTCTTAATGTATTCTATTGCTCTGTTAGATATTTGAATTTCCACTTAGGATGCAGTAGGCAGTGTTAGAGCAGAAAGCTAAAACCAGCACTACGGCAAAGACTGCAGAGGCACTTAGGAAACGTCAGCACTTTTGGATGGTTTTTTTTTCCCTTTCCAATCCTTTTATCAGTGAGGCACTTGCAATTCACATTTGAAGATCAGAAAAACATATTAGACTTGCAGAGGGAGTTCATCTGTGTCCAGAGCATTTTAGCTAAATTAAAATAAAAACTGAGAAAGGTATTGCCTTGTGCCAACTCTTGCTGGAATCTGGGTTGGACTAAAATGTTCTGTGAGCCACAGCTGCTGGGTTTTGTCAGCTCCTGCCTCTCTCCTCTGTGAAAAGTGGTGGTCCAAGTTCTTTGACATCCCTGTGGCTCCATTCCCCCAGCTCAGAAATGAAGATGCTGTTTTCTCTGGGGGGTGTTTGCTGCTGGATGAGTGTTTTGCTGTTCTCCCCGAGTTCCTCTGTGATCTGCTGCCTGTCCAGGCTGTCCCCATCACTGCACTGCACCAAGCTGGGCTGGCTGCAGGGTGCTCTGTGCCCTGCTGGAAAGCTGTGCCAGGCAAAACTGCACTAAACTCGCCAGTATTTATCAAAACAAGCAGGATAATTCCATCTAGAAACATTTGCTGAGCTCAATACATCTCTTTGATCAGGATGCAGATGAGCATTGTTTTGGTTGTGTTGGATGGGTGCTTTCTCCACACAGGAACTCTTGCAAGGAGGGTGCTGCTGATGGACTGGAACATTCTGCTTTGGCCTCAGGTCAAGTGATTTCAGCTTTCTAATGCTCCCTCTTAGGGTGAGCGTTTTTGGAAGTCTGTTGTTCCCTAAGTCTGGGATTTTTCAGATTTTCCCTTTAGGGCACATCATGCTCCCCCCAGGCATTGGACTTGCCTTCCATTACAGAAACAGGGGACTTGAAACTTGAAACTTGAAAACTTGAAACTGTCTAAGAGTTGGGAAATCTATTAGTAATCATCACCCTTTTCTTTTCCCAAATCTGCTGTTTATTTTTCTTGAATACTGCCACATTTTTCCGTTTGCTTTTTTTTGTTTTGGCCTCACATTAATTTATCTGGTTTTCTACAGTTACTATTAATAACTAATATTTGTTTTGCATACCATTGCTGTAAGCTTCCCATTACGCCTGCTATGAGAAGCAGAGAATTAAAAGCTGGGACTTTAAGATAAACTCAGTAGACAAGTTTCTCATTACAGCCTTCTGCTACCTCAGAGCAAATTTTGTGAAGTGCACAGGCTGAGCCTGGTTGAGGTTTGCTTGCTTATAAAAGATGCTTAACAAAACTCTGGCACAATGTCAGGAAGCAGAGAGAAACACTCCTCTTGACCATCTCAAAACAGGATGATTATAATTGTGAGAAGGCAGTTACAGAAAAAGAAACATTGGTGACTTTTCTTCCATGCTGTGCCACTAATGCCACGCAGGCTGTCTGTTCTTCAGCCCTAGAGATTTAGAAAATAAAGAGATTTATGGACTCAGTCCACCATCCAGGAGATTGAAAGAGGCAGGATTGTTAGCTAGAGGAGAGTGCCTTCCAGAGAATAAAACCAGTTCACTTTACAAGGAGGTTTTCATAGAAAACAGATGAACTTCCTTCAGTCCCCTGGTTTTGCCTGGCTGCAGGTTAAAAGTTGAGCATAAAGACAAAGCAGAGATCAAACATATAAATTAGCCCTTGTAGAACACAACAATGTTAGGAAATATCGCTTGAAAACCTGATTTACTTTTACACATGATTTGAAATGCACAATAAAATACCAGACAAATGCAACTTGAGATGGTGGATTAAGTGTGGTTTTATTTGACCACACAATTCCACTGTTTCAAGCCCTTTCTGTTCTGCTTTGCTTGTGTCTTCCTTTCAGATCTTACTTATTTTTGCCCTGCTAAGCCATTTTGTCACACTTTTACCACAGCTGTGCTGTGCCTCACTGTCACAGCACAGTGACAGCTAAAGACTTCCTCCTTCTGGGGCTGAAATACCCTTTACTTTGTCTCTTCTCTGCCTGATCATTTGTCTGGGTTGAAGGTCTGTCTTTAAAGAACTAATATTTTGTTGCTGGCAAAATAAAGGGAAGTGAAGGAGGGGTCAGAGTGTGGATCAGTGTTAAACAAATTGTGAAGGTCACGAAGAATTTTAATCTGACTTGAAAAAGAGACTTGTATCCAGCAGCACATTTTTGTTTGCGATAGTCTGAATGGACAATTGTGGCTACTTTGAGAATTTGGTGTAGACTGCATGACTGGTATAAATTGAATTAGTCTCGTGACAAGGACATAGTCCCCTTTTTTTCTTATCTGCCTGATGGAAAGCAGAAGAAAGCCCTGTGTGACACATCTTGACCCGCAATGTCAATGTGGGCTTTTGTGACAGCCTCGGATTTCTGGCCTCTCATTTGATAAAACCAATTTGGTGGAGGCTAGAAAGGAGCTTGCTGAACACTAAATGTACTTACAGAAAAGAGTGAGTGTCTGGGGGGGAGCAGAGAGGGCTGCCAGCCCCTCCTAATCATCATTAGAGAGCCAGAGTTTCTTTCTGAAAATGGGGCAGAGCCTTGGGGACACTCTCACCCCAAACAATGCAGTGTGCAGTTCTCTGCAGGATCACCTTTATTTGTCCTTTTGGCATCACTGAGCCTTCCCTTTCATCCATTTACTTATTTCTTACATTTTTCTTTCCCACTCCTCTGCCTTTCTTTCTTCTTCTTCCATTCCTGTCTTGCCCCACCCTTTGTCCCCTAAACCAGACTGAAACCTTCTCTGTGCTGATGGGGCACCAGCAGGAAAATTGGGGTAAATGCTGTTTTTCCTTAGCATAAAAACATCCCAACTTTCTGATTTCATGTCCATTTCCCACCCATTGCTGATGCTCTCCTTCCTGCCTTCACTGCACTGGCAGAGGTCTGTGAACCTGGGATTATTTATAGCTCATCAAGGGAAAAAGCACCTGAATGCAGGCTGGGTAAGAGGAAAATGAAATCTGCACCCACGATGCAGATAAAACCATTTTTTTAATGTGCTTTAAGTACTAGAAAGGCTTTTTGGAATTGCTGTTGGTTGTTTAGCTTTCTTGTTTGTTTTTAAACATGGTTAAAAATTCAGTTTTTCCCATTGATACATAATGCAGTGGGATTTTAATGCAGTAGATTAGATCTTTTCAGTGTAAATTAAAAAAGCTAACAAGAGAATGATAGTCATGTTTTTCCTGAGTATTAATTTCAAATAAGAAGTTGTCATCTGAGCAGGGGTAGCCAAGTATTTTTGCAGTCAGTAAACAAATAGAAGCATGCTGAGAAAATTACATTTACACTACAGGGTTGTGATTCCAGGGCATGAGATTTGGCTGCAGGTACTTTGACAGTCAATCATGGCACTGTGCCAGCATCAAGATCACATTTGAGTGATGTTTGCTCGAAGTTCTGTCATTTGTATCAGGAATTCTCCTGGTTTGGTTGGAGAGTCATTTCAGCTCATTCCACAGACCTCTAGAGGAGAGAAACAAAATTGAAAACACCGTGTGGTGTAACAAATCCAGCAACATCTACTTTTCCAAGCACGTGGAGGTTCCATTAGCTCATGCAGATTTGAGAAATGTGTTCTCTTTGTTAACACAATGTATTTTTTTTTTTTCTGTTCTCTTATTCAGAGACCTGAGTGAAAACCAGATAAAAGGAATCCCTAGAAAGGCCTTTCGAGGAATCATTGATGTGAAGAACTTGTAAGTGACAACTTCATTAATATTTGTGGTGAAAACCTTTTTCCTCATGTTCCATCTGGCTGTTCCTACCAGTTTGAGTGCCTTGTGCTCAGCTCTGTGCAGCACCAAAGGGACCCTGCAGGTTTTTGCCAGGGACTCACAGGCTTCTTTGGTCCTGTGAACATACCCAGGGAGGTTTTGAGCTGAGGAAAAAGAACATACTCAAAAGCTTCACCCCTTCCTGCAGCACTGTCCTGGAGCAAGATGTGCATAGGAAAGAATTACTGCTAGAGTTTGGGGATGGAATTGAAATGTTTTGCTTAGTTTAATTTTTCTATCCCATCACTTCTGTCAAAAGTAAATATGACAAACTCAGGCACAGTGGTTGAGCACAAATATCAGAAAATGAAAAAATATAATGGGAACAGTTAACTGTGCAAGCTTTGACAGCTTCTATTTAAAATCAGAATCATTTATAAAACCCTTTTAAGAGAGAAAACAGGGCTTTGGTTTTTGTGCTAATGAAGCCAGTCTGTCTTAGCCTTTTGCTGTAAGGTAGTCTGAAATAAGTGTAAAGAGTTGGAGCTCTGTATTTGCAGATCTTACACATTATATGACAGACACCCATTTTTGTGCACACCCACAATCTAACACCCCCTTGGCTTTGCTGGAGTCAGCACGAGGTGAACTGAACAAGGAAATAACAACCACAGACTCGGCAGGGTCAGGATTTCCTGGGACAACCTGCAGCCACTCTCAGAAGCATTTCAGAGCCATTAGAGTTAGCACTTGTTACCACACCAGTCACTGAAAAATGATCCCCACTGTGTTAAATATTGGAAGCACAGCATAAATGCTGTGGATTTTTTTTTAATGGAGTAGGAGAAACAGCTAAAGGAGATCTGAAAAGAAACCCTTTTCTACAGCCTTTTAACATACCCATGTTCTGCTTTCAGATCTTGCCCCAGTGAAATGCTCTCAGGCACGTGATGTGATTCCTGGGGCATCCTGAGAAGGGCCAGGAGCTGGACTCGATAATCCTGATGGGTCCTTTCCCTTTTGTCATGTTATCATGAGTTTTACTTGCATTGTGTGCTCTATAAGAACAATAGATAGTATTTTGTTTCAGATAACGTTCCCAGCTGTAATTCACTGTTAGTTGTCTGATTTCATTTCAAATAACAAAGTTTGCATTTAGAGTTTAGTTCACCTCTGACAAGCTGTCACAACAAGCACGGGTGTTTTGATTTATGCACCCACTCTCAGTGCAGAAGGATCCAAGGTTCCTCCTTTCCATGAGCTGATATCAATGGAATGACTGGCTGGAGTGCTTACCAGAACAGTATAAATAAAAGATTGGGATTTAAAGCTTTAACAAAAACTTGTATCTGTCACCTTAGATAGTGTCTATTGTTTTGCTGTAAAATACACAATCAGAAGTACTTTCCTGTAGCAACAGTTTCTGACTCCTGGGAGCACTGAAGTTATCACAGAATCATAAAATAATTCTGGTTTAGAGTGGTCATCCAGTCCAGCCTCCAGCTCAGCAGGAGCACAAAGCTTGGTACTCTGACAGGTTCCTGTTGTGAGCCACGAGTACTGATTACTTAGATAAACAGCAGGAGAAGCAGATTTTTCACTCATATCTAGACATTCTTTCTTGATAAGAAATGTATGAATTCTGTGCCAAGGGTGTTGCTTCCAGACACAGACAAGTGGCCTGTGACTTGCTGAGAACATGGCACAGTCTTGAGCCAACTTGCTGCTGGAAATACATTAAAATTTCTCCAGCAATAACTGTAAGGGTGTGATGCAAGCTGAACCATGTTAAAGCTCTTTAAGCAGTGAGCCCAAACATGCTGATTGCCATTTTCAACCTCTGGTTGGCAGCCAAGGCTCTCCCTTCTGGGTCCCAGTGTGACCATGGCTGTGAGCAGGAGTGCTCACCTGCCTGAGCAGGAGAAGGAGCCTCAGGTGCCACTGAGCTGTGCCAACACCTGCCTGGTGACTGTGACATGAAGGTGCTGATGGCAGCAGGGCTGGCTGCTTCTTTGGTTATCACTTTGCAGATTTATTCTACTGTCTCAGTGCTCTTCCACTTTATAAAGCATGTTTGTGAGCGATCTTGGAGACTTTTGGGCACAAGAAATAAAGTTTAAAATTGTCCCATACTCCCCAGCCCTTTCCAATTTATATTTAGAATTTGTATAGGGAAAGGCTGACATGGAAAGGTCTGTTTCCATGCCTTGACCTTTAACATGGCCTCAAAGTCTTCCAGGTTCTTCCAAAAGTGTCCCAATGTCATGGCAAAAAGAATAACTCTGGAGATATCATAATAGGGACACAGCAAGTGCTAGACCAGATGAAAGTCTCCAGATTAATGCTGTGTTTAACAGCAGCTTGGAAAGCTTCCCTCAGGACAAAATGCAGAGTTGATGTAATAGACTGAGCCAGGGCATGAATTCCTTTTGGATACCAGCTCTGAAATATGCAGCCTGAGGGCTCAATATAAATTACAGTGGGTACCATTTGGAAACCCTGTGAGAATTACTCTGTCCCAGCATGGCCACGGCAGTGATGGACACAGAGTCACAGGTTCTCTCCAGCTGGAGCAGACTGGTGTAAAAAAAATCTTCCAAGGGCAGAGGTGCTGCTCCATGTGAAGCAAAGAGTTTTTGCTGATGTCCCCCAAGCACCAGGGCTGCAAAGCTGGCTTGATACAGGGAAAAAAAAAATTAAAAAATTGTTAAAATGGTAGGAGGAAAAAGAAAAAAAGCTACAAAAAGCAGTGTTTCAAGATATTTTTCACTGTGTCTGTCTTTTTAAATGGTAAAAGCTTTCCATCTTCTATCATTCTCTTAGCAGAACAGTGAGCCCAGGAAAATGGGCTTGGCTTAGGGCTGTGCTAAAGAAGAGTTTTAAATGTCAGGGAGGCCAGTGTTTTTGCACAAGACAAAGCCAAAGCAGAGACTGGAGTTTTTCAAACTCCTAAGTGGGAGAAATTTTGTTGTGTGAATTATTTTCATATGAAGTGTTTTCTGCTGTTTGAGTACAAAAATCAAAGAATCTGCACACAAATAAATTAGCGAATCCATTTCTAACTGGAATGCAGAAATAATTATACAGCTTTTAGAAAGTTTCATGAGCACATAATGTCCATTACCAGTAATGAATTTATCTGGGAATTTGGCAAAACATGACACTTGGAACATAGTGTGGAATAGATGCATAAACTCTGCTCAGTGGCTCTAAGAGCTGAACAGGAGAGGGCAAGGGAGGGCCAGCCTGCAGAGCACACCTGTATTCAATTTCTGTTACTTATTACTTAGAGAACAGGAAATGTTTCTTGCAGGAATCTAGCCCCAAGTAAGCACATTTATTTCAAGAATTAAAGTATATGGGTTTGGGTCTCACTGAGCTTTGGGCTAACTCAGCGCTGTCAGCCATGGCCTTCCATCACAAAAATCTATAGAGCTGCTTCTTGGATTTCTGCACGTTTCCCCTGCTCATATCACATCCTGGCTTTCAGGGAGTGTTCCTCTGATGAGGCATTCCTGCAGTTGCTCAGCCCACCTCACTGAGGGCAGCCAGGATCCCACTACAGGGATAAACAGAGCTTGATGTTAGGGAGAAATTCCTCCCTGTGAGGGTGAGGAGGCCCTGGCACAGGCTGCCCAGAGAAGCTGTGGCTGCTCCTGGGTGGCTGGAGGTGTTCCAGATCAGGTTGGACAGGGCTTGGAGCACCCTGGTCTTGTGGACAGTGTCCCTGTCCCTGGCAGGGGGTGCAACAAGACAATCTTTCTGATCCTTTCCAACCCAAACCATTTGATGGGTGTACAAACATCTCCCAGCCAAGGAATGGGAAACAGGAATCCATGTGCAGAGTGGATGCAGGGCAGAATGATGGAGCAGCAGAGCAGAGGAGGAACCACCCTGAGCAAGCAGCCATCCTTTGTGAGCAGAGCTAAAGCCACACGGAATGACACAGACTCCACTTTTTCTGTCAGGGGTTGCTGCAGTTTCTTGTTCTTGATTCACTGGAACTCAGTTCCATCCATACTCAGCCTCTGCCCTTTATCTCTCATTGGCTTTGGCTATAAGATTCTGTAGCACTGGGATTCAGGAAAAAAAGAAAAAAGTTTGTGTGTCATGGTAAATACAGACCCACTGCATTTCTGTCTGAATACTTCTCAGCCTCACCTGAGATAACAGCTCCTATCACTGCACCTGCAAGAGGCTTTCCCTGCATCCTGGGGCCACTTAGCAAATTGTGGGTAATATCCTCCTTGATAGCCCTAAAGGTTCTTGTGAAGGAAGAAATGAAGCATTTAGATTTATGTTTTTAAAAATACAGAAATGCATCAGGTCATATGTAACGTTTAACACTTCTGCAAGTCAGTACACATTTATTTTCCTAGTGGTTAAATTACCTAGGCAGTGTGGAAAATCAGAGCTCTGTGAGTGCTGTAAAATATTGTTGTACCTATTAGTTTCAGTTCCTTATTTGTTAAATGTCTTTCCCTGGAAGATTCTGTTACTTTTTCTGCATGCATCTACTATTAGCATCAATCCATGGGACTTTTAAAAAATTTAAACATCTCAATTGCACATTCAGGTTTTGGAAAAAGCTGAATTTGCTCTTTACATTGAAAGGTATTTTACATTCACCTACACAAAATATTAAAATGTTCCTATGTAATTTTTTTTAACCCCCACATCCACCACTGCAGAGTATATTTGTAGCTTCTCCCATTCAGCCATAGGAATAATTAAACATACCTGTCAAGTTAAACTAATGAATAAACTAATGAATAAAGGAAATAATGCTTGATTTGTGTGTAGCCATTTCACTACAAGAAAGCAAGTGGTTGTGAGTTATTTGCCATACATAAATATGCAGTAGATCTTAATGAAATGTTACACTACAAAACATAACTCCTTTAGTCTGGGTTCTCCAGGGAAGCTATTATCCAGAGCCCTCTGAAATTCCTGGCCATAGTTTCTTGACATTTGTGTACAGCATTCAGTGTTACTCCTGCGGTTTGCAGTGAAATAAAACAAAAGGAGGAAGATAAACAGTTGGCCAGATTTTCCACTCGTTTGGTGTAAAATCTGGAATAAGCCTTCTGAAGCCAGTGGTTGGCCTCAAATAAAAGCAAAGAAATGCCTAGAGGAGAATCGATTATCACATGTTGGTTATGTATTTGCTTATGTATCTCCCAATGGACTGAGCAATTTGTATCTATATTTAATGGTGTGCATGAAAAGCACAGTATATTTCAAATAGGAACACATGAAAATTGAAGGGAAGGATATATTTCTATTATGGAACAGATTTCAGGTTGTTTTGAAAAAAAGCTGGCTAAACAGGTCAGAGGCATGGAAAGAGCTATTTGGAATACTCATTGGAGACAAGTCTTTTGCACTCCTTAGGGGGCAAAAAGATCACATTACTTCAACTGTATAAATTTGTAAATAATTTTCCTCCTCCTTGTCCACAAATTCACACTGCACTCAATGTATTCCAACAGTGTATTCCTTTCTATCTCCTGTAATTGGTCTTCATTGTGATAGTGACCATAATGAATTCAAGAGAGATCTCTGTGGCCATTGCATTTGCTTTCCTAGAAATGTCATTGTCATGCAGCATTATTATAACATTAAAATAACAAGTTACCAACTTACCACCTTCTATGGAGAAACACCACCTGCAGCGTCAGTTAATTTTATGAATACATTAGTTTGAGCTTTTGCCATCTGTTCTACCCCTTATAATAAATGCAAAAAGCATCTATTTCACAATTAACTCATTAAAAGGATATGATTGATTGGAATGCACACACATGTTCCCTACACAGCGGTTAAGGTGAGACCAAGCACAGAGAGACTCCGAGTGGTAGCAGAGGACATTTTGTGAGACAGAAGTTCTTCTCTCTCACATCCTCAGCCACACACACAAGGCCAGCACATCAAGTGGCACAGAACAGTGGCACTGCTTTGCTTCATTTTTCTCTTGAGAGTCGTGGCCCAGCCCTGCAGGGGCTCCCTCGTGGTTCTGCCCAGGGAGCTGCTGCTCCCCTGCCTGAGGTCACCAGGTGCACAATGACCTGTGGTTTGTTTATTCTGTTCTGTTCTGAATCACTAACCTCTAAAATCTACCTGCCCTGATCCTTCTGAATAGCTTCTCTTGACTGTCTTCTAGTAAAAATAAGAGAAAAAAGCAAGAAAGCCTGGTAGAAGGTATCCTTGCCCATGGCAGGGGGTGGAATGAGATGATCTTTTGTCCTTTCCATCCCAAACTGTTCTATGATTCTGTGATCCTGTGGTTCATGTGCTCATCTGGAGGGTTTGGTCCCAGCCTGCAGGATATTCCTGTTTTAGGAGAAGGGCTGTAAATGAGAATGCTGCTGCTTGCATTATTCCCCAACAGCCTTGGCTGGTCCCTTGTGCATCAGGGAGCAATGGAACAGACACGTGCAGACCTGCAAAGTCTGCAGCACACATGATGAACACTGGGTAACCCCAAAACCATCCCATGAAGTACCTAAACCTGTGCCATATTTGCTAGTGTGATCAGACCATACTTGTACTTTTTAAACACATTTGGGTTTATGTAATCCCCTGTCTCATGTCCCTCGCTAATAAATGAAACACCAGGTGGACAAAGCAGGACAGCACAATCTTAAATCTGTTGAATGTGCTAAACTGTGACTTGGACTTCACGTGAGATTGATTGCACAGACTGAAAATGCGATGCTGATTTATTTATTTATTTATTTTTTAAATGAAAACATCTGCATTAAGTAGAGTGGATGTCTGCTCTGTTCTCTTGTCCACTTGCATTTCAGGAAATGTTTGTTTTCATGGATATCTGTATAGTTGTGGGCTCAACTGGCCACAAGGGATCTGTCACTGACAACTTATTAAAAACTGAACCATCACTCCTGAGGAACAGATTTCCTCACTGTAAAGGTTGCTTTCCCCTGAGTAAAATGTCAGATAAATAAAAAGCTGAAATATCTCTTAAGTGTGTTCTACCTATAAAACAGAAGTACATCAGCCAAGAGTATTTAATAGTGGAGGATGTATGTTCTGTGGTGTTTAATATTTTCTAAATTTTCATTTTTCTGAGCTAATCGGAGCTGACTACCTCCATAATAAGGTTATTCATAATTCTGATTTACCCAATTTCTGTATTCTGGATATCCACTGCAGTATATATTGGTTTTAGTATTAATTTTTGGGCAAACCACAGATTTTTTAATCTTTCTTGTAGAAGTAAGACAAACATAAATACCAGTTGTTTTCTCCTTTTCTGGAAATGTATTTCAAGCATTATTGAAAGCCTGCACTTTAATTGCTCATACAGTAAAGTCCTAATGCTGATGACAAGAAAGATGAAGTATCCCACACAGGCCTAAGTTGTCCTACTTCAAATTCAGTTCTGATCTTCCCTATGCTTTGTGTTTTGCATGATTTCTTGCCTTCTCCAGCCTGAGAGGGGCTCCTCTGCAGCCATCAGCAAAGAGCCCTGGTAGTGGTCACTGGTGGGGTTTGAAGTGACCTGGATGTGCTGTATCCCATCAGGAACACGACACAGCTGACTCAGGGATGGGAATCCTTTGCACAGGAGACTGAAAAATCCCAGTATTTGTGTGTCAGAACCTCAGGCTTGATGGTCACTTCTACAATTTCTCTTTGATTAGGTAAAATCTGGGAGTCTGGAGATTTAAATTGTACATAACTCACTTAGCTAAATGGGACATTGGTGGAATTTTTTAAACAAGATCACAAGCTCCAGGTCCAGAGTTTGATAAAAGAAAACCCCATCCCTAATCCTGAGCGAGACCCATTATCTGGGGTTTGAAATCTGCTACAAAAAGTCAGGGTGGCTATTGCTATTTCCAGAGATTACTTATCTGCTTACTTATTTTGCTGAGCTCTGCTTGCTGCTTTCTGGGCTCGTTCTTCTTTTATCCTAATGAAGCACAGATACATTTTGATGCAGCACCCATGCTGCAGCACTGCCTTTGTATGGAGAGTAATGAATAGCAGATTTGGCTCTTTTCTGTTTTAATAGACTTACAAGAGTCTCTCTGACAGAAACAAACTCCAGAAAATACCTTGATTTTAAAACAGGCTGTGTAGTGTTTTTACTGTCCTTTTGATATAAAACTTGATTAAAATGGGATGTGACATCAGTTGAAAAAGTATGAAAATCAAATTTTCTTTATTACGTACGTGTTTAGGCTAACCTATGCCTACAGTTTATCTTTGTGTAATTTATGCTGTCTTTGTGCCATGCCTTAATTTCAAATACATTTTTTGAAGATTTCCTGTAGCATTCATCTACAATTGTCAAAAGGAAGTTTTATTCTAAAATAGGAGATAGTACTGCTTTTAATTATGCATCTAAATAGCTTCATAACCAGAGTGAACTCTGAATTTACATCATTTTTATGACAGTCACACCATTCCAGGTTTATTGATTTTGTCATTTGCTTCATTACATTTAATGCAAACCTTTTGTATGAAATTATTCCGGTGCTGTCCTGGCCACAGAGGGGTCAAGCATGTGCAGTCTCTAGCCAAAACAGCACAGCAATATCATTTTAGTGCAGACTCCATGGAGAAAGGGGGGCTGTAAATACTGTCCACCAGCAGAACAGAGTTTGCCTTCTCCACTTGACCTTCCCAGCTGGATGAAGTTAAAACCACAGCTTGAGTTGTCTTTTTTTTCACTCTTATTTTCTCTCCCCCCATGTTTGGCTTCAGCTCTTTGTTCAGTGTGACAAATGTCTGTTAGAATATAGAATATAGAATATAGAATATAGAATATAGAATATAGAATATAGAATATAGAATATAGAATATAGAATATAGAATATAGAATATAGTGTTTGGGGGTGGGTTTGGGCAGAGCCTGCTGGATCCCTGGGCTGGGAATGGCCTGGCAGCACAGTTCTGTGCCCATGGAGATCTCCCAGAGGACAGGGGCTGCAGGAGTGCTGATCTCCTGCTCAGAAGCTGTTTTGGAGAGACACTTGATTTTCAGCTTTCAAGGCAGAGGCACTGGGTTTCTGGGGTCTCCAGCTGTTTTTGTTCCACTGGGATTAAATTCTCATACTTGGTTTTCTAAGTAGGCAACAATGTGCCTGGATTTGCTGTACTGTTTAAGGTGTCCCATGGCAGGAGAGATGGAAGTGAGTGATCTTTAAGGTCCCTTCCAACCCAAGCCATTGTGTGATTGTATTAATAAAACTTCTTGAATTCTTCATTAATACCTCAGTCCTTTTCCTGGATAACACAATTATCATTTTTAATCTAACTTGGTTTATAAAAGTGATGCAAACACTATGCAAAAAACAGGTAAGTAAATGGATCCCTGTTTTCCCAGAAGGCAATGACTTAGGCTCAAAAATTAATTTCAGTAATTGATTGGAGGACCAGATTTCCTGCACCACTCTTCCTTGACCACAAAATAAGATGGATGTCCCCTGCTTTTGACCCCAACTCTTACCTCAGCTGCAGCTTTTTTCTTGACCCAAGCCCTCAACTCAGCTGCAGATTTCTGTGTGAGAGCAGAACTGCCTATTTAAAACAAGCCTGTGCAGCTTCTTGCCACATTTAGAGCCCAGAAGGGAATGATTACATTTCTCATTCAGTGTTTCAGTCTGCTCCATGACTTTGCTATCTTGCAGTTGGGTGGCTCCATGAGATAAAATGTAGGAAAACAAAGCCACCTGCAATTCAATTCAATACAAAATTGATATGCCTTGAAAGAAAAATATTAAACTGTAATGGTGTAACTGTATTGTAGAGTTTTTTCATCACAAATTGTTTCTATATGAACATATGCTCACTGTGTTCATACAGCAAGGGATGTTATACAGTCCTTTTAAACAGCTCAATTGCTGCATCACTTGAAAATGTCCTCAAAAGCAGCTCAGGTCATGTAAATCCTACATGGATATTAAGAAGATCCTATGGAGGGTCTTTGTTTTATTAAAAATAAAAACCAGCAGTTTTTTGCTTGGATCTGCAGTGTTTTCTTCCTTTATAAAATAAAGATCTAAACCTGAGCAAAGCACACAGGGAATTCTCGGCGACTCAGATATCTGTTATGAGATTAATAGAAATAAAGTTGATTATCTAGGTGCAAATCTGAGAATGGCTTTAGTATAATAGCTTTGAGGTAGGCAAGAATAAAACCCCTTTTGTTTAAGACCAGATGACACAGGGTGAGTGGAGACAGCAGCAGTGGAAAAAGCTGTGAGATGATGGTCTCATTTGTACAGCTGATTTCTGCTGCTGAATATCATTTCCCTCCACTTTTTTTTCCCTACCAAAGGCCTGTGGTATCTAATTTTGCTTTTGTTTACCCTTTGGTAGTCCCATAAATGTCAAAGAAACAAATGAGAGAATTCCATCTTCATGTGGAAGTAACCTCTGCTCCAGTCTTTTGTGGGTTTTTTAAAGCTCTTTTTGGAGTTATTTTTCCAACTCATTGAGCAGCACAGTAAGCACTGCAGTAATGTGCATACACAGTTTGTCCAAGGTACATTTTCACACTTAGGATTCTTCTTCCTTTCTCTTGTTTGACCAGGGAAAACAAGGATTTTGGAATTGTTTATTTGATGGAACAGCAGAGTTTCATGAATGAACAATCAATATTATTTCCCTATACAAATTCTGCATCAATATCCTGTCAATCACAAGTTGCTTATACAGCAGTCACAAAAACTTAATGCTAGAATATAGAGAGGTGCTTTTCAAAAAAACCCCTCAGAAAACCCCCAACCCAAAACCAAACCTCCAAACCCTAGAATTTAACTCATTTAAAAAGATAATGGGCTGTATAAAACTGTGATGTGGTACACAAGAAATCTTAAGGCAAATTATTTCAATTAAGAAGCCCATAAGCAGTTCTTGCTGCATTTCCAGGAGCCCAACATAAAGCACCCAGCCTGCCTCTCAGGGCAGCAGAACAGGATTCTCTCATACACCTTAAAAATGGCTTTTTGTGGCATGGGGTGGGAAATGGAGCTTTCTGGTGTGAAAATCAGCTTTAGAAATGAGATTGACTTTTTTCCCCTTTTTTTTGTTTGACCCTTCTGTTGCCTGGTATGTGAGTTTCACCCTTGAACCTACTTTATTTAGTATTTAATTTATATGCTTAAACTCGGGTCATATGCAGCAACAGCTATTGATTAGGTCCTGCTTTTAAACCCAGTCTTAGAGGGAAAATGACTGCTGCAAAGAGGTCAAGTGGTTTGCCTGAAATAATTCACTGAGTAAGGGGGACTCACAATTATCTGAACCATTTGAGCAGGGGGTTGGGGGTGGATTTTCAGTTTGGTTTTCAGCTCTCGCTGCTTTTCAGGGGTGAGGTGCTCTCCCTTCCTGAGGAGCAGCTGAAAACCAAGGGTTAATGTTCAGGCAGGGAGGGGGAGCAGCCAGCCCTTCACAATAAGTTGGGGAATAAGCAGCGCTCTCAGGACAGTGACTGAGAAGGATGGGAGAAATGTCCTGTGAAGCCAATTGTTCAGGTATCCTCTTTACCTACTTACAATAAAAATTTGTTGCTTTGATTGCAAGAAAGAAAAAAATTGGGGCAGGGCTTTTTTGTGGCTGTTTTATTTCAGTGCTGTCACATCTAAGGATGAATTAGGTTTTTGAGGTTTTGTCTGAAGGGTCAGGTGAGGTAACTGGTGTTCTCTTGTCATCAAAACTTGCTGCCTAATCCTACCTGGGAGTACAAGTTTTCTTGCACGTGGTGTCCTTTTTGTCATGACAGTGGTAGCAGAGGAAATAGATGTCTCTGTGTGAATGTATTTACGGACTAATGTCAAGAAAATATACTAATAAAATGTACATCATCTAGCAAGGAAATTTCAAAATCATCTGGATAAGTTAATTTTTAAGATTCTTTGATAGTGGCTTCAAGTTTGTTAGGCTTGTTAAATCCTTATTCAGTGACTAGTGAGTAAATGTGAATGAACATTTCAGACATGTAAGCATTTATATTTAAGAAATCACAGTGTCTAGGATGACTTGAAGGTTGTAATGATTTCAAAAGGAAATACTTTTCTTTAAAAAAATAAAATTCAAAGTACAGTTTGCAGAGAAAAATATTGTAGTCTGTAACTTCTAAGAAATTCTGTACATAAATCTGCCTCTACAGTATTTTCTGTTGATATCAGAAGTACAAAAATTATTTGATAATACTAATCATATGTCTAACAGTAAGCCATCTTCTATCCATATTTTTGTTTTTAAATTGGGTATGCATTTACCTCAGGATGCTGTTTTTACCAGTTTTTAATGCAATAATTCTTTCACACTTACATTCATTAAAAGTCCTGCATTTATAGGTAAGTACAGAGTTTTAAGTCACTCAGATCTCCTGCAAGATGGAATAAATCCCTTTGGAGGTGACCTGTCCTCCTGTTCTTGCACTTTATGTTGTTTTAGAGATTATGGTTGTCCCTTGCTACTTGAGTTTTTGCACAGTGATGTTTCAGCTCCCGGGTCGAGTTATTCCTTTCCCAGCAGCTGATCTCTCCAGGAGATTGGCAATCCACAAGGAAAGCTCAAAGACCTCAGCACCTGCAGCCTGTTTTTCAGCTCTCCCCAAGAATTAAGCTTATGTGAGGATATACCAGTAGGGTTTTGATGATTTTTTATCTTTTAAGCACTGCAGCCCAGTAAAACATCAGTGCTGTTATACATCCTTTACCTGTGTCTTTGTAAAGGTGCTCTGTGGCAATAATAACATCAGTAATTATGCACTGTGTTCAGTGTTTGATGTAAACTCTCCCTCCTCCATGTTTTACATTAGTACTATGCCTGTCCCAAGCCCAGAGCAGAACATTTTAATTTGGAAATTATGTAGGTTAGTGGAACTGGAAGAGATGAGTTCAGTTCCTGAAATTTTGTAAAACCTCATGGCGCTGCTGACAGCTCTGGGGAGGAGGAATAAAAATTAAAGGGTGAGGGACTCAAATGCTACAGCCATCCCATAAATGCCAAAAATAAGTGGATGCCATTTGTTTTTATGAATTGAAAGAAGCAGACCTGTGGTTACATGTAGGTGGAAAGAAACTCCCTGGTGAATATGCACAAGAGCTGTCACATATGCTCCGTGCCATGTTTCTGAAGGATACGTGGCAGTGCCACATTGATTTGGTAAAACATTGTTTGGGAAGTTGAAGATCTGCTAACAAAAACTGAATGTAGTCATCCAAACATATTGGGTGCTTATGGTTCATATGGGCGTTCAAATAGAACATTTGTTCCAAAGTGCTTGTAAACATAAATCTGCAGGATGGATTGCTGTCCTTACCCCGGGTGAAAAACATTTCACAGATGATGTGAATTTGGCTGCCTTGAAAACAGTAAAGCAAAATGGCTTTTTTTTTCAACTGGGATCCAGTTTGCTGTTAATTCCAGAACACTTTTCAAAGTATTTAAAAACTGATGCAATTACTAAGTGCCTAGATAACAAAGAAGAACGTTGGTTTTGATTCCCATTTAATCTATCAGGTAACTTACTTTGATTCCTACAGTATTTTTTGGGTTTTCTTTTGTTTTACTTTTCTTAAAGATTTCCTCTTTTTTGTTCTAGAAACTGGTTATTTTTCCAAACAATTCTTGTTCTGGTTAGCTTTTTATAAGTGTTTTAGGCTTTAATTTGTTAGGTGCAGGTGTTCCACTGATAGCAGAGGTGATTTTGGGAAATGTTCTAGACCTGGTGTAGACAAAGGAGTGTGGTGGCAGCGGGGACCACAAATCACAGAGGCAGAGCTGGTGTGACATCTTCAGAAACGTGACACAGGATGATTCATTTGGATATGGAAAGCTACTCAGGGAAGAAGAATAGGTCTTCATGTTCAACTGCCCAACAAACACTGCAGGTCTATGAGTGGACCTCAGCAATGGAGATAATGAGGAGTCAGCTGCAGGCTGGCCTGCTCAGGACTCTTGAATGAGAGACCTCATTGTATGTGACAGAATAGCAGATTTTAGTGCTTACTGGAGCCCTTTCCCACTATTCCTAGTCTAAGGGAAGTGTTATTTGTTTCTTCATATAAAAATACATGTATATGTAACTACCTAGATTATGTATATAAGCACAAAGAGTGCTCAGGAAAGTGTGATGGACTATTTTTATAAACTTACTACAAATATAAATCAGCATATAGAAGCACACAGCAAGACTTCACCCTTTCATTACAGTTTTTGTAGCATTAGGAGGTAATGCAGTAACCCAAAGCATATATTAACTTATTTGCTGGAAATCATGTAGGAGAACAAGCAAATTTGGGGCAATGAGGTATAGAATCAGACTGTAAAAGTAATTCCAGTGGGACTCTGGATGGGGAACTTGAATTCATTACCTTGAGTAGTGAGAATGAAGTTTGATGTAAGTGTCCTAAAGGCTTGTGAGGTTCAGGCTGAATTCCAATGTGTCTTTCTCACCCTTAGCACCGATTCATCTAAACTCACCCATACGCTGATCTAGAACTGATTACAAGTCAGCCACAGCTCTGACTTGCAAAATGGGATGTGATACTAAGAATTGACAAATATAAAGGCTTAAAATCACAGGATCAGGGCTTTGCATATGCATTGAGGCAACCACTGGAAAACAAATTTCAAAGGTTTCTATGGTCTCTATTGCCAGCCCTGTTTTGTATCAGTAAGAGGGCAACAGCACAGGGCTGTAGTTGTATATGAGGTACTTGTGGCTGCTGCTTTTCCTCAGCTGGCCTGAGAGATCAACCAGCAAAGCAGAAAAATCGTTAGGAGTCAGAATTTGGAGCTGCATGTCATTAGGAACATTTTTCTGTTTAAAACCAAACCTCTGATAATACCCAGGCAGGTCATGAGTGAACAACACAGAACTGTAAATAAGCCAAATGGCTCCTTGTCTTAAAGTAATTCAAAACACTTATTCTTTTGTTGCTGAGTTTGTCAGTGGCCAATTTTACAACAGAAATTACTAGAAGGGGATAAATTCCATGTCTCAAAAGCAAGCTGCTGTTGCCTGATCAGTATAGAAGAAAAAGGGTAGAACAAAGCAAAATCCTGGAAGTACACCCTCCAACCCTGCTTTTCATCTGGAGATGCCACTTATTCATCCTAAAACAGGAACCCACAGCTGTGTTAAAGATGAAATGGCCTGATTTGGAAGCCCTTAGAAAAGCTCTGAGCCTGTGTTAAGCATGGCCAGTGCTGGAAACCCCTATCAGAATGATTTTAAATTAATGCAGTGTCTTGAAATACATAATTTGTTAACTGTTCTCCAGTGGCTGTGGGAATTGCTTGGGGAACTGAGTAGGACCATGCTGAAAAAAGTCCCCCAATCCAAAATGGGATGTGGAGATATTTAGAACTGTGATTCCTCCTCCAGCTTTAACTGGCCACTTGTTTTTTTAAAAACAGTCTGATAAAACAGGCTTTGATTGAAAACTTATTGGTGTGTTATACTAATAAACTACCATTTATAACTGCAAGCTGTTAATTGGATATTATCCACAAGGTTTCAATATTAATGTTCTAATTTCACAAGGAAAATAGTTACCAAAAAAAAAAAAAAATCAGTATTTTTCCCAAATTTACCAGCCATGCAGCAAGGCTGACACTCTTCAATATACTCCCAATATTTAGTGCTTTGGTATTTTAGTACTAAGAGCTAGAAGAACATATCACAAGCGATTGCATGACCGAGGGTAATAGAATTTATCTAACATGATATGGGATTTCAGGGGGAACACATGTCTGGAGATCAAATGTGCAGATTTCCTTTTGCTCTGTCACTCCCTAACTGTGTAAAAACCAGCACTTTTTTGAAGGCACCTCCACCTTCCCTGCTCTGCACTCGCCGTGGGCCACAGCCTCCGTGCCCCAATACATTTTCATGTTTGCTGGTCAAGTCCAAGCTCCTCAAAGGCAGGAGAGCCTTAATTTTCCTCTCAAACCTGAGTTTTTTAAACACAAAAATGTGTCAGCAACGAAGATCACCAGAATTACCGTGCTTTTTGCTAAGTGTCCCTGTAAAGTCTCACAAGGAGCTCTGCATGTTCCTGTGCCACCAGCGCGGGCTGGGCTCACGGGCAGTGCCAGGGCAACCTGCACTGGTGTCCTGGGGGCAGCAGGAGTGTCACCCATGTCCAGAGCAGGACATGTGGCCAGGAGCCAGCAGAGCACCAGCCCTGCCCTGTTGTGTCACACTGGAGAGTTTCTTGCAGTCCTGTGTCCTCCTGAGCCCGTTTTAAAAATGCAATGGCTCTGAACAAATTTTGTCTGAAGGGATGGAGCATTCTGGGTCTTTCTTTTAAAGTTTTGGTTCTGTAATGAATTTGTTGCAGCAGGGAACATACGCACGGAATGATTTTAAGGAGAAAACCCGAATCCAAGTTGATGCTGCCGTATTGATGGGCGGTAACAGCTCGCCTGTGGGGGCTTGTTTGTTTTGCCTTGGAAATGAGAGTGGCTTATGTGCTGTTAGTTCCACAGAAGTGATGCCATGATGGTGCATGAGCCTGTGGAAGCACTGGCCTTGCTCACAGGGCACAAATTTTGGGTGAGGAATTCACTGAGATCATTCAGCCGTGCTGGAGTCGGGATGGGGCACAGGCAGCTGCAGATTTCAGGTGCCTGAGCCTCCCTTCCCTGCCAGAAACACCCAAGAGGAGGCAGGGGCTCAGGCTGTGATGGAAGCAACAGCCCCAGATGAGCAGAGTCAGGGCTGGAAGGCAGCAGTTCCTATTCCACCTGCAGCAGCTGGGTGGATGGAACCACCCACACCTCCTCTGCCCCGTGCCCTTTGCACATTACTAACGTTTACTCCTTATTTAGTTTAAAAAACTCAATGTTTTCTATGCAGGTATCTCTCTTTCAGATTTTCCAGTTTCATAATACTGTCCCTAATGATATGGTTTCCTATTAATATTCCTAATCTAATTCCCTAGTATGATTTCCTATTAATAAGGTCACTGGTTAGTAACATTCTGAACTAGAACTTTCCTTTATGTGTGGTACTTGACACTTGTCAACTGAACATAACAATAAATAAAAAATTAAGTAAGTGCAAACCTCTAAAACTGTAAAAAACACGACAGTAAGTAACTTTCATTTTCTCAAACACCCATTTTATCTTCCTCTCTTCTTCCCCTTTTCCCCTTTGGGGCTGTGGCAGAGGAGAACAACAGATGGTTATCAGTCAAGAGTAACTAGGGAAACGGCGAAACCTGCCCCAATTGCTATGGAGACAGCCATTTCTGTGCTTGGTATGCACTATTTGTTACATCAGCAACCAGAGAGAGTTAAAAAAAGAAAAAAAAATGTTCTAAAGCACCTGATATTGAAAGGAAATCTCGTGTTTGTGTGTATTTGTCCTTGCAGCAGGAGGAGCCTCCATGTTCGTTTGCCACTCAAGTTTTGCTCTGAGCTGGTATTTTGGTTATTTTGTGACAGCAGCATTTTGATTTGTGAGTTAATGCAATACAAATACTCAGAGTAAACACTTAGTAATTTTGAATAGTCTGCAGAATAATTATTTAGAAGCAACTCTTCCCCTTCAAATCAGATATTCCTCCCTCCTTGAATTTAACAACCTGGCAGCACAGGTTGGCAATGAAAACTGAAGACAGAGAATATGACTCTGCCCAATTATTTCAGGCAGATGAGCTGTTTCTGCACAAAGCCTCAACCACAGCGTTTGGCAAAACCGTATTCCTGGGAAACAAAAAAAGAAGGGAATTTTGGAACACTTGTCAAAATCTAAGGGTGAGCCTGCAGCTTGATCACAGCAGCTGTATCAATCTTTTAGATTTTCTAATATAAGCAAGCTCTTAGAGAGTGATTTTAGTGAAGCATAAATAAAGAGTAAAAATTAAATGGGGAAATAATGCATTAAAAGCTACTTTGAAAGAACTTCACATTATTTCAATTTAATTGAATTTAGTATTACCTCAAAACACCATCTTTCCCCATTCATTGGGGCTTCCTTATAAATTAATACAAGGATAAGGACTTTAGTTTGGTATGTGAGAAATTTTAAATAGACAGGTTGGTGTCACTTGCCTTAGCTATGTTAATAGTTTTGAAATTACATAAGGGCAATAAATGTTGTAGAGTGTCTCTCTAATTCTTACAGGTTATGGAAGAACTTAAATACTAGAATACAAACTTTACAGGAAAGGGATGACATAGAACCAACAAGTCTGTATTAGAAACAAAAAGGAAATTGCAGGGAAAAAAAGTCCAAACAGAGGTTCTTTTGGAGATATAATTAGCAAAATTAAATCTTTTCTGAAAATGATTCTATAATAATTTACAGTGCATTTATCTTCCTGAGAAATCACTACTGAAATTCCTTTAAATATTTTGGTGATACAGTACCTTTAACATGGATATGTCTGTTAAAAATACAAGTCTTTCCTTAATTAGGAAATGGCTTCTGCCTAATTTTTTCTCTGCAAGTGTAGATACGATCTGTAACAGTAGTACAGTAACTTTATATCAGTAACAGTAAACTTTAAATGTGTAACTATTATAACACTGCTTTTTTTATGCTAAATGTGAAATATTAGAAAGAAATTTGAACAGTATATATTACAGTAGTCATTAATACTGGCTTTTGTTTAAATTTTTAACTAGATTTTGGGCAAAATATAGAAAGAGGTTATAGTAATTTAACTACTGTCACAGTATAATTAAAAAAACAGAATAGCACTTGAGCACTGCAGTGGCCTTGGTAGTGTTTGAAAATGGGAAAAAAAAATCCCTTGCTGAATGAAGTACAAAACACTGGTTATAAAGTCCATTATTGTTAAATGTAGATGCTTGAAGGGCCTCTTCTTTGTGAATGTGAGGCTAATTGCAGAAAAAATGCTGAAATCTCTTATATAGCTGGTGTGCTGTGAAGAAATCTTGCTATTAATGCAAATATAGGGTTTAAACCAGTAATTTTTTACTGTTAATAAAAACATAGAATATTTCAGTTTTGGTAAATTTCACCCTGCATGAATTCAATTCTTTAATGTTCTTTAATGAATGGTTTTGTGTTTAAAAAAAAATCTTAAAGGTAGTAACATGGTAAAATTATATCTGCTTTGTTGATGGGGGGTTTTATCTCAAAATGCATTTGAAAATTAAATATTCCTTATTGTTGTGAGCAAAACCTTCAAGGCTTGCAATTTAAAAGATTATTTCAAAGAATATCAACCTTGTAAAACCCTATTCCTTCTACACAGTAGAAGGAAATTTAACTTTAATTTATGATAGGTAATGCACTAGTCCAAATGGATAAGCCAGAGTTACACTCTGACAGGGAAAAAGTGTTTTAAACATTTAAAGTGGCATTTAGCCAAGCCATAGATTCTTCTGTGATATAAATCTGTTAGGATGCAGCATTATTCCTCATTCCTTTAAAAGGTGATTTGTGTCTAAGCTGTTTGGTTTCTTTCCTTTAAAACATCAATTTTAAGTTTTATCAATCAGTTGCATATAATGTAGTCACATAATTTTCCTGCTTTTCAATAAAAACTGAGAGTAGTTATTGAGTCCAATAACTACTGTTATCCAATAAGTAGTTATTGAGTCCACATTAGAGCCAAATTACATTAATACATATGGCTTTATGTATTATAGCTCTGCCACATGAAAGATGTCTTTTTCTCCAAAGACTTTTATAAATTCTTGGATTGTTTATAAGCATTTGTCTGTGTCACACTCCACCTAAATCCCAATTGTCCATTCAATATTTTCCTTGCTTGAGTGCTTTGCTGTGTTCTCGGAGGTCTCCTGGTATTGCTGTCGCTATCTCTCGGCATTGTGTGCTCGCTAATTGCCTGTCACGGAGCTCGGGGATCCCTGGAGCCCCCCAGGTGGGGTCAGCCTGGATAATTCAATCTCAGGGAGCTGCTGGGTGTCCCAGCCCTGTGCTGACAGCATCACCCAGCTCCGGGTTTGGGTCTGCTTCAGTGCTTTGTGTCTAATGCATGAGAGATTCAGCATTCAACCCAAACACTTTGGCCCAAATTAAAGTTGGGTATCTATGTACCTCAGCAAAACTGAAGGTGTCACACAGCTCAGTTACTGTGGTTTCGTTCTTCCTTCAGCATCTCAATATTTGATTCTCTGTGAATTCTCTGTGAGAACGTGTTTTGGTCAGATGCAGTCAAATAGCTTGGTGATTTCAGATAAAGTCTGAGCCTAGTGCTATAATCCTTCAAAAGGCACAGTAAATGCAGGTATGAAAAGTGATTTTTTCCATGTATTTTTCAAATTGCCTCTTAAATCTGAGTTTGTGTTGTCTGACCTTTTACCACCAGTATGTTGCACCACTACGTGCACAACAACCCATTTGAAATCTTGAGGAAAAGATTTTTCTAGAAAGGCTATGAGTACTGACAATAGAGGTGGCATTTAAATCTGAATCAAGGCTTCAGCAGCCCAAAACCATTTTTAAAATATTCCTGTAAGCAGGTGAGGTGTCTCAGGTAGCTGACCCGTGCTCCATGTGCCAGAGTGCTCCGTTCAGAATGCAGTGATGGAGAGATGGGAGTGGTGTCACAACATTCCTCAGGGAAATGTAGGTTCCACCTGTTCTGAAATATTTGGGCTTTTTTTCTTTTTTTTTCTTTTTGTGGTTTTTTAAGTTGAAATTTTATCTTCTCTGCATACAGTTAATTTTATTCAAGTAAGATGTTATTCTCAACGAACGTTAAGGATGTCTGTTCAGCCCCTTGAGCTGCACACTGAGTGTGTGAGCTAGCTGCTGGTCCATATCACAGGGGGTTTGTTTGGTCTTTGTGAGCATAAAAATACTTGGCTTTCTGAAAGATTTTACTTAAACTTTTCCCAGAACTTTAAACTTATCACTTTGTCTTGGAATGAAGACATTTAAATTCTCAAATTTCTATACTTGACTGAACCGCTCACCAGGGTGCTGTACAGATGCAGAGAAATAGGATTTCCATCTTTACACACAGAGAAATAAATAGGGAGGCAGAGGATCTTAAAACCCAATTTTAAGACAACTAGCAGTTCTCTTCCTTTTGAGAAGAAATTCTCATGTTTCAAAGCAGATGTGAATGTGTTGGTGTGATAGATACCAGGAGACAGGAGCTCTGTGACAAAGGAGCATTAAATGTGAGAGTCTCACCCCAGAGATTGTGAGGAATTGGTGCATGGGGCACGGAATCAGGGTGTATCACTAATGAATATGTTCCCCATTTACTGATAGTCCTGCTAAGTGTGTGTCTTCTGAGCACTGAGAGGTTTCCCTTGCTGTGATCCTGTGCATCGATCACACAGCACAGACTAAACCTGGTTGCTGGCAGTGACATGACTGGACCTGTGGAAATATGATTAAAATGGTCATTATGCTTTTCCAACAAAAATCAATCTATGAGAGTAGCAGTTTTTTAAAAAAAACAATACCCACCAAGAGATCCCTTTAATCAGAAGGCTTTGAGAGCAGCACACTGTGAGTTTATTTGCTTATTTTAGTGTATTTGGCAGAAAAATCAATATCATAGTGTAACTCCAATAAAAATTGTGCAATATATAGTGCTTCCCGTAGAAGGAGAGGGAGCTGATTCTCAAGTTGAGGCTCCTTTCTCCTCACCATCTTAGTATCTGCCAACCTTCTGCTTAATAAAGCTAAGTGTAAAGTACTTAATCATGCAGGCAGCACTGTATTTAACTCATTGAAAATTATTCCTCTTCAAAATGCACTATCCCTTCTGTTTGAGCAACAAATTTTTGTCAGTTAAACAGGGATATCAGGACAAGGCTTCTCAGCAGTCAAAAATAGAGAGGTTTTAAGATCTTTGCAGGTGGGTCAAAGAAACAGAGATAACATAAATATGTATGCATAAATTTATCCAGATATGTATTTCTGCTGTTCATGAACTACTACATACCGAACAATCCCTTCTGGAGGATTTTACATCCCGGTGTCTGTCAGTATTGGAGACATTGCCCAAGTTTTGCCAAATTCACAAAGTTCTTCAAAGTTACCAAATGCTACAAAAAACCTTAGTTTGGGCTTTATGGTTGCTAAGGTTTTTAGTAGACCTTAGAGAGAGTAGATTTTCCTGTACTTTAATTCATAAAATATACAATGTTCATTGATACAGACTATATATTGATACAAAGGGTAGGTTTCCCATGGTTGCCAAAGATGTACATATCCAGGATGCTCAATGTTAGCAGATCAAACTCAGTCTTTAAAGGGGTTCATAAAGATTGTATTTGCTCTGTTTGTGCTTTATTGTTGTATAACAAGAAAATTGCTGCAAATGTTTATTTAGACCAAAAAATACAGCGAGTAATTGGAAAATAGTTGGTGAAACTATACAACCATACTAGACATGGGTGTAAAATATTTACTATAGTTCCATATATATTTTTTTAAAAATAAAAATCAGAAACTACAGGGTAGTCGTACCTTTATTCAAGATACTTTACCCACATAGTACAAAAGGTCTCTGCCTCACCAAATCCAAAGTTTATGCTGTGCAAAGGGCAGTAACAGAGTCAGGAGCTTGCATCTATTTTTTTTCATGAAATGCAGACATTTTACATGCATGTGACTAGATATGTAATTTTATTTCTTTAAGTGTAAAATTTAAGGGATCAGATGTCAGAAAATGTAATCACTGAATTTTAAATTACAACTTTAATTCTTTTAAGCAGAGGAGACAGATGTAGCTGTCTTGCTGTATCCACATCTATTGCAAAATACATTTAAATCATGTGCATACAGGGAGACAAATGAGAGAACTCCGCCATCCAAATATTAAATTACATGTTTTGAAGCAAAATAGTGTTTTAAGTGTGCATGTGTATAATGCTTTTTGTCACTGGATTGCTCTCCCTGATGCAGTTAGACAGAATCTGTATTTAGTCAGAAATCTTTCAATAGAAAGGGCTACCAGATGGGACCAGTAACAATGCAGAGAGGCATCGAACCACCACAGACATTTGGTGCTTAGAATAATAAAAAGACTATAAAATTAGATTAGTTGAGTCTAATTTGGAATTGGTATATTCCCTATGCACTCTCACAGCTCTTGGGTAGATAAAGCCTGAAGATTTAGTACTGTCAGGACAGAGGACTCCAACTTCCAGTAAAAGAAAAAGCAGCATTCTGGGAGGTCACGGAGGGCAGCCCAGTGACCTCCAATGATTTACAGGCCTTTAGCTTAATGAAATTGTTTCAGTGACATGATGGTAAAAGCTCATAATGGATTGGATGCCCTAATGTAATGAAATTACTCCCTTCTGCCTTAAAAAAAAAAAAGGGGGGGGGGGGGGGAAAAAAAAAAAAAAGGCGCAATTAATATTTACTGAGACCTGCCAGGCTTCAGTGTGCGGGAGCGTGCAGCGCTGTCAGGCAGCCGCGAGCAGCGTGGCAGCTGAGCAGGCGCTGCGAGGGGGTGGAGGGACACCTCGGTGACGGGGAAGCCCCAACCTGGCGCTCCGAGCCAGCCTTCATCCTCTCCCTTCCTTTCTGCAGGCAACTGGACAACAACCAGATCAGCTGCATCGAAGATGGAGCCTTCCGAGCCCTGCGCGACCTGGAGATCCTGTGAGTTGACTTGGTGGCGGGGCGCTGAGGGGGTGGCGGTCCCCGTGCTGCAGTGCTGCTGGGTCTGGGGGCTCCGCGGCCTCGCTGTCCCCTCAGCAGGCTCTCTCTCATGGCTCCCCCGGCGTGGGGCTTATTGCTGATTAAACCACACGAGCCGGCTCGTGAGGGGCGCGGGATCGCGGCGGGGCACTTGGGCTTCGGCAGCGTTCCCAGCGTGGCCGCTGTGGGATCCGCAGCCGGGATCCGGCCCGGGCCGCCTCTGCCCGGCAGAGGATGGCTGACAGCTTCATGGGGAGCAATATTACGAGATGTGTGACCGCTGCCCTAGACAAAAGCTGTTTCAGAGGTGTTTGGTGTAAGAGGGAGGAGAGACGGGCGCTTGGCAGGCTCGTTCAGTGCAGTCATTGGCTTTTGGGGAGGATCCTTCTCTGAGGGCTGAAATAACACCACGTTGTGCTCTTCGTGTACCACAAACTTTACACATAGGCTGTTAAAGCTGCAGCACGTACTGAAAAAAAGATTTTGACTATGAAGGCTGACTCCAGCAGAGAAGCGGCACATTACATTTAGAGCGCTGTCATTGTAATGTAAATCCAATATTACCCTGAACTCGGTATCCGAGCAGATAATTTGCTTATTACTAATAGTAACTTATTCACTTAAAGATCTTTTCTAGAATAGGTTTTCACAATATGAGCTGCTATAAAGCTTTCCCTGTCACCCGAAAGTTAATCCTGCAAAGCTGAGCGTCAGTACTCGTGAAAGCACATAATTGTGAGCCCAAAGGGGTGGGAAGGACCCACGACCTCCCCAGAATTCAGCCCCTGGAAATACGCTGTGAGGTGGCGGGAGAGCAGCCCTGACCCAGCACACACCTTCCGACAGCAGGGGAGGCCTGCCCAGGCTGCTGCAGAGCCTGCCCTTACGTTACACGGGATGAAACAGCAAATGGTAGGTGGATAAAATAAGCACCTGCCTCAGCCGCTGCCGGCACCTGAGACTCGGCAGAGTCACGACATTGCCTTGGGCTCCTGAGAGGAGCAGAGCAGCGGGGGCTGGAGAGGCAGCCCTGTGCCACACACCACGGGGGTCTCAACACGTCTAATAATGCACAGGATAATGCACAGGATTGTTCCCAAGGGCTGGATCCACCTCCTGGCCATGCTCAAAGCACTTCTGCCCTCTGTGGCAGCAGCAGCTCAGCTCTCTGAGGGACCTGCTGGTGGCCGTGTCTGTCACGGCCCCTCTCTCCCCAGGCTGCAACCCTGGTGTTCATCAGATAGTAAGAGTTGCTTATACTGAGCTGGCAAAAGGGCTCGGCAGAGTTTCTTATCTGGGAACTTACGTTATCAAAAGTATTGTTGGAATTCTATAGTAATAGCACTTTTCAGGAAAAGTGATGTGTTACCGCTATAAAATTTTACTTGTCTGTCAGATTGAAAAGTCTACTGTGTGATGAAAGAAAAGAAGAAAGGAAAAAAAAATTAACTTCTCTAAAACTGGCTGCCTTTTCTTTTTTCTTTTTTTTTTTACGGACTGATTTTCTGTATCTGCAGAGAGTGAATCAGTCCTCCACTGACAGCAGACTGCTGTAACTTTCACTAAATAGGTTGGACAATAAATGGAGCCCTTTTTTGCAATATACTGAGTTCTGCAGGCTCTGCAGAAGTTGCTAGGAGTGTATTCCTTCTCCCCAGGATGTAGTTAGTAAATGCTAAATTAGTTTATTTACCTCTGCTTTTAATTGGTTATTCCTATGCCAATCATTTGTGGGTGGGAGAAAATGAGGATATATAAAATAGATCATAATCAGTTCTTTAATGTATTTTTAATTTTCAGCACAGACACACTGATACAGGAAAAAAAATCACTATTATTTCTAAAAGATGAGGAAACAGATTGATAGTATCTATTTCTAAACTTATTTTTCTTGCAGTCACAAAATGCGTCTTTTATATTTCCAACATAATCTGATTTTTTTCCCATATTTTTCTTCAAAGAAAATCTGAGAAATTAATCTATCAAAATAAATTTGCTAAATGTCCTAGAGAATATAATATCTTCAGTTGTAAAGCAGTCATAAATGTTAAAATTTAAAGCAATCTGAGCCATCAAGGAACATTAACAAGTGAAACCAAATTTCAACATTTCAGATCCGCAGTGTACATTATGCAGATATATCTTAGCATAGAATGCAGTATGTAGAAAATATTCAATGATTCCTGCAAAAAAAATCTAATTATCTGTTTGAACAGTTTGCCAGAGTACCAAATAATGTATTTCTTCTTTATCTTACTGAAATCTCACGACCTTTCTGATATTCAGTGTTTCCATTTCCGTGCTTCTCTCCTCACACACGGCCTGTCTACAGAGTTCTAAATTTTGTCTATACCTTGGGGCAGAGCCTTGCTCAAAAAATAAACTAAGAATACTTCCTTTAGAAACAACTTCGGTTTCTGGATTGCACGTTTCATTCACCTTGAGCTCCTCAAAAAACATGACTGTAAGAAGCTTCATAATTTAGTAGCTGTAGGAAGAGAAAGAGTTTTTGTGCAGTTATCCTTCAAAATGCAGAGCATGCCATGACCCGTGTGACTTACTTCTTCTTATCAACAAGTTGTTTTCATTTACTATTCTCATTTTCTTGTTTTGCGTTATAAATACATTCTGTACCAACTAGCAGCGCAGAGGCAGAGATAAAAACAAGACTGAAATTTGTGCCTTAGTTTGGAGTACTTGGTGCAGGGAAGTTGTGAACTTCAGCTGCAGCTTGGAGCAGCCCTGGGTGCAGAATGTGGTTCCCATCACAAACGGGCTCTTGGTCACTTCAGTGTTTAGGAGCCTCTGTGTTCCAATGCCACAAAAAGTGTCACTGATTTTATGGCCTGACCTACATAGACCCTAAAGCAGCTGCTGAGTACTACTGCTGACTGAGTTTTGGGGTAAAAGATGCAAAAATGTTGAGTATAAAATGCTTTGGTGCCTTCTCTTGATTGTCTTTGCCTGTGCAGCGAGTTGAAAATAATGTCTGAGAAATGACCTGCAGAACTGATGGACTTAAACATCCTGTCCTGGTAGTTCTGCATTGGGGCTGGCTTTGTTCTTGTCTCAGATTTTCTGAACAGATTCCCATGAAGTGTTTGGTTCCTATCTCTTGATAAAATAGGAATTTTTATCTTTTTGACATAATTCCCTTTTTCATAAGACCATGAAACATATTTCAATGGGTTTGGTTTTGCATTTCAAGACATAGAAAAGTGTGTGCAACAATTGAAACAGCAATAAAATGCAAAATGGGCATTCATAAATGAGTGGCAAAAGTTATTAACTGTCTTATGACTTGTTGGCAAGGAAATGCACAGAAAAGTTGAAAATAATGTGTGGGAAACCTCCAATTAAATATTTGTTTACTGGGAGAAGATCTCTACTCTGCTTAATTTTTACTTATGTCCTGTGGCAGTATCTGGCAATAACAGTCTTACTGAGAAATATCTGTTACTGTAGCTGTAAGTATGAGTAAAGGTTATTAAAAAAAAAGGAAAAAACAGACCAAAAACTGAATGTAGTCTTCAAAATGTTCAGCCACTATTTTTTGTGGTGTGACAATACGCTGTTTATATACTTTAGAATATAGGCTAGAAATTAGTCCATGGTTTTATTTCCAAATGTCAAAAATTATGAAGGATATGAGATAAAACACATCCACGATTCAGAATTTCACTTCCAGTCTCTTAGGACACATGAATAAAAGAAATTAATTTCAAGATTGTTCAACAAGCTCAAACTGGATAAACTGGTAATACTGAGTGCCTGAGCATACTATTGTCATTAGACTGGGAAGGCTGAACCATTTTTCTCAGTAAGAAACAGAATTCAGTTTAGCAGAAAGCCCATTAATTTATTTGTCATTGTTTTGTCTCTCCGGGGTAACTGGAAAACTGCAGTGGCATGGGAGTTGTACTGTGTGGACAGCACAGAAAGAATTACAAGTCACTGCTGACAACTTAGGTGGAGTATTTTCCTTTTTTTCTTAACATTGTAAAAGCTGTTTTTCTCCTGCTTTATAATGATAGCCAGAGGGTTCAGAGCTTGAACACATTCTGTTCATTGCATAAGATGTAATCATACCAAGAGCTAATCCTAGGAGGTCTGTGGGTAGTATTCTGTTCAAGAAGTCAAATGGGTTCTTGCTGTACAGAGCTAATACAGAATGATTTGAGGGTTTGTTTGTTGTTAGCTACATTAATTGTAGGTCTTTCATATCATGTGGCTGAGTCTGAAAATCCTCCCTCCTGAGTTTCACCTGCTTTTGGAATCAATGAGCAGTGGCTGCCATTGAGTCTGTAGCCGCACTCGCTCAGGGATCTACGAGTCCACTTTGGGTTCCTTAGTGTGAAAAATTGTACCAATTCATCCACAAGTAATAATGAAAAAGTGCAAGTATGGTCATCCTAATATTTGTGATTTCAGTTCCAAATCAGCCCTAAATTTATTATATTAAAAAGATAATTTCTTCTAATTGCAAAACGTAATTGGGATAAAGAAAAATGCACCACCTATACTTTCCCAAAATCTTAAAGTCATGAGAGAAATTGAAGCTGTTCTTGCAGTGTTTGTATGCAGAACCTTTTCTCTCCATGTATTTCTGCCACTTTTCCTCCTGCTCCATGACAAACCCACAAAACCACAAAGCTGCAAGGGCTGTGCCGGTGTTTTCGAGCTCTGATTCGGCCCCGAGCTGTGTCTGCTGGACACAACTGGTCTGTCACACCAGCCTGGCCTTCAGCCCCAGTTCTGTGCATTGCCTGCCGCATCCAGGCATTGCAAGCATTTTACCAATGGGTAAAAATCAGGATTATTCCTGCTGTCCTTGTTTGGATTCAATATGTGCTTGTTATAAATGATTCTTTCATAAAAGATTTAGTCTGTGCAATTTCTAATAGAGATGTCATGGATGAATGTGCTTATAATGCACACTGCCTTTTGTCATAGCAAACTTTTAAGAACTTCTCTGAACATGAATGAGTATTTTGTTCTACAACCAGGATTTAATTGTTCCTAGGGTTGCCTCTGTATGCTGAACACTCAGTTAGATAGTCAGTTTGACTTATTTGCAAAATGCTATTCTGGGCATGTCTTAACTAGATAGAAGATTTTTATTTGCTTTCACAACCTGGAGAGACAGGGAGCGAAAGTCATGACATAATTCTAAATATATGAGATGTCATTGCTTAATGAAAGCCTGAAAATGCCACACAAATGTGATTTCCTCCTCTATTTTGCTGGAAATTACGGTTGGTTGAGGCAATCAGGATCAAATTTGAACTCTGTAAATCATGTTCCTATAACTGATACCAAAATGCCTAAATACAGTAATGAAAATGAGAATTCTTTGTCAAATTATGTGCATAGCTAATTTACTTATACTTGAGTACAGTGAAATTTAAATGATAACATTTCTTGTTTGATGTTTTTTGTTGTTTGGGTTTTGGGGTTTTTTTGGGTTTATTTTGTTGGTTTGTGTGGTGGAGTTTTTTTACCCGAGGATGTGTATTAGCTCAAATGTATGTTAATTAATAGAAGCAATTTAAAATCTTTACTTATTTTATCAGTCAATATGAAAAAATTATATGTGTAATAAAATGTAATGGAAGGGAGTAACCACTGGCAGTGCATGAGTAATTGAAGTGTGTACCTGCTTGGTGTAATTAGGTGAAAAACAAGGAGTTTGGCATTTCTAGGAGTAGCCACAGTTTTCTATGTTGAGCTTGTCTCGCAGATAATCAAGTTATGCCAGAGGAAGTCAACAGTTGGTTTGTCAATAGGGAAATGGTGTTCCCAGAGTACAGAGGTATCAAACATAGGTATAGACAAATGGCAATTTCCCCTTCTCTTCACTCTGTTATTTGACTGTCTCGTAGTTTCTTCTCCACCCATTTTTCCTGCCTCCTGTATCGCTGTCGATCTGTAAGAGAAGGAGAAATGCTCCTGGAGAACCTGGCTGTGGTTACTACAAGGTTTCAGTTACATAGTCAGATATAAGATTAACTACAGAAATGCCCTTTTTTGGGTGAACTTTTAGAAAGTGGAGTGCCCCCCCAGTGGACCCCAGGGAAAGGAGATTCGTCATCAACATAACGAGTTGATGGAGGGGAGATGGGGTGCGTCCGTGGTTGCTCGATAAGAAATGTTTTTATTTGCTGATGCATGTCTGTGGGAGATCTGGTGTCCCTGCTCAAGATGTGGAAATGAAATCTGAGATAACCCCTGTTGTACAGCAGATTACAAATGGGAGGTTGGAAGTACGGCGTGGTGAAAGGAACACTATCCAGATGGCACCATGGTGACAGGCTTTATATCAAAGATCAGCCGAGACCAAATAAGAGTGGCTAAGAGAGGGTCTCTGAAAATCACTGGTGCCTGTTACAGATGTAATGTAACTCTCTCTTTATGGGGAGAATATATTTGCATAAATGTATTGATCAGTGATTTTGCTAATCCTGCCGTATTCCAGGCATGTCCTCACAAATTGATGAACATTTCTATCAGTCCTTGGTCTGGATGCCTAATTATGTTATATATTTAGAAAGATGGATTTTTCCCATCCTGGAGCATATGTAGTAGTTGAATGCTGTGCTCATTCTCCTTCCCTGCCCCATTAGGTTGGAAGGTTTTTTCCCTTTAAGAATAGCCTGGAGCCATACAGACTGCAGAACTTATCAAGATAAGAGCAGTGGCAGGTTAGAATTATTGGTTTCATGAATCAGTGACCAGTATGTTTTTTGAGGAAGCCCAGTTTTATGGGCTGTGTCGTTTAAGCCTGGTGCTGCAGTCACTGCTCCAGGAGAGATTCCAAAGTCAAAACTCCAGGAGATACAGAGATTTCTGGCAAACGTTCTCTCCCACGATACTAATTGTTTCATTTGCATGCTTTGCTCATCTTGTGACCTGCCCTCCCTCCCCTTTGACTAATACAGTTTCTTCATCAGTAATATAAAAGATGTAGAACAAGCATTTTGACTGTTGAAAGTCAAATGAATGTGAACGACTCAATCCAGAGGACACTCAGCTGTGTATTTATTGCTGATGTGCAGCTCAACACCTTAACCAAGAGCTGAGCTGAAGACTAGATTGGAATAAAGCTCCTTGCTGATAAAGTTGAGGTGATGCCACACTTCTGTGGGAACATGATGAGCTCAAGGTGAATGAGCAGTCATTTTATGCCGTACTTTGCAGTTCATTGTTTCTATAGCTCCCCAAAGCAGCAGGATGACGAGGCTCCAGGAGCTGGATGTGGTTCTGTTGGCACCAGTGCAGCCTCTGTGGCCGGGGGAGGCTGCCTGTATGTGCACCACAGTTCCTGTGATACCACTGGCAGATATCCCGGGGTGTCCTCAGCCCTCCTGCAACACCATCCAGGGTCCAGAGCTGGTGGTGTGAGGACTCCTGCTTCCTCTGGGCTCAGTCACAACAGTGAGAAATGATCAATACAAGAAACATTACAAAACACATAACTGTTTCCCTTCGTTTTTTCTGTGTGCAACTAAAGGCATTGTTTGTGACCGGTAGGAGGGTAGATGGTTTGTCTTTCTCAGAGGTTGCTTTTGTCCCTCTGCTGTGCTAAGTACGACACAGACAAAGGCTCTGAGCTGTAGCTAGTCTTTATTCAAGGGAAGACTCAGAAGCCTGGAAAGAGAGAGTAAAACTCTGATGGGAGCTCTGTATACCAGGATTGTTGAGCTCCCAGTTGAAGCAAGATGTCAGATATTTTACCTTAAACCGTAGCTGCAGACACCAGGGTACTATGCATTACATATTACTGGCATTATCCAATATTTTAAGCTAGGACAATAATATTGTGCCTGTAATAAATTAGAAATCAAATCAGCAACATGTAGATAGTTAGCTTGGAACTGCTTGGAAGCGAAGAAGATAACTATATCTGCACGTGAAAAAAATGTGTTGGTAAAACCTGCTTCTGATGTAAAGATCAAATAGTGTCTTTTTTCTTGCTGTTCAAAAGGTTATGGATATAGTGTAGATATATATGTGTGTATATGTGACGATGGGAGCATTTAAAAATTAAGGTTAAATCAAGAAAAATAATTTTTAAATCATAAAGGAATAAGATTAATATAAATTAGATTTTATTTACTTAGCTTATCTAGTCCTGGGTTTAAGAAAAAAGAAAATTAAAGAGCTGCTTGAAAGATGGAAGTATAGAATAATGTCAAAGTCATTTGAAGATAAATAATCACAATTTCGATGTTAATTAAGTTATCATAAATGAAGCAATTTCTTGTTAACTGGTTCAATATTTTTGAACCAGAATTACATTTCTCACATTTCTATTTTGGGGTGAATAATCTGAACACGTTGGTTTTAGTCTTTACGAGTGACGGATCACCATGCTTGGGACATCTGCATATCACTAGAAACAAATCTAAAAATGCTGTAAGACCATCCAGAAACCTTTGTTCTGATGTTCGATGTTGCTCGAGTGTTTTAGAGATACCTGAGAAAATAGCGTGGTCAGTTGGAAAATCTTCAATGGCTACATAAAGCCATTGATGGAAACGACGTTAAGTTGTGCCACTAATTTTTTAGAATTGCTTGTGTCCCCTTTGTCTTCCCAGCGCTTGGGTGGGGTGAGGCTTCTTGGTCTGCAAACACCAGACTGTTGCTCAGAGTGGGGTTTATTTGAGGGTAAAGAGAAGGGAACACAGTGGAAGCCAGTCTGATGGCTGTGCTGGAGGGGTGAGGTAGTCCAGACTGGGCTAGGTCTGTGTTCACCACTGGTACCTTGGGTTGTGTCTGACACCAGCAGGGCTTTGTTAGGAGAAGGGAGTGTGGGCAGCATCCCTGGTTTGTGGCTCTCAGCGCCGGACTTGGCTGCTGTGATCGATAAATTGCCGCAATGCAGCATCTCTGCGACGGCGCTTTGGAGGCCGCGAGAAGCCCCCGTTGGTGCAGGAGGCGGTTGTGGGCTGGGCGGGCTCTGGGGAGGGGGAGCCCACGCTGCAGCACCCACGCTTCCTACTGGCTCCTTGGGCAATTCCAGCGGTGTCTTAAAAGGGTTGGGTCCATCTTGTCTGCGAGACATCCCGTCTTCCCATCCGCGGGAAGGGCGCTAGGAACCAGGTGAGGCACTCCAGCCGAAACGCGTAGGACAGACCCTCCGCAATGGCAGGTATATTTTATTTTGGGTGCATGCAGAGAAACAGCCATGTGTGGAGAACAGTTGAGTCCTTTTATTTAGCTACTGCTCGTTCTTGTAGAATATTCCTGAACAGTCGTGTTCAGGGTGCGTCGAATTTTTTCACCGTATATTTTATTTCGTGCTTTTTCACTCCGTGGACTGGAGGCAAATGAAACACTGTGAGTATTTGCTGGTCAGATTCTTATGGTTTCTTACCCGTATTGCATGAATATAAGCAGGTATTGCTGCTTCTCATGGGCAGGTGAAGTTTGGGAGAAACGAAAAAATTGAAAAGATAGTTATTTTTAAACATATTGACCTTTTTCTTGTGTGATACACACAATCACTGTCTAATGCCTTATTAAAATGAAATCCTGATGGAAAGCAGATCCCTTTCCAGCTTTGCCAAGAAACGTAATTGCCCTTGTCTAGAAACTACGTGTAATCTTTGTTCTTTCGAAGCATTTCTTGCCTCTATAAATGTAACTTTTCCTTAACAACTGCTCATACATGCAAGTTTAAATTCACAGAATGTGTGTCTCACACATTCCCTATTTCATTCATGTGGATTTATATTAGCCTGTATTTTAACCATAATTTCCAGCTTGGCTGAATTGCAGATAGGGACATCACATACCATTAGAATATAAAATTATTCCACAAATATCTTCTCAGTCTCTTGAACTTTGGGGAGGCAATTTTGGCAGTTAAGGTGAAGTGGTCTGTCTTTAAAAGATTCGCTTGTTTTCCTTCCTGTGCTGTCCAAAGCCAGGAATTGCCTGTGCGGTTCTGTGCCGCACCATGGCCATTGTCCTCTCTCTGGAGCTATGGAAGTTCCTTTCCTCCTGCTCTCTCCCAGTGGGAATGCCAATGGCCTTGGGAGCTGAGGGGCAGCTGGGACACTGAGATCAGAATGGCTGCTCTTGCCAGAGAAATAAGAGGCATTATTTTGCCTGCAGGACCTGCTGGTTCTGCAGTTGGGGGAAAATTGAACCCAGGGATTCTGGCAGCCCCCTCTCTGTGGATTCACATTGCCGCCTCTTAGAAGGCGTTGGTAGAACCTTTTCCACCAACACTTGGCTAAGCTGCCAGCAGTGGCATGTCACTCTGGGGTGGGTGGCTCGTCCCTCTTTGTTCCCAGCAGGCAGCGCGGGCCCCGCAGTCCTGCAGGCACTGCCGCATTGCGGCATTGAGGTGGCCACGGGCTGGCACAGTGACCATCCCAAGGAGACTGAGTATTGCCACAGAGCTCCGATAATAGATGCAGAACTCCATTTTTGTCACTTTCCCTACCTCAGAAAAGGCAACTGATTTCTGCCTGCCACTGGGAATGGCTTTTCTGTTGGTGGTGTGTTGGTCAGAGGAGGATGGAAGGCTGTAAGAATAGAGGCTTTTGCTGTACAGCTGTAGCATTAGGCTGCAGTGTTCTCAGGACAGGACAAATTAAAACATGGCTTTGAAGAATGATACTGTTCTTTTCTGATCTAATGTTAATCAATTCCTTTAGAATGTCTTTTGGTGAAGTCCTGTAAGGAAATAGTAACGCTCAGCTGACTGAATGCTGAAACATTTTTCCTTGGAAATCTCCATCATTAAAAAGCCATCAGCCTGAACAAAAGATCAAAGTTGCTTACTCCTTTTAGATTTTGGAGTTGAACTGTGTTAGTTTGAATGAGATTGTGTTTATAAAGCTGTTTCATCTTCAGAAAGGGCTAACCTGAAACAACTCTGTAGGCAGGGACCTGAGAAACTGTTTTATTTTGCTGAGAAGCTGATGCAACAAATTTAAGGTTTGTATAATCTGACTTCATGTTGTTGATTCTTTCTCATCTTTTCCATAAATTCACTCTGGTAGGCTTTCAGACCTCTGTATGCATTGGGAACCCAGTCCTGTTTCCATTGATTTTGTCAGGAGCAGCACAGAATCCATAAACCACAGTTCCTGACATGCATGCAGTTGAGTGACACCAAGAGCCTTGGTTGGTATGAGAGATGTCTGTATAACCTAAAAAAAAATCCCCAAAACCATCTCTACTTAACAATGAATTTATATTAAAGTGAAATAATTGCATTGTAAGTTTATTGTATTAATTCATTGAACAAGAGGTTTTCACATGAATCTACAAAACAAAATTTAGAAGTGTTTAAATAGAATGCAATTGTATTTTTGATTTCTGTGGTTCCTGAGAAAATCTGTGCCTAAATAAATGGATTGCAGGGACTAGATTCACTCCCTGCTGAAATCAGCAATGGGATTTGCTCTGACTTCAGCAGACATTGGTCTGGGTATTATGACAATTGGACTTGTTCCCAGTGGTTCTAGGCAATAATATCAGCCCTGAAATTTGGTACCATAGAGAAACATCAAAACCACCCTAATGATGCAAAAGATTTACTCAGTGCTCACAGAAATACTTCTATTTCTTTTAGTCAAAATCAAACTTGTGGATGTAATTGGGACTTAGAGTCACAGCAGGCATTCCCAATACAGTGTACTAAAAATTGTGTAGCCTTTGGGAAAAGACCTGAGAAAATTTCCTGATTAAAAAAAAAAAAAAAAAAGGAAAGCCAATGTTTCATTTGCTGTTTTTGAGTTAAGAAGAAAAACTCATTGGAAAATCTTTCATTCAAAAATAAAGCAATGGCAGAATAATTTCATTCTGCATTCTCTTGTCTTTGCACCAATGCTTTTATATTTTAATTTAGGCTGAACAGAATTTGTATTTTCTGCCTAGAATTAAAGTGACATGTAAAAGATTGAAAAGCTGATTGAAACTTCTCTAAAAAGCTTTTTCAACTCTCACTAGGCATAGATGTTAGAAAGAACTGGGAGATGCAACTGGTACATGTATTTTATACAGCTGATAGAGGTGATTTGATTGTGTGGGAAAATAGCAATGTCTTTCTGTGCACAGAACAAGCAACTTCCTCTAGGGGAAGCAATAAGACATTTCATATAAGACCACATGAATGACATTCTTGACATCTAACAAAGTACACAATCTAAATTTGTACCCACTTTCTCTGTATAAACTTTATTATGTTTTATTTCACCTTATCCTGTTCTCTGTTTTATCTTGTTTTGGAATATTTTATTATTTGGGTGTTGGTGTAAGTAAGTAAATTCAGGCATAATGATATGTATGTGCGTATCTAACATAAATTCATGGCTAAATGTAACACCAGAAAGGTTTGGCCATACATCACCAAAAATCCATAATTTTGATCATGCCTGATTTTTATCTGACCTCTTGCCTATTTCCACTGATTCCTAGTCCCAATCTCTTTAGCTGGATAGCTTGCCCAACATTTCCTTGCTGCAAGTCCTCCTTTTCCTTCTCCCCTGCTCTTAACCTCAGCTCCTGAGCTTGCCCTTCCCAGAGACTCCAGCCAAGGACACCAGGGAGAATTAATGCAGTAATTACAGGACTTAAGTTAATATGTCCTAAAGTTATCACTGTGGGCAAATGTGAGCATCCTTGTTCTTGCCAGGTGACAAAACAGGCATTTTAAACAAAGAATCTGTTATTGTTATAAGTCAGTTTCCCTAAAGCCTGATATTTTTGAGACGAATCTCATTCCTTCAAGGGAAAAAAAAAAAAATCTGCCTTAAACATCTGGCCTTTATAATAAGCTTAAATAGTTAAAATCTGACAGTACATGCAAATTAAAATCAGCCACAGAATGGGAAGAACCAGACAATCATAGCAATAAACACTGTCGGCAGTTTTGTGCATAATTCTGTGCTAAGCTTATTTTCTTTATTTTTCCCATACATTTTTAAAACGAAGATTTTTCTTTCCTCTGTATCCTTGAGATACTCATATTTCTGATGTCAGCTTCCCAAGTTAACAATGCTGGAGCCTCTCACGTTGCTGTGATGAGAACATTTGTGAACACATTGTCAAAAGACTAATACTAGAACAGAAACCACAACTTGGCAACCAGTTATTTTTATTTCAGTGGCTTCTTCGTGTCACCTGGAGACTATTTAGACCATTATTCGCCTGGGCTAACGTTGTGTTTAAAAATAGCACTTGTCTGGTGCCAGCTCATTTTAGAGTTGGGTACAAATATTGAGACAAACCCCCAGCTGTTACTGCTTGTGCTGCTAATTTGAGGTGTCAGCTCGGAGCTCTGCTGCTCCATGTCAGTGAATAAAGCCCCTTGTGAGATCATTATGTTTTCTAACAGTGCCGAGTAACGGATTAATCAGTGCAGCATCAGTTGCTTTCATTATCTGCCCACATGGTAGTTGTGGGCTTTAACTTAAACAGTCTGTGGTGAGATCAGGGAATTGAGTACAAGAGGCACTCGGGGCTCACCACAACTCAGAGGAGATGAAGTTGAGTTTTGGGCACTGACTAACAAGCAAACCTTGGATTCCTTGAAAGTCGAGGGTGACTGCACTCAGTGCTGAGGGATGGAGTGCCAAAGCCACTTAGCTTTTTCATCAGAGGCCATTTGAAACAGTAAATATTAAATTCAATGCAAATTCCTCCTCACCTGTGTGAAAAATAGCTCATTACAGATACTGGAAGTATAGCTCCTTTTGCCCTGCAATCTGAAAGTTAATTATAAACATTAATTATGACAGCATATGAAACTCAAGTCCTGCATTTATTACTAAATATAGATTTAGATTCACTTTTTGGAATTGCTGCTATTAGTTGTACTGGGTGCTGTATGAGGGCTGGAGGGGGTCAGAAATGGTCATCCTCTGTCCCTCCCTGGGGCAGGCCCATCAAATCCAATGCCATTCCTTACAGGGATTCATTCAGTATTTTATTACAGGCTTCCCTCCTGATGGCTGCACACTTTGTAACAGCTCTTTTCTCTATTTTTCCTGTTCTAATTGTAGGAAACATTTTCCCTATATCTAATGAAAATCCCTCTTTCTGAAATGTAAACCTGTTTCTGCTTTGCTTAACCCTTGTGTGAATACAAGGAGCAGAGGATGTCTTTTTCCTTTGCAGTGGCATTTTATGTAGTTGGATGAAGGTTGAAAAGTAAGTGCTGTGAATCTGCTAACACAGAGGTCTAAGGTAATGGCACTGTTAGAGCTAAATTATGCTGCTGGTGCAGCTCCCAAATTCATGTTTCATCTCTGCATTTCTGACAGATCCTCCTTTTACATGCATAAATACTGATGGTGATGTCTAATCTTGCATAGGCTCAACAGTTTGAGTCCACATGTACCTTGGGAAAAGATCCCTTCACTTTTATTTACCAACACTGCACACACAGACATCCCCCAAAGCTTTGAGGTCCCAGATGTGTTCTGGCAGTGCCAGGGACAGAGTAGTGTTCTCTTCTGAGCTCCACTGGCAGCTCAGGCAGAGCTGTTCAGCTTTTTTTTGCCTCACTTCACCCACTTCTGAGTAGAAGTAACATTATCAAAAAAGCTATTAGCACGAGAGGCTTAATTATGCTTGGAGATGCTTTGGTTAAGTCTGCATGAATTTCCTGGTCTCATTTAGTGGATGTATAGTTGCACTGGGGATAGGAGCTGGGAGCCATGGCAGTGGTGGGAGAAGCAGTAATCGGGGAGTATGACAGTAATTCACTCCTGGGAGCGTTCCCAGCCTGCAGACACACCATTTGTAGCTATCCATTGCATGCACATGGATAATAATCTTGCATTAGGCCCAATTACATGGTGTTATGGACACACAGCACGGGGATTACACACCCAGCCAGGAGCACCCATGACAGAGCAGTGGGGTAATTGGAGGAGACAGAAGGAAATGTTAGTTGTTAGTGCTCCCACTGCTGCAGGGCCTGGCACCCTTTGCTTTGCTGCTCCCTTTTCAGTGTCTCATTTTCAAAACCCAGGTTTATCACAGAGGGAGATAACCCAGCACCACCTTTTCACAGTGTGTTCAGAGAGTTTTGAAAAAAGAGCTGAACACTGTTTAACTTAGAGTGAAGGCCACAGACACATGGAAGCCTGTGCTGCCATAGAAGGGCTGGAGTTTGGAGGATTCCTGATACCAAATCCTGTGTGTTAGAAACCTGTAAAGAATCTACACTGCCAAACACAAAAGTCATTCAAACCCAGCAATAATCCAGTACATGAGCTGGTGCCTTTGCAGATCTCTTTCTCCATTTACCAGTCAGTAAATGGGTCTGAATTTTTCTTTCTAACTGAGAATTTTGCAAATGCTGTGTCCTGTGGTCAGCCAAATGTGACACAAAAGCAGACTGATGTGGATCAAAAACCTGAATGGCCAGCACAGCAGGCCTCTAGTAACTATGGGAGATGCATATTAAGCCTTGCAGGAATGCTTAATAATTGGTTTTCCCAATTTGAATTAAGTTTAAATTAAAATTTCTCAGTTTGATTAGCTGTTTTGCTAATCAGCTGCAGATGTGGAATGGGAAGGAATCTGTCCCTGTTACTGACAAATAGCAAAAGGCACCTTCAGCATCCAACAGGTTCTCCCCTACCCCTTTCACTTGAATCTGTTCAGGTTGAAGCAAGAAGCATCACTGTGGCTATTGTAATGTACAGATGAACACTACGAAAATGCCTTGTACTTAGAAAAATGGACATCTGCATAGGCTTTTTTTTTCTTTTGTCGATGATCAACTAGAATACTAGAATTATTTTAAACTGGGATGTAGCACTTGTCATCAATGTTGTGTGTTAAACAATAACCCAACCCTACGATGTATTTCCCCATTTGAAGTGTGACTGGGAAATATTAGGACAGTTACTTTTTACTAAATAATGTTTAATGTTGCAGCTATTTCTGTTCTGTTGTGTAACATTTTTTGTCAGAGGAGATCCTTTTGGTACTAAGCCAGTTTAGAGCATGTGAATGTGTTGTCATAGAAGTATGATTTCAGATTAAAAAGTTGACAGGCATTCTGATGTTTATTATGTGCTCTTAATTATATTAATTGAATTCTAAGTAAGTGAAGCAAAATCTCTGTGTAGTCTGCAATTTACAGAATTGAGATTAAATATTGACCTGACAGCCTGGGGTTTCTGCTCTCTGAATTAGTCCAAGGGACCTGAAAGGGTACTTATAATTTCTGAATTTTTACAATAAAACACTTACACTATTAGTAGGGTTCAAAATTTAAATAGTTTCCTTTTTTCTCAAGGCCTCTGCCATAAAAGTTGAGTGATTTCTTCTAGAATTGGGGAGTACTGTTTTTTTCTGATTCTAATCAGTCTTATACAAGGTGGAGAAAGGTGTAAAGGATAATGGCTGAATATTATTGAAAAAAACACAGACATGCCATTTGTTTCTGTAGGTTATTTCAATGTATTTACATTGAGTCTGGAATTACCAGCTCTGTGTCAGGGAGCTGCAGTGGTGTTCATGAATTTGGAGCAAGTCAGAAGAGAACAAAAATGCAACTGCATGGAATTAAATTTGCACCAGAAGTTTGAGGAAGGAGATAAGTAATTGTTTTCAAATCATGACAGGATTGCAGACTGAGCACTCTTTCCTTTTGGAAAATTCTGATTAGCAGGGGCTATAAATCAGTTTTATTCTTCAGAAGGAAGAAGGCAGCTCCACTTGTGCCTGTATCCAGTTTGGGCAGAGCAGTGAGTTAGGAGAGCAGCTCCTCTGGGGCTGTAAATTGGAGTCAGTGGGACTCTGGCAGTTCACAGTGGTGGAGGATGTGCCACCTCACAGACTGCTGAGCTCACGTTATGCATCTTCCAAGTAGTCCTTGGAGGATCCTCAGGGCTGCTGCAGTCTGCTTCTGCTTACCCTGCAAGATGTGACAAGGATCACAGCCCAAGGTGGGAAGTTGGCTGGCATAAATAATATTGTCTATAACCCCAGTTTCCTGAGTCAGCATTTTGGGCATGAATAGTTTACAGGGAGAGGACTTCTAAATGAGAGGACAGTGCTTTTTCAAGGGACATCTTGGGTTCTGGAAGAGGTGGGAGCTGTAAGGCTGAGGACCACTCAGTAGAATATGTGTCCCCATATGATGTTGGAGGAGTCAGAAGATTCTATTTTCTCTAATTCCTATTTCTCAAAGCTTCCTGGTGTTTAATCTCTTTCTATAGATTTGTATTTTGGGTGGATCAGTGTGAGGCTGGGACCTTGGAGCAACCAGCAGGCAACTGGACCATCATTTATTTTTTCCCTTCATGAACTAAAATTGTATGTTCACTTCTGTCAGGACACATTTTTTTAAAAATCCTTGCTGGGAAGGAATCATGTGCATGATGGAAAGCTTTGCAAGATGTCTCTAGAGCACATCTCTACCCAAACACATTCCCATCCCAGAGTTCCCACTGCCTGGGAGCTGTGAGTGTTGTGCAGCCAGAGCAGCGGGGTTAAATCCCTGCAGCTCCAGCTGGGCTGTAGTGCAGACAGTTCACTGGCAATTAGTGCCCTTTGCAGTGTTTGGCCTCCTCTGTTCTGAAATAATTGCTGTTATCATAGATGTTTTATTGCCTTCATTATGGTTAACATTTAAATATCAATGAAACAGTATCCTACTAAGTCATCTGTGCAGTAGCTGTCTGCTAGAGTTATCCCTGAAATTTGTGTTTAAGGAGAATATTAATTCAGCACTGATTTAGGATTCTTAGAAGGAGGGTTATATATTTGTCAATGAACTATGGGAAACCTTTGCTTGTTTGAAAATAAAGTATTTGAAACCTTTGCAAAACCTGAGCCACTCATTTGATATCTTGTGAGCAGAAATGCTGTGTGATTGGAATAGTGCTTAGTCTGTTAAATAGAAATATTTTAAGAACTTTTAAAATATTTTTGAATCAAATCAGACAGTAACCGGTGACCTTTCTGCATGCAGATGAAGTGCACTGGGAGACAGGGGTGTGTTCTCTGTCCTCAGTGCAGAAGGAAGCTTGCTGTCACAGCCTGTTCTGCCTGAATCCAATCCACATTCTTTAGAAATCAACAGAAAAATCTTTCTTGAATTCCTCTGGCCCACATTGACTCCTATAGTGCCATGTGTAACTGATTCAGACAAAGCTATGCCTGTGATTTAATGTTTGTGAGCTGATTTAACGTGTGGCTTTTATTTATCACTGCATACCTAAAATCTTCCATCCGAGTGCATAACTCACTTTAACATAGCAGGCAGCTAAGGCAGAGGGTTGCCTCACAATTATATATTTATGTTTACAGGAAAACAAAATGGTGATGCAATTATAAATTTGATTTCTGAGCCATGTTTGAACTTCCCAACATGTAAAGAGCAAGCACTCTTTACATGTGTACACATACTGAAGGGGGGGTGTGTTGATGTATATATTCATGCACTCTCAGTGGGTTTGTTCATTTTCTGAAATTATTGTTCAGGCTTGTTTTTGGCTCATTGACCACAAAAGACTTGGGTTACATTATTGGTAAATAAGGTAATGGAGCACTAGCAATTGTATGACAGAGAGGTTCATTTTGCACCCTAGGATCTGCCTCAGTGGGATGTGAGTTGTCACTGGGACCTTAGCAGGGACTAAGAGCAGAGCTTCCAGCCCTGCAGATGAACACTGGGTGTTTGCTGCTAGCACTGCAGCCATGGCACAGCACAGCCCTGCAGGCTGGGAGGCACAGCTGGCAGCTCCAAGAGTGACTTCCAGCTCTCCAGCTGAAGCTGACAGTGTCTCCCTCTTCATCTTGCCCTTTAAATTTTTAGTAGGCTGCCTTTGATTCCTTGCATATTGACAATCTGAATCCACAGAAGCAGTAGTTTGTACACCCATTGGTCCAAATACTTGACTGTGTGTTTCTTGTCCAATTTTTCATATCTTTAAGTTTTCCAAAGGATCTGGAATGATTACTACATGTTATAGTATAAGTTATCATGTGCTAAGACTGACAGCTCTTATCAGCCTGGTGTGTGAATGTCTGTGACTTGACTGATACAGATCTCTGGCAGCAGATCTCACATGCAGATTCCAAATTTTCAAAACTCTGCTTTTACTGACATAACTCTCTCTGCTCACAAATTTGGAAAGGAAGGGCAATTTTGCTCTGTTGGTGCAGTTTGCTGTCATGGGTATGTCAGCCCCCAAGCTGGCTCCAGATTGCTGGTGTGTCCATCTGGTGCAGCACTGTTGGAATACCAGCTCTGATTCTGCTGAGAGAGTGCTTGGGTGCTGTCCTGCCAGGCTGCAGAACAGCAGCAGCAGCAAAATAAGCTGCCAGTGTCAGAGCTGCTCCCACCCTGCTCCTGAGTGTGCCTGTGCAGGGCCAGAGTACCCTGCAACCTCCTGCTTTGCCTGTGTGTCATCCTGTGTGTGTGTGTGTCTTCCTGTGTACCCAAAACCCAGTCTTAATAGGGTAAAAATCTAATTATCTGTAATCTGCTGATGTTTTAGATGATGGCTCTGCCAAGGGATTTCTAGGCAGAATTGTAAAAATGGTTTTTGAACTGGCTGATGACCAAGAAAGAGAGTTAACTCCTGGAAGACGTTTTTAAAGCTTTTGATTAAATGTCCTATATAAATACATGATATTGGAATAGTTAAGTAGTTCAGGGAAGGATGATGTGCCGTTAGGTTGCTTCAGCAGGTATTTATGTATTCTTCAGCACATACATAAACACACAAAAGCTCTGTCTTCTGCCAGAATGGCCCTGTGGAATTCTGTGCCCCTTGTAGGAAGCAGAGGTTGCTCCCTGCCCTGGTGCTGTGGACACCACTTGTTTAAAAAGGCAGTGGCTGGGACACGGAGTGGTCACCAGCCCTGTCCATTCTCGTGACAAACTGGGCTACTGTATTTGCAGATTTGGTGCACTTACAGCATGGCAATTATGCCCTGTTGAAGTGCTTTCCATTTCCTGTGCCATCTTGATAAACTTTATAGCTTCTAATTTGCTGGAGAGTCATTGATATAATTAGGAGCTACACAAATGGGAGCAGCACACTCAGTTGATGGTAATCTCAGTTCATTCTTCCTGAGAAGCTCTAAGGGGGTCCCTCCAGCAGCTGAGATTTTCTCTTTAGGCTCTGCTTTGACAGAGCAGCAGCAATCTTGCTGTGCCTGGGTCAGGACATGCTTTATTGCAGTCTGCTCCACTCCCCATATATTTTTTCCTGAGGAAAGGGAGGAGAGGGAGCCCATCCATCCGTGTGTTTCTGAGGAGCAATGGGAGCTGTCTGTCTGTGTCAGCGGGCTGTGCTAACAAGCCTGTGAGAGCGAACAGCTCTCTTTGGTCACAGTACTTCAAAATCCTTCAAATTGCCTTTAAAAGCTGTGCCCAAGTCTGATGTCCCCCCACTCAGGCTGCTCCAGGTTTCCAAACAAAGTGGCAGCTGAACAGACAGGTCTGGATCTGTTCCAGTAGATGATAAAAACTCCTCCTCTATACCCCTGGTTACCCAGGTGTGGTAAACAGTGACCTACAGCCATCCTGGTGCTGTTGGGTGCTTTCCCTGACCATTCCTGTCATGGTATGTCACAAATTGTCACAGCTATCAGGGAGTGTGTCTTGCTGCTTGCCAAGCATTTTAACTGGTTGTTTCTGTAAATGGTGTGTTGGTGAAGAGAGGCAAATAATTGATCAATATATTATTCTCTTTTTTTTCTCTCCTAACAGCACCCTCAACAACAACAACATCACCCGCATTCCTGTTACCAGCTTCAATCACATGCCAAAGATCAGGACACTGTGAGTAGGATCTTCTCATATTGTAACACAATCCTGATGCTGTATGCCAACTTTCTGGTTATTTGTCATCTGTGATAATCTCATTTCAGTTCCTCAGGCTGCCTCAGGGGCCTGGGTGGCTGCAGGGCTGGGGATCCCAGGTATGGTTGTGAAGGGGGCTGGTGCCCACAGAGCCCTGGGGGCCACTGTTGTGGATATGCCCAGCATTCAGTAAGAGACAGTTTTATCAAGATTTTGAATTTACCTGGAAAATAAACTGGCTTTTTCCCCACACCCACCCATGGGAAAATCCATAACGTGAAATGCTGGAGCATGAGCAAGATCGTAAAAGCTGCTCAGATGGATCAAATTATTGAATTTTGTTAATATCCTGTGTTTAAATCCCATTTATTATTTTCAAATTCAAAATACTAATTTCTGAAGCAAGGAATTTTAAACGAACATAAAAAAAGCATCTTTCCAGATACTTTCTGAAACAAAATGTCACTTATTCTGTGATGGATATTTTTGTATAAAAGTTTCTCTTATATCAAATCCATTTGTTTTTGAGCTGCATGCCATTGCACTGGAAAAGCTCTATTCTTTAGTAGATCAAAATACAAAGACTGTGAAATTAAACTAAGCATTTGTATAATTTAGCTATAGCCTACCAAAACCATTTCCTTAAGTAAATTATTTCTTTAAATTCCTATAGGGAATACACAGCTTCAGGAAAAGTCATGTCTAAACAAAGCACCCCTGGTTTTCCTCCAGATTGTCAAACTCATCCAAGATGTATTTAATTCTAAAGGTAAAGAAAGGGAAATAGTAGCTAGCCTGAAAATTTTCTGTGCCATTGAAAAAATACAATACTTCAAGGATGCTATGCATGCATGTGTAAAATCATACTAAATAAATTAACAGAACTGAAGAAAAATGGCTCTTACGTCAATCTGTGTAAGATAACCTCTGACTTAAATTTACATTCTTCATCAAATGATGACATTATTAGATCTTAATGTAAGTAATTAAATGGAAATTAGATGTTTGTCTTTTAGAAGAGAATGGCTAAAGAAGATAAAGGTATAGAGTTAAGGTTCCTGGAGCTTTTCCTTTTCTTATTCTGTCACAGTGGTCCAGAAAATTTGCCTGGCTTTTCCAGATTAGCCAGTCTTGTCTGTTAGCAGAGCTGAGTGCCTTCAGTGCCTTCTGCCATTTTCCTTTTAGTTTAATTTCAGAGATGGCTTTGTATATAGCTCCCTGGAGACTTACACTGACTAATCCCCCTCTGCTGTAATTAAGGGGAAAAAAAAGGAAAGAAAAAAAGGGAAGGAAGTCATAAATAGGATTTATAAAGGGAAGCTTTTCTATTGAATTCTGAGAGACACGTTTTATAGAACATGAATGCTGCCCCACTCTAAAAGGATTTGCTGGAAATTTAATTTAGGGTCCATGGATAAAAGGGCAACTTTAGCAAACTTTCATTTGTATTCATTCACCTGATGTTCTGTAAAGTCAGTTTCATCAATATCAAATGACAGGTTTCAGTCTCCAAAGACTGCCAGATAATACATGGTACCTCAGCAGGTCAACATAGGAATTTTTATAAAGATACTGTTTGGGGGAAGATGTTAATATTCTCTTGTTGGAAATGGATCATGAATAATGTTCCTCAATTTGGTGAGTCTGCTGTTTTCTTTACAAATGGGCATCAGTGTGTCCATCTTTTCAAACAGCCTCACACTTAGATGTGGTTTTTTTGGAAGTTTTTTATAGGAGATTCATGATCTCAATGTTCTTTAAGCAGGGAAGAGCCCTTTTTCCAGTCAGCTGAGGCCCAGTGCAGTGTGGACAGTGTTTTCCTTTGTGTCTCTTCTACACTGGTGAGATCCATTAGCAGGACATTTGGGGATGCTCCTGCTGCAGCTACTTGTGCTCTGATGGTTCTGTGAATAAACAGCTTTTCTTCATGGCCCTCAAAACAATCTGCCTATTGTAGAATGGAGAAGAAAATATAAAAAGTATATTAACCTTCAACATGAACACTCAGGGGGAAAGAAAAGAAAGGGTAAAATGCCAGGAGGTTTTAAAGCATTTGAAGCATGGAAGAATTCTTTACTAAAATCAGCTCTTCTGTGCTAAGATTTTTTTAGTTAACTGTCTTTTCTGTTCTTAAGTTTCATTGATTTTTAGCCTTGATTGGAGGTGACAGGAATTAGTTTTTATTGATCTGCTTTCCTTTGCTTGAAACAGCTTTATTTATGATAAAGCATGTTCCCTCTACCTATTTGCCTAATGGTAAGTGTCCTGTTGTCTCTGCATCTGTGAATTACTGCTGAGACAGGTAATTACATTATTTCTTCTAATTTTTTTATTTAAGGATAAACTGAAAATGTGTGAAAGCACTTCAGTGTTTTTTGTGTTCCCAGGGAATTGGTTTATAATGTTTTTGAAGTACTGTGAAAACTCTTCTTGAGGCTGTATTTATTAATATAATTACAAAAAATACATATTCTGATAGGCTGCTTTGGTAAGATAGGGTCTCTAAATGATCTCCTCTCCAAAGCAAACCATGGAGTAGCTGTGCCAGAAGACTTGAGATGATGACAAGGAGGGCTCTGCTGAGGCAGAGCTTGTGGTTGGCACTACTGAAACAGGAATCCCCAAAACCCAGATAAATCAATTTAGTGAGGGAAAAAAAAAAACAGTTCACAGAACTGGAAAAGTGCCTAACCCTAACCCTTTTTGTGAAATTGTGCTTTTCTCACTCATGCCTGCACACAGGGGGTGCAGGGAATGGCATGGGATGAGCTCAGTTCCATGAGGAAGGTGATCCTGAGTATCATTGTTGATTGTTGTGGTGGGAAGGATGGGACTCTGAGGACTTAAATGAAACACTGACTCTTAATCTTAGGTTACAACAAATCCTTACTCAGGATGATTTCTGGGTAGATGATATTTATGTATTTATTTGTTCTTCAATAAAAAGGCAGATTAATGGTTCATAACAGCCAAACATTTTACTAGAAATCTAATTTACTGCAGCTTCAATTAAAGAGCTTCACAATCCCTAAACTCAAGGTCTTCTAGACATCCTTGTAGAACAATTACATTTTACAGTACTCCCAGGAGATTAGTGCTTTCCATCTCTACAGGATAAACTCTCAGTTCCAGATTTGTGGGGTTTATTTTTCTTTATTGTGGCTGTCCACCCCAGACATACAAATCTGGGGACTGTCAGCCTGGGCGCCACAGCTGAGCTGAGCTGCTGCTGTGCTGTAAGGACAGCTCACAGACAGACATTTCATTTCTTTGGAGGATGGATAGGGCTAAATCTGGTGCACACCAATTGTGTGCCTGTAATATTAGTGAATAATGCTTTGTTGGACCATTTCTGACAGGATTTTTAATCTGCTTCATCATTTCATTTGGTGCAACACTGCAAATGCATGAGTCATTACAGGAATGATATAATTAATGTCCTGGACTTTTGTTTTGACCTAAAGTTTGGTAGCTATTTAAATGACCAGATTTGTTCCCTGAACCCATCATCATTTTGCAGATGTGATAATGGTTCTGCAAGTCTGTGGTGCCAGGCATGGAGCAGGCTAGACATGGAGCTGCCCATGAGTGGATCTTTCATGAGCTGAAAATTCCACTCTAGATCCTTTATACTTGTGTTAAATTGCTACAGGAAAAACAGCATTAATGAACTTGTACAGGCAACACAGGAACAGAAAGAATATCAATAGCCTCTGAAGTTTTATTTTGCCTGTCTTTTCCCAGAGTATTCTGAGTTGAAGGGATCCATAAGAGTCATCAAGTCCAAATCTTCAGTGAGTTGCCTGTGCAGGGATCAGACCCACAACCTTGGTGTTATTCCCACCACGCTCCAGCCAGCTGAGCTCATGTGGACAGGTTCTCTCTCTCCACTTCTCCCCAAAGTATGAAGAAGAGAGGAGAATCACTCATCATCCTGTTCTTCAGCCTGGTCCTCATGTTTAACAGGCCATTCACTCAGAGATACCACATCCATGGAGTTCTTTCTGATATGAAATCACAGACAAAGTGATGATACGTGGATTATCTTAAATTTGGCATATTTTTATATCTAGAATGGCCAGCTGTAGGTGGCTCATTATTGAACTTAATTTTTTGAAAACATTACAAATAACAGCACAAATTTACATCTGACCTTTGTATAATATCCCATGGCAATGAGGACAGTCAAGCCCTGACTCATCTCTAAGCAAGAACCTACAGTGACCCCGCTGAAACGGCAGCAGAGAGCAGGGCAGGCTCGTGGTTGATGGCTCTCTTTGTGGGTCTTGTTTAAAAAGCCCCAGTAACTGTGGGTTTGCTGTGTGTGTTTTGCAGGCGGCTCCACTCCAACTTCCTGCACTGTGACTGCCACCTGGCCTGGCTGTCAGACTGGCTGCGCCAGCGCCGCACCATCGGCCAGTTCACCTTCTGCCTGGCGCCCGTCGGCCTGCGCGGCTTCCTCGTGGCTGAGGTGCAGAAGAAGGACTTTGTCTGCTCTGGTAATGGTGCCATTCCTCCTTTATCTATCCTATATCGCTGTTCCTGTCAAAAAACAGCGCGGAAAATGGCTGTGTCGCGTTTGAATGCAAACAACAGCAATCCTGTTTGTTTTTGTCGTCGCTAAACTGTGTGGGAGGAGATCAAATTGTTGGTTTTTTCAGCTTTGTGAGAATTATTGGATTCCAGTTAACATTTTGGTTCTCAAATTACTTCTTCTGCTTTAACATTGCCAATGATATCAACATAAGAAATCAATTAAGTGTGGATAATTTGGTATTTCTCAAGGGAAGAGCTCTACAGCTGACTGGAATACAAAAGAAAGGAAATAGAAAATGCAAATCTGAATCTTTTGACAAATGATTGGACTTTAGAACGTGAGGAGCAGATTTTATCCCAGGGAGTGAAGCAGGGATTCTTAGGGAGCCAGTGCACTTCGCTGTTGTACAAGTTTCCACACTGATAAATGGGGCTGATGATACTCACAAATCATGTGTCTGTATGTTGGGCCTATTCATCAAATCTCTGGAACTGCACTTGGCTCTTGCAGGATAGAAATACATTTTCCTAAAAGGAGGAAAATAAAGAACAAAAGAAAAAAAGTGGAAAAAGAAATCTCTGAGCTGGGTTGAAAGGAAGGATGTGGTGGAGGAGCAGCATGGCAGTGTGTATGCTGTGGGAAAAAAAGATACCAGACATAAGTTTGGAGGTAGTTTTGCAGCCCTTTGGTGACATGGGGGCTTGTTACAGAGATTATGTGAGTCTGAATCTCGACAGACTGTGAGTCTTGTACTGTTTTGTTCCTTATCTCACACCCTGTGAGCCCCAAAGCTTTATCCCATGGGTACCTGGATTGGCAGATGGAAATACAGTAGAACTGCTCATGCCAGAAATGTTTCAGAAATGCCTTTTTTTTTTTCTATCATTCCATTTACATGTGACAAAGTAAAAGAAATGGTTGAGAAAGGAGAAAAGTCTGATCCCACTCAACCATAGTTAATTAATGCCCAGCCCAAAGGTGTGCAGAAGTGTTATGGGCATGTGGAAAATGAAGTTGTGCATAGTGCTCATTGAAATGTGATATTTCAGAGTGCTGAGCAGCTTTACTTCTACACTGTAGTGATGATAGGCAGAATATCTGATAGGTTGCATCAAAAGTTTAACTAAAGAAAAAGTTTAGAAATGTAGCAGTCTTGGGAGAGGAAGGATTAAAAAAAAAACCAGATAAATGAATGAAGCTATTAGCAGAAGCTAATTTTACCAAAGAGGCAACCACAGCTTTTTTAATTTTTTTTCCCTCTCATGAAATGAAGTTTCAGATGGAGCATGAGTTCAGCTATTTGGATTTATGATACAGTGAAGTGGAGGAAAATGAGTTGCTTAAGTCAGGAGAAGAGACAATAATTGCTGAATGAGAAATGTAATGTGAACAGAACTCATTTAAATGGGGTTGTCTGTGCAGACTATGACTTCCAAAAGTGACAAGGTTTTTAACAGTTCCCTGTTGGACCAGGAGGATATAGGCGTTCTCTCAAGATTTGCCTGCTTTTGAAAAAAATACAAAAATCATGAAAATTTTCAGTGAGACAGTCCATCAACTGTATCCTTGTAACTCTCATTTGGGAAATGAAATGAAATGTACTGAGAAAGAAATTCATTTGGAGAGCTCATTTTAGTGGTGGATTTAGCTGAGAATTCAGCTTAGTACATGCTAGTTTGATAAAAACCTACATGGACAGCTAGTTTAAAGAGGATATAAATCTTCCCTTCTCCCCATTACAGTTCTTACACCTGATTTTACAGCATAATTTGTTAATGTGTGACTATGAAGTCAAACTAGGACAGGCGGTGAAGAGCGAACTGGACTTGTTCCTCTGCAAAGGAATTTTATAGGAGTTAAGGTTATGTGAATTACTGTAACCAGCCTTGGGCTGGCAGGGAGAGCCACCTTTGCATCCCAGTTAGGAAGAGCTGAAATATAAACTGGTGAACTGCTCTGTTGAGTATGGGTTTTGAATCTCGAGCACGTGTGTTTTTATGGCAGTGGGAATGCCACAGGAGCAAAAGAACCTTCAGCTTTTCCTTCACTGTGAAATGGGCTTCATCAGAGCATTCCAGTTCAAAACTGGTGCTGCTGGATGCTTCAGAGGAGAAAGAGTAAAATCATAATTTGGGCAAAGAAGAAACACAATGCTGAAAAACTGACTCCTCTTTATTTCTTGAACCCTATGCAGAGATAGTGATGTTTTATAATTTTATGAGAAATACTTCTTTGGAAGCAGATTTTGAATGCTACATGCCAAGTGGGAAAAGAAGAACTGAAACAATGATAGAGAAGTGCCATAAAGAGAACCCAAACTGCTTGACGTGTCATGCACCATGGTATTTGCATTAGGTGCAAAGTCTCTCCAGATCATGTGGCTGAAGTCAGAGTTATGTGCAGGTCCATCGAGGTAAACTGAGTCATACCTGTGTAACCTGGGTGTCAGTCTTTCAAAAATGTTGTTCATCTTGTTCTTAAAAATTACAAAAAAGCTTTAATGGTGCTTGTAGGTCACCTGTGAGCAGTGAAGCTATTCAGGTTTCTCTTGTTTGAGCATTTGGCTCAGAGCTGGAGGTGAAGGTGCAGGATTCAATAGGGCAGAATTGCCTGGAGATAGGTTTGCAAATATGTCTGTTTGGATTTGTGTTACTGAGGAGGGGAAAGGTCAGGGACAGAGTGAGGATGGTCTCCTCACCATCAGCCAAGTGCTGCTGGCACTCCTGTCACCCACCAGGGCCTTCTGGCTGGCTCCTTCAGCAAGCTGTCCCCTCCTTGCAGGAGAATCTCTCCTCCAGAGCCACCTCTGACAGAGCAGCCTTCCTGGGCCTTTGCTTCCAAGGCCATCTGTTCCCAGAGAAATCGCCAAACAGCCTTTTCCTCCTGCACTGTTGGTTCTGGAGCTCTGGGATGCCTTTGGTGAGGGAGTCTCCTCCAAGGTGGGATGTGTAGAAGGGGAAATTCTGTGGCACCAGAGGATGACCCCCTTGTTGATGTGCTGCACAAAGACAGCGGGGTGTATTTCACATGGATGAGGGGTGCATTTAACATGGATAGGGGCTGTATTTCACATGGATACCAGGGTGTATTTCACATGGATAGGGGCTGTATTTCACATGGATACCAGGGTGTATTTCACATGGATACTAGGATGTATTTCACATGGATAGGGGCTGTATTTCACCTGGATACCAGGGTGTATTTCACACAGGTAGCATGATCTCTTTCACGTAGGTAGCAGGATATATTTATCCTCTCCCCACCATAGCTTTGCCATTCACTGCCATGCTGCTGTGATGAGCAAACAGTGCACTAAGCAAAGACAGTGTCAGTTGAAATGCTGCCTGTATTCTGGTTTTGGTAGATGTTTATTTTTATATTCCCTTAGGTAGCAGAGAAGCATCTGGGGGTGCTGGCTGATGCTCAGTACCTCTTAGAGCCTTCCCATATTTTCCTGGGTCAAACCCAGCTTCCTTATTGTGCTCAGATGTTTCATTGTTGGACTGGCTTCTCCTTCTCTGTCTGTGTCTCTCAAACACATTCCCTCTCTCTCTCTGTGCCTATTTGTCTGTCTCTTGTCCTCCTCTGACCTCCTTATGATAGTAATTTTATTCAATTTTCCTCTCATATAAATTTTATTATGGCTCTTTGAATTTTCTTCTACCTGCTCCTTACATATTGAAGTTGAAATTAGTTTACATATTGATCAGTTATGTCAAGTTATCATGTATTTTCTCATATGCAATAGCTGTAAAGCTTTGCAAACAAAGCAGTGGGTTCATGAATTTCTGCCATCAGCAGCATTTTGGTCTTTTCAGGGCTCTCTGTGCAGAAGCCACTGACCCCATTTGGAATGGGTTTTTTCAGTGATGATGGTTTTCCTAAGTATGTAAGTGAGAATATCTGTGCATCTAAACAGAAGCATTGTGTCTCGTGCTGTGATCTGTAGCATACTTCAGCTGCTGGCCAGATTTGTTCTAGTTTTGGCCAGTAGCTTGACAATGGACAGTGTTTACACTGGAGTATGAAGATTGGGTAAGATTTCTTATGCTAGACCAGAGACTAATATTTCTAAGAGTTGATGAAATTTGTAACTCTAAAATATGTGATTTTTAGTACTTTTCTAAGATAGTTTTTTTTTTTAATAATGAAACATGCATTGTAAGAGACGGAAACTGGATCCATACAGTGTAATATTTTTATATTAGAAGCCATTTTCTTTGACTCTTGATCCTTAGCTCCCACTCTGAGAGTCTCAAGGAATGTAAAGAAAATCAAGATGCATAATTTGGACTAAATAACTTAAATTTTAGTCTGAAATTGACTCAGGAGAGAAATTTTTGCCATAGCCAAGTGTTTTCTAGCTAAGTAAACTAATAGTGATTTTGAGAAAACACTGGATTGACCCAAATCTCAGTTGAAGATCTAGATTTTCTGATTCGTGTGGTGAGACTGCAGCTGAGGTGTAATAAAGAAGAAAATATGTTAGCTTTCTGCTGCTTCATGCAGACTGGCAGCCCTAATAAGGAGGCAGATTTATTTGTTTGGGTGAGGTCAAGCAGTCTTCAAACATAGCTGTTACTCTGGCCAGACCACAGAGCTCAGGAGATTGTCTTGCTCCATTTCTTGGTAACTTCATAGTGTCTTGCTGAGGAGACAACCAACACCAAGTAGCTAATAAAATAGCACTCTTCAGGCTGAGAATCTTCCTGGGAGCATTCAGGAAAGGTTCATGGGGATGGGAACTCCCCCATTGCTCCTGGCTAAAACCCCCTGGTGTGTGTGCTCAGGCACCAGTGGGACAGGAGGC